>NC_044561.1:89830707-90146122 GCF_007565055.1 Rhinopithecus roxellana | reverse complement strand
ACATTTCCTTGGCCATTTACGTTGTTAGGCAATATATAGTATCTCATTTAATCTTTATAACTACCATATGACTATAATTCTCATTTGATAAGCTGCATTTATTCCTTTAGACCTGATTTTTCTTATACATGCCATGGACTACTCCCAGAGTTAATTAGTAAAAGAATTTTCTTAAATGAGAGTATTTAGCATTTATCTTGGAAAAAAAAAGCCTTCTTCTTCAACCCCAGAATTTTGAAATGAAGGCTTCTTTATGGAAGAATAAACCAACCAACAGAAAATCATTGGTTTATTCTTTCATAAATAAATGGGCCAAAATATTTTTGGTCTCCTCTGACCAAAAAAAAAATTTAATAGCCTAAATGATAAGAAACTCATTCTTTCTTGTGAGTCTTTCTGAGTTTCTATTTTGTTAGTTAGTTGCTTTTAGGGTGTGTGCTTCTCTAAGAAATGATATCTGTCTCCCTTCCTATAAGGACAACAACTTGCAGTGGTGTGAAATTATTATAAGTCAAGAAGTATTTGCAGTAATTGCTTGGTGCCCTATAAAAACACACTGTAACTTTCAGGTACTACCCCTGGGACCAAGTTGTGAAATCAACTTTCATAACCCTCACGAATGCTTGTGTACCTGTTTACAACAAGTGGCTGTTTATAAAGCATGTCCCCATGGGTTGTCTCTGACTCTCACAGCCCCACCTCACAGGTAAGGGAACAGAAGATGACAGCAAGGAATCAATTAGCTTAAAAATTCACAGAGTTGTAGGGAACAATTTCCTTGCTAGCTACAAGATACAACTAAATGTGAGGTGTGTTTTTCTAAATATGACTTCTAGCTCCAGAACCTAAGAAGCTTAAAAGTGATAGGCAGTACCCAAAGGTACAGAAAAGAGGATCTTGTCTACATTTTAGGCAGGGGTGTAGAATTTTAATTTACATCCTTACTTCTCACTGAAAACTAACAGGTCTTAACTGTGATTAGATGAGAGCCTTTCATAAGAAACTAAGTTTCAGTTGGCTTTAATTATGCCTTAATCATGCTCATCTATTTCAAATATTAAGGAAGCTTGCACTGGAATGAGTAGAAAGGGCTAGAAGATGAAAAACAAGATGATGCCTACAAAGTGTCTTCACACTGCCTTCCATTTTCCAGGCATAATCTCTTCTCGAGGTTGGTGTCAAGCCAGGTGTCAGGAACAGCACCTAGCACCACTACAGAAAGCACCTACTAAACAAATTATTAGATATTATATACATTTGAAGCTTGAAGCACCCTTAGAAATGACCTAGATTAAGTTTCTTATTTTCTGGACGAGCAAATTAAACCCCAGGAAGGGAAAGAGACTTGCTCATGCAGCTGAAGAAAAATACAAGGATCCCTAGCTTTGATGACCACATTTTAACACCATCTGATCAGAAAATAATCTGTTTCTGTTCTGCTTCTTATCCTGTGAGTGCAGCTATTTCTCTATTGCTGCCTCAAAGAAACAAATCAGAATGTTTCTGTTTGCTTTATAGGTAGTGTTCCAGCCAGGGAGCTCCTGGATGCAAGGAACGGAGAGCCACTCAACCTAAGTGACCACCAGAGGGTGCCCACAGGACAGCCCGACAAATGGGTTGAGGTCGGGGGATGGCCCTGGAGTGTCTCCCTTCTCATGGGAAACGCATGTGGTATCACAACTGAGACTGTTATCTTTTGTTCCCATCAAGAAGTTAGAGGTCTCAGGTCTCTTCTGAAATGTGAGGTTGCATATCTGTATTGGGGAAGAAAATCTGCAACACGTGCCAACCTCGTGCTTAAGATGTATTTGTTTTGGGCTCTTGCATGCTTGCTCTTCTGGTATCTGTCTCCGTAAATAAAATGGGAAGAAATACGTCACTTTGACTTCCACACAGGCAGAAGAGAGTTGTGATTAGATGTCATGAGAGGGCCCACAGTTTCTGCTACAGGAAAGGTAATAGGGGGATTATAATATTCACCTTTCCCTAACTTGTTTCCTGGAACAGTTACCTAATTGTCCCCAGAGACTTGATGATGGGTTAAGACAAAACCCCTGTGTTCCCTTCAGAAGATGAAACTCCTTTCAAAAGAAAGCCAGATCCAGAATAATCAATTAATTCCACCTGTATCAAAACTGTGACATGTGGGTAATATCCATTCATTCCTTCCCTTTGATAACCTAGGTTCATCCATTTGAACCTGATTTTTCTTACATACCAGTAATTACTCCGAGAACTGACTCTTAACGGAAACTTTTTCAAGTAGAATATTTGACATTCACTTTAAAAGAAAACTTGTTCTTTAATCCCAGCAGTTCAAAACGGAGGTTTCCTTGTGCATATAGTACACCAAAACACACATCGACCACCAAACAAGTGGTACCTACAAAGAGGTAGTCCTATCTTATTACCTCTTTGTAGTCACATCTTTCACCCCACCCTCCCAACTCCTGGTAACCACTGATCTGTTTTCCATCACTACAGTTTTTGAAATGTCATGTAACAAGAAACACGCAGTGTGTTACCTTTTTGTGAGTGATTTCTTTTGCTCAGCATAAGGCCTTTGAGATTCACCCAAGTTACCATATGTGTCAGCAGTTTATTCTTTTTTATTGCTGAGTAGCATTCCATGTATGGATGCATCAGAACTTATTTATGTACTCACCTACTACAGGATATTTAAGTTGTTTGTAAGTTTTGGGAAATTATGAAAATAATTGCTATAAACATTTATGTACAGATTTTGTGTGCACCTAACATTTCATTTCTCTAGGGTAAATACCTAGGAGTGGGACAGTTCGGTCATGTAGTAAGTAGATGTATATATTTGACTTCAGAAACTACCAAATGATTTTTCAGAATGGCTGTGCCATTTCCATCTTCAGCATCAATATGTGAGTGTTCCATACATACTCAGTTACTACACATCCTCACTAACACTTGGTATGAATTTTTTTTTTTATTTTAGCCATTCTAATAGGTATATGGCAGTATCTCATCATGTTGTTAGTTTGATTTCCTTAGTGTTTCATGTATTTCTTTGCCTTTCATATATCCTTTTTGATGGTATGCCCAGTCAGGTCTTTTGTTCATTTTTTAAATTGTGTTGTTTTCACATGATTATCTCAATAGATGAAGAAAAGGCCTTCAATAGAATCCAACATCTCTTCATGTTAAAAACTGTCAATAAACTAGGGATTGCTGGAACATACCTCAAAATAATAAGAGCTATATATAGCAAATCCACAGCCAATATCATATTGAATGGGCAAAAGCTGGAAGCATTCCCCTTGAAAATCAGCACAAGACAAGGATGCCCTCTCTCACCTCTCCTATTTAACACAGTATTGGAAGTTCTGGCCAGGACAATCAGACAAGAGAAAGAAATAAAGGGTATTAGAATAGGAAGAGGGGAAGTCAAATTATCTTTGTTTGCAGATGACATGATCCTATATCTAGAAAACCACATTATCTCGGCCCAAAAGTTTCTTAAGCTGATAAGTAACTTCAAAGTCTCACGATAGAAAAATCAATGTGCAAAAATCACTGGCATTCCTATACACAAACAACAGTCAAACAGAGAGTCAATTCATGAATGAACTCCCATTGACAATTGCTACAAAAAGAAAAAAATACCCAGGAATAGAGCTAACAAGGGAAGTGAAGAACCTCTTCAAGGAGAACTACAAACTACTGTTCAAGAAAATCAGAGAGGACACAATGGAGAAACATTTCATGCATATGGATAGGAAGAATCAGTATCATGAAAATGGGCATACTGCCCAAAGTAATTTGTAGATTCAATGCTATTCCCATTAAACCACCATCGACATTCTTCACAAATTAGAAAAAAACTATTCTAAAATTCATATGGAACCAAAAAGAGCCTGAATAGCCAAGACAATCCTAAGCAAAAAGAACAACGCTGGAGGCATCACACTATTTGACTTCAAACTATACCACAAGACCACAGTAACCAAAACAGCATGGTACTGGTACAAGAACAGATGGAACAGAATAGACCAATGGAACAGAATAGAGAACTTGGAAATAAGACCACACACCTACAATTATCTGATCTTTGACAAACTTGATAAAAACAAGCAATGGGGAAATGACTCCCTATTTATAAATGGTGCTGGTAGTGCTGGCTAGCCATATGCAGAAAATTGAAACTGGACCCCTTCACTACACCATATACAAAAATTAACTCAAGATGGATTAAAGACTTAAATGTAAAACCAAAACTATAAAAACCCTAGAAGAAAATCTAGGCAATCCATTCAGGACATAGGCATGGGCATAGATTTCATGACGAAAACGTCAAAAGCAATCACAACAAAAGCAAAACTTGACAAACAGGATCTAATTAAACTAAAGAGCTTCTGCACAGCAAAAGAAACTAACATTAGATTGAACAGACAGCCTACAGAATGGGAGAAAATTTTGTAATCTATCCATCTGACAAAGGTCTAATATTCAGAGTCTACGAGGAACTTAAACAAATTTACAAGAAAAAAAACAAACAACCCCTTTGAATAGTGGGCAAAGGACATAAACAGACACTTCTCAACAGAAGACATACATGTGGCCAACAAACTAGGCTTAATACATGGGTGATGGGATAATCTGTGCAGCAAACCACCATGGCACACATTTACCTATGTAACAAATCTGCACATTGTGCACATGTACCCCTGAACTTAAATAAAAATTGAATTTAAAAAAGTTTTAAAAATTAAATAAAACCTCATTTTTAAAAGTAAAATAAAATAAAATTGGGTTGTTTTCTTACTGTTGAGTTTTAAGAGTTCTTTATATACTCTGAATACAGATTGTCAGATATGTGATTTTCAAATATTTTCTCTCAGAATATAGCTTTTCTTTTTATTTTCTTAACAGTGTATTTTCTCAAAGCAAAAGTTATTAATTTTGGTGAATTCCAATTCCTCAATATTTTTCCTTTATTTGCTGTGGCATCATGTCTAAGACCTCTTCATCAAATATGAGGATTGGAAGATTTTCTCCTTTGTTTCCTTACAAAACTTCTATAGTTTTACATTTTATATATAGACCCGTGATTTATCTTGAGTTAACTTTTGTTTAAAGTGTGAAGTTAGATCAAGGTTCACTTTTTGCATAGAATGTCCAATTCCTCCAGCACCATTTGTTGGAGAAAAAAAAGAAAAACTGCTCTTTTTCCTTTGAATTGTTTTCGTACCTTTGTCAAATATCAGTTGACCACATTTGTATCAGTCTATTTCATATGCTCTATTCTGTTTTTTTGCTCTATAAGTGTACCCTGTCTCCAATACCACATTGTCTGATTACTGTCTTTAAATCAGGTTAAATCTACCAAATGTATTATTTTCCAAAACTGTTTGGCTCTTATAGTTTCTTTAATTTTCCATAAATTTTAGAATACTTATTCTTATCCACAAAATGAAATCCTGATGTCTTTTGGATTGAAGTTACATGAAATATATAAGTCAATCTGGGTAAAACTGAAATTATACTATGTTGAATCTTATAATCCATGAACATGGTATGTTTTCCCATTTATTTAAGACTCCTTTGATTTCTTTCTTCAGCATTTGTAGCCTTTGGCATAAGGATCCTGCATGTTATATTGGACTTGTAACTTAAACATTTCATATTTTTGTAGTTATTGTTAATAATTGTGATAGAATGAATTGTGTCCCCCCACCCCCACCACCCCCACACCAAAAAATTTATATGTTGAGATCCTAACTCCCAGTACTTCAGAATGTGACTATATTGGGATAGGGTTTTCAGGGAGGTAAGTAAGGTAAAATGAGGTAATTAGAATGGTGTAATGCCCTTGAAAATGCAACTAGGCGGCAGAGCAAGATGGCCGAATACGAACAGCTCCAGTCTCCAGCTCCCAGCGCAACACAGAAGATGGGTGGTTTCTGCATTTTCAACAGAGGTACCAGGTTCATCTCACTAGGGAGTGCCAGACAATTGGTGCTGGTCAGCTGCTGCAACCCGACCAGCGAGAGCTGAAGCAGGGCAAGGTATCGCCTCACCTGGGAAGCACAAGGAGGGAGGGAATCCCTTTTCCTAGCCAGGGGAACTGAGACACACAACACCTGGAAAATCAGGTAACTCCCACCCAATATTGCGCTTTAACAAGGATCTTAGCAAACAGCACACCAGGAGATTATATCCCACACCTGGCTGGGAGGGGAGTGTCCCTCGCTGCAAGCCAGCAGCAAGGCTGGGGGAGGGGTGCCCGCCATTGCTGAGGCTTAAGTAGGTAAACAAAGCCGCTGGGAAGCTTGAACTGTGTGGAGCCCACAGCAGCTCAAGGAGGCCTGCCTGTCTCTGTAGACTCCACCTCTAGGAACAGGGCACAGCTAAACAAAAAAAAAAAAGCAGCAGAAACCTCTGCAGACACAAACGACCCTGTCTGACAGCTTTGAAGACAGCAGTGGATCTCCCAACACGGAGGTTGAGATCTGAGAACGGACAGACTGCCTGCTCAAGTGGGTCCCTGACCCCTGAGTAACCTAACTGGGAGACATCCCCCATTAGGGGCAGACTGACACCCCACACCTCACATGGTGGGGTACACCCCTGAGACGAAGCTTCCAAAGCAAGAATCAGACAGGTACACTTGCTGTTCAGCAATATTCTATCTTCTGCAGCCTGTGCTGCTGATACCCAGGTAAACAGGTCTGGAGTGGACCTCAAGCAATGTCCAGCAGATCAACAGCTGAGGGTGCTGACTGTTAGAAGGAAAACTAACAAACAGGAAGGACACCCACACCAAAACCCCATCAGTACATCACCATCATCAAAGACCAAAGGCAGATAAAACCACAAAGATGGGGAAAAAGTAGGGCAGAAAAGCTGGAAATTCAACAAATAAGAGCACATCTCCCCGTCCAAAGGAATGCAGCTCATCGCCAGCAACGGATCAAAGCTGGATGGAGAATGACTTTGAAGAGTTGAGAGAAGAAGGCTTCAGTGCATCAACCTTCTCAGAGCTACAGGAGGAATTACGTACCCAGCACAAAGAAACTAAAAATCTTGAAAAAAGAGTGGAAGAATGGATAACTAGAATAATCAATGCAGAGAAGGCCATAAATGAACTGACAGAGATAAAAACCATGACACGAGAAATACGTGACAAATGCACAAGCTTCAGTAACTGACTTGATCAACTGGAAGAAAGAGTATTAGTGATTGAGGATCAGATGAATGAAATGAAGCAAGAAGAGAAGTCTAAAGAAAAAAGAGGAAAAAGAAATGAACAAAGCCTGCAAGAAGTATGGGATTATGTGAAAAGACCAAATCCACGTCTGATTGGGGTACCTGAAAGTGAGGGACAAAATGGAACCAAGTTGGAAAACACTCTTCAGGATATCATCCAGGAGAACTTCCCCAACCTAGTAAGGCAGGCCAACATTCAAATTCAGGAAATACAGAGAATGCCACAAAGATTCTCCTCAAGAAGAGCAACTCCAAAGCACATAATTGTCAGATTCACCAAAGTTAAAATGAAGGAAAAACTGTTAAGGGCAGCCAGAGAGAAAGGTCGGGTTACCCACAAAGGGAAGCCCATCAGACTAACAGCAGATCTCTCGGTAGAAACTCTCCAAGCCAGAAGAGAATGGGGGCCAATATTCAACGTTCTTAAAGAAAAGAATTTTCAACCCAGAATTTCATATCCAGCCAAACTAAGTTTCATCAGTGAAGGAGAAATAAAATCCTTTACAGATAAGCAAATGCTTAGAGATTTTGTCACCACCAGGCCTGCCTTACAAGAGACCCTGAAGGAAGCACTAAACATGGAAAGGAACAACCAGTACCAGCCATTGCAAAAACATGCCAAAATGTAAAGACCATCGAGGCTAGGAAGAAATTACATCAACTAACGAGCAAAATAACCAGTTAATATCATAATCACAGGATCAAGTTCACACATAACAATATTAACCTTAAATGTAAATGGACTAAATGGTCGAATTAAAAGACACAGACTGGCAAACTGGATAAAGAGTCAAGACCCATCAGTTTGCTGTATTCAGGAGACCCATCTCACATGCAGAGACATACATAGGCTCAAAATAAAGGGATGGAGGAAGATCTACCAAGCAAATGGAGAACAAAAAAAAGCAGGGGTTGCAATCCTAGTCTCTGATAAAACAGACTTTAAACCATCAAAGATCAAAAGAGACAAAGAAGGCCATTACATAATGGTAAAGGGATCAATTCAACAGGAAGAGCTAACTCTCCTAAATATATATGCACCCAATACAGGAGCACCCAGATTCATAAAGCAAGTCCTTAGAGACTTACAAAGAGACTTAGACTCCCATGCAATAATATTGGGAGACTTCAACACCCCACTGTCAACATTAGACAGATCAACGAGACAGAAAGTTAACAAGGATGTCCAGGAATTGAACTCAACTCTGCACCAAGCGGACCTAATAGACATCTACAGAACTCTCCACCACAAATCAACAGAATATACATTCTTCTCAGCACCACATCACACTTATTCCAAAATTGACCACATAGTTGGAAGTAAAGCACTCCTCAGCAATGTACAAGAAGAAAAATTATAACAAACTGTCTCTCAGACCACAGTGCAATCAAACTAGAACTTAGGACTAAGAAACTAAATCAAAACCACTCAACTACATGGAAACTGAACAACCTGCTCTTGAGTGACTACTGGGTACATAACGAAATGAAGGCAGAAATAAAGATGTTCTTTGAAACCAATGTGAACAAAGACACAACATACCAGAATCTCTGGGACACATTTAAAGCAGTGTGTAGAGGGAAATTTATAGCACTAAATACCCACAAGAGAAAGCTGGAAAGATCTAAAATTCACACTCTAACATCACAAATAAAAGAACTAGAGAAGCAAGAGCAAACACATTCAAAAGCTAGCAGAAGGCAAGAAATAACTAAGATCAGAGCAGAACTGAAGGAGAGAGAGACACAAAAAACCCTCCAAAAAATCAATGAATCCAGGAGTTGGTTTTTTGAAAGATCAACAAAATTGATAGACCACTAGCAAGACTAATAAAGAAGAAAAGAGAGAAGAATCAAATAGATGCAATAAAAAATGATAAAGGGGATATCCCCACCAACCCCACAGAAATACAAACTAGCATCAGAGAATACTATAAACACCTCTATGCAAGTCAACTAGAAAATCTAGAAGAAATGGATAATTTCCTGGACACTTACACTCTCCCAAGACTAAACCAGGAAGAAGTTGAATCCCTGAATAGACCAATAGCAGGCTCTGAAATTGAGGCAATAATTAATAGCCTACCAACCAAAACAAGTCCAGGACCAGATGGATTCACAGCCGAATTCTACCAGAGGTACAAGGAGAAGGTGGTACCATTCCTTCTGAAACTATTCCAATCAATAAAAAAAGAGGAAATCCTCCCTAACTCATTTTATGAGGCCAACATCATCCTGATACCAAAGCCTGGCAGAGACACAACAAAAAAAGAGAATTTTAGACCAATATCCCGGATGAACATCGATGCAAAAATCCTCACTAAAATACTGGCAAACCGAATCCAGCAGCACATCAAAAAGCTTATCCACCATGAACAAGTGGGCTTCATCCCTGGGATGCAAGGCTGGTTCAACATACGCAAATCAATAAACGTAATCCAGCATATAAATAGAACCAAAGACAAAAACCACATGATTCTCTCAATAGATGCAGAAAAGGCCTTGACAAAATTCAACAGCCCTTCATGCTAAAAACGCTCAATAAATTCGGTATTGATGGAACGTATCTCAAAATAATAAGAGCTATTTATGACAAACCCACAGCCAATATCATACTGAAAGGGTTAAAACTGGAAACATTCCCTTTGAAAACTGGCACAAGACAGGGATGCCCTCTCTCACCACTCCTATTCAACATAGGGTTGGAAGTTCTGGCTAGGGCAATCAGGCAAGAGAAAGTAATCAAGGGTATTCAGTTAGGAAAAGAAGAAGTCAAATTGTTCCTGTTTGCAGATGACATGATTGTATATTTAGAAAATCCCATCATCTCAGCCCCAAATCTCCTCAAGCTGAGAAGCAACTTCAGCAAAATCTCAGGATACAAAATGAATGTGCAAAAATCACAAGCATTCTTATACACCAGTAACAGACAAACAGAGAGCCAAATCATGAATGAACTTCCATTCACAATTGCTTCAAAAAGAATCAAATACCTAGGAATCCAACTTACAAGGGATGTAAAGGACCTCTTCAAGGAAAACTACAAACCACTGCTCAGTGAAATCAAAGAGGACGCAAACAAATGGAAGAACATACCATGCTCATGGATAGGAAGAATCAATCTTGTGAAAACAGCCATACTCTCCAAGGTAATTTATAGAATCAATGCCATCCCCATCAAGCCACCAATGTATTTCTTCACAGAATTGGAAAAAACTGCTTTAAAGTTCATATGGAACCAAAAAAGAGCCCGCATTGCCAAGACAATCCTAAGTCAAAAGGACAAAGCTGGAGGCGTCACGCTACCTGACTTCAAACTATACTACAAGGCTACAGTAACCAAAACAGCATGGTACTGGTACCAAAACAGAGATATAGACCAATGGAACAGAACAGAGTCCTCAGAAATAATACCACACATCTACAGCCATCTGATCTTTGACAAACCTGAGGAAAACAAGAAATGGGGAAAAGATTCCCTATTTAATAAATGGTGCTGGGAAAATTGGCTAACCATAAGTAGAAAGCTGAAACTGGATCCTTTCCTTACTCCTTATATGAAAATTAATTCAAGATGGATTAGAGACTTAAATGTTAGACCTAATACCATAAAAACCCTAGAAGAAAACCTAGGGAATACCATTCAGGACATACGCATGGGCAAGGACTTCATGTCTAAAACACCAAAAGCAACAGCAACAAAAGCCAAAATTGACAAATGGGATCTAATTAAACTAAAGAGCTTCCACACAGCAAAGGATACTACCATCAGAGTCAATAGGCAACCTACAGAATGGGAGAAAATTTTTGCAATCTACTCATCTGACAAAGGGCTAATATCCAGAACCTACAAAGAACTCAAACAAATTTACGAGAAAAAAACAAACAACTCCATCAAAAAGTGGGCAAGGGATATGAACAGACATTTCTCAAAAGAAGACATGCATACAGCCAACAGACACATGAAAAAATGCTCATCATCACTCGCCATTAGAGAAATGCAAATCAAAACCACAATGAGATACCATCTCACACCAGTTAGAATGGCAATCATTAAAAAGTCAGGAAACAACAGGTGCTGGAGAGGATGTGGAGAAATAGGAACACTTTTACACTGTTGGTGGGACTGTAAACTAGTTCAACCATTATGGAAAACAGTATGGCGATTCCTCAAGGATCTAGAACTAGAAGTCCCATATGACCCAGCCATCCCATTACTGGGTATATACCCAAAGGATTATAAGTCATGCTGCTATAAAGACACATGCACACGTATGTTCATTGCGGCACTATTCACAATAGCAAAGACTTGGAATCAACCCAAATGTCCATCAGTGACAGACTGGATTAAGAAAATGTGGCAAATATAAACCACGGAATACTATGCAGCCATAAAAAAGGATGAGTTTGTGTCCTTTGTAGGGACATGGATGCAGCTGGAAACCATCATTCTCAGCAAGCTATCGCAAGAACAGAAAAGCAAACACTGTATGTTCTCACTCATAGGTGAGAACTGACCAATGAGATCACTTGGACTTGGGAAGGGGAACATCACACACCGGGGTCTATTATGGGGAGGGGGGAGGGGAGGGATTGCATTGGGAGTTATACCTGATGTAAATGACGAGTTAATGGGTGCTGACGAGTTGATGGGTGCAGCACACCAACATGGCACAAGTATACATATGTAACAAACCTGCATGTTATGCAGATGTACCCTAGAACTTAAAGTATAATAATAAAAAAAATTAAAAAAAAAGGAAAATGCAACTAATACTGCCAATATTGAATAGAAAAAGAAAAGAAAAGAATGATGTAATGAAATATGACTGGTGTAAGAAGAGATTAGGACACAAACATGCACAGAGAAGACCAGGTGAAGACAAAGGGAGAAGACAGCCGTTTACAAATCAAAGAAGAAGCCCTTAGAAGAAGTTAACACTACTAAAACCTTGATCTCACACTTCTCGCTTCCTGAACTGTGAGAAAATAGATTTCTACTGGTCAAGCCACTCAGCCTGTGGCACTTTGTTACAGCCCCAGCAAATAAATACAATAATAAGCTTTTGGTTTCTTTCCGTTTCAGTTTCAATTGTTCATTGCTTATAAATACAAACAACTATTTTTTGTGTGTTTACTTTGTATCCTTGCAAATTGTTAAATTCACTATTAGTCCTAGGAGTTTATTCTTTTTCTTTTTCTTTTTTTTTTTTACCTCTGTGGCACATAATTATTTAATGTAAAAATTATAATGATCACTGATAATGTACACTAAGATATATTAGAATTATAGAAGTTGTCCATAATTTTGGAACACATACTAATAATATATTTATACAAACGTAACCCAAAGAAAGCCAAGCCCCATTTTATTATTTCTTTTGTCGGGGGCAGGATCTCACTCTGTCACCCAGTCTGGAGTACAGTGGCACGATGTTTATTCTTAAAGATTCCTGGGGATTTTCTACATAGAAAATCATGCCATCTGCAAGTAGGGACAATTTTTTTTTCTTTCAATTGACATATCTTTTATTTCTTATTTTTGCAATTACAATAGCTAGGACTTCCAGTGTAATGGAGAATAAGAGGGATAAGAGTGGACCTCCATTTTTCACCACTAAGTATAACGTTAGCAGTGGAGAATTTTGTAAATATCATTCTCAACTTGAGAATGTTCATCTTGTTCCTTGTTCATTGAAAGTGTCTATCATTAATGGATGTTATGTTTGTCAAAATTTTTTTTTTTTTAATCGAGTCAGAGTCTTGCTCTGTCACCCAGATCAGTGTGCAGTGACAATCTTGGCTCACTGCAACCTCTGTCTCCTAAGTTCAAGCAATTCTCCTGCCTCAGCCTCCCGAGTAGCTGGGATTACAGGTGGCTGCCACCACGCATGGTTAATTTTTGTATTTTTAATGGAAGCTGAGTTTCATCATGTTGGCCAGACTGGTCTCGAATTCCTGACCTTAAGTTATCCGCCTGCCTCATCCTCTCAAAGTGCTGGGATTACAGGCGTGAGCCACCACGCCTGGTGGTGTTTGTCAAATTATTTTTCTGTATCTATTAATATAGTCATGTGGTTTTCTTCTTTCAATTGTTAACATGCAGAATTACACTGATTGATTTTTGAATACTGAATCAGTCTTACACTTTGTAGCTAAGCCTCAGTTGATTTTCTACATTGCTATATTAAATTTTCTAATATTGTGACGTGGACTTTTGCATCTCTATTTATGAGAGATATTAGTCTGTAGTTTTAATTTCTTATAGTGGCTTTAATTTTGGTATCAGGAAAATACTGGCCTTATAAAAAAATTGGAAGGTGTTGACTCTTCCTTTATCTCCTAGAGGAGATCATGTAGAACTGTTATTATGTCTTCTTTAAATGTTTGGTAGACTATGTCAGTGAAACTACCTGAGCTTGAGATTTCCTTTTGTGGAAGATATTAAACTATGGTTTCAATGTGTTTAATAGTTATAGAACTATTCACGTGTCTATTTTATCTTGGGTGAGTTTAGATAGTTTGTGGCTTTTGAGGAATTGCTTTATTTCATCTGGGTTGTAGAATTTATATGCATCAAGGTGTTCATAGTATTTCTTTCTTATATTTCTAATGTTTGCAGAGTCTATATCTTTTATTCCTGACATTAGTAATTTTTGTCTTCTCTCCCTTTTTCTTTATCAGTCTTGCCAGAGTTCATAAATTTTACTGATCTTTTCAAAGAACTAGCTTTTGGTTTAACGGATTTGCTATATTTTTGTTTGTTTGTTTTCAACTTTACCAAGTTTTTACTATATCTGCATGATTTTCTTCTTCTTCTGCTTTTTTTTTTTTTTTTTTTTTTTTTTTTTTTTGAGACAGAGTTTCGCTCTTGTTGCCCAGGCTGGAGTGCAATGGTGCGATCTTGGCTTACAGCAACCTCCGCCTCCTGGGTTCAAGCCATTCTCCTGCCTCAGCCTCTGGAGTAGCTGGGATTACAGGCATGCACCACCACGCCCGGCTAATTTTGTATTTTTGGTAGAGACGAGGTTTCTCCATGTTGGTCAAGCTGGTCTCAAACTCTGGACCTCAGGTGATCCGCCCATCTTGGCCTCCCAAAGTACTGGGATTACGGGCATGAGCCACCGCACCCAGCCCTGATTTTATTTCTGTTTGCTTTCAGTTCGTTTTGCTCTTTTTTTCTTGTTTTAAGGTTGGAGCTTAGGTTGAGTTGAGCCCTTTCTTATTTTCTAGTATAAGCATTTAATGCTCTAAATTTCCAACTGCTTTATGTGCATTCCACAATTTTGATATGTTGTATTTTCATTTATGTTTGTTCTCTCTGTTTTCTCAATTCTCTGATTCCACTTTCCTGCCTTTTGGGGAGGTTATTAAACATATTTTCCTGTTCCAAGACATTTTATCGAAGTCTCAGACAGACATTCCCAGCAAACTATAGATGGTGTCCTCCAGATTCAAGACATAGCTCAAATTCACGAGAAAATTCAGGAGTTTCCTGCTTTAAGAAAAGTTATTACATCCAAATTTTTACGTGCATTTCCAATAGAATAGAGGTGATTCTTCACATCATCAGAAGATTTATTAAACAATTCTATACTGAAGCACCACCCAATTCCCCCTTTCCGATAAAAAAAAAAGTCTCAGCTTTGCCTTGGAGAATCACCTCTGTTCCATGCATAATTGCTGTGATTTGTGTTATGTAAACTTGTACTTCATTTTTGTTGAAACTAGTTAGAGGTGTTACAGTGTGTGTTTCGGGTGTGATTTTTGTGGGGTTTTTTTTTTTTTTTTTTTTTTTTTTTTTTTTGGTCACTTGCACTGAAAGAGTCCTGGTGACTAATACGAATTCCTCTAACAGGAAACTCTCCAGTGCTTTTTAAAGTATTTTTTTACTTTATTCCCTTCTTTGTTTTCCATGACACTGGTCAGCGAATTCCACAAAGACAAGGACTGTGACTGTCTTGTTCACCATGCAATATTCTGTGACCAATACATATTTTTGACTAAATGATAGGTCTCTGGTTTTCAGCTGGGATTTGTTTGGGTCAGGATGCAAATAGATTAATTGACCCATTTAATATAATGAGACTGGAACATGTTTTAATGTTCTGGTCTCATTGAAGAAATGACCGTTGAGTGGTCTGATTCTTAAGTAATTTCCAATATGACTTCTTTCCTTGGGCTATGGCATGCATTTACTGTGTCCCTGTAGACCACAAAAAGATTTTCCTCTCATGGACAATTTCTGACAATGTTCTTTGTGGTTTTTGGATATAGAGATTACTTACTTCAAATCTGTGTTCAAAATAGACATGAATTTTGTCTATTAAGATCCATACATGTGTGTTGGGCCAACTATGTGTGCTGTGGGGCCCAGTGCAAAACGAAAATGCGGGGCCCCTGTCAAAAAGCAGGGGGGAAATGCCATTAAAGGCACTGAAATCTAAAGCTGTTTTCTTTCTTCCGCAGTCTCCCTCTTGACTTGTCATGGTGTTTTTTATTTGCTGTTTAATGTTGTTCTAAGTAAAGAAAACTTAAATTATAATTTTAAGTTCTTAGCATGAATTTTATCATTCATCTTTATATTGTGCAACACCAGTTTTAAATGCAAATAAAGAGCTTTTAATGTGTGTGAAGAATCACCAAAATTTAAAAATTTGGATCTACAGCTCATACATGCATATGTATTTCATTCTTACCAGACCAATGAAAATGCTGCATGAAATTAACTTGGCTGTTTTTATTTTACTTATTCATATACTCACCTTCTACCAACATTCCTAACTGGGGATTAGTGATGAATAAGGACGGACTGAAAGGAAAATAAAATATAGATTATCATACCTTTTCCATTCTACGTCATTTTCAGCATATGTTGTTGGCTAATATAGGCTATGATAAAGTTTTTTGATCATTCATGATTCATTCAATGCCATTTTATTCTTTCTGCATTCAAAGCAAATTCTCGTGTGAATGGAAAGTTTGGCCTTTGGGGCTGTCAGGGCTGTCGCTTGATTTGTATGTTGTGGGTATAACATGCTTCGAGTCTTCCTGAACTCCTGTGCATCGCCAGAATTCTGTGCTCATGGGGCCATCATAACACTATACGCAAATGTACCATAAAGAAGAGCAGACACACAAATTCACATTTTGTACACAACTCTTCTGCTCATGTACATGCTCCGTGGCTCCATCAGACTTCACTTACACAACACAACTTAAAATTATTAACAGCAGAACATTCCACCAAGCATGGGGTCCTTCTGAGCACAGGCCCTGTGCCACTGCCCATGGGTCACATGCCCATGTAGCCAGCCTGGCATGTACGTGAGGAATTACCAATAAAGCGATTCCTCATTTTCCATTTGTTTTGTTATTCTACCCACACTTGACTCCCTGGGAAACCTGTGGAATCAAGTGTGACATTTTGAGATCATTAACTACTTGACAGGGGAGGAGAGAGAAATTTAAAGCAAATGTGTGACAAGTCACACCCGATTAAAGATCAATCCAGAACAAAGATAAAGGCACCTTAGAAATTGCAACATCAGTCAAGAGCAAGATGGGATTTGAGCCCAAATATTTTGGGAACAGGTCAGTTATGTCAAGGAACACAGAGCTGCTCTCTCCAAAGCATATTTAAATAAAAATATTCACGTTTTTTCCATCTGCCACAAACTCTGTACACTGCCTTCTTTTAAAATGATGTAGTTTATGTTTCATACCTAAGCTACGATGTTCAAACTCAAACAGCTTGGTGCCACAGTGGAGTTGTTGTTCGTGTGAAAAATAATACCTCGTTGTTCTATCAACAAAAAATACATATTATAATAAGTTAAATGTAATATGCCCTTTACACAACATAAAAATGTATTTCTTGCTTCATTTTTATTACTTTTTTTATTTTTGAATCTTTTAAAATGCATCACACACTGACTTTCCTCCTCAACACTATCCAATTTAACCTTCTGTTGAAGACTAAAGATTGTCAGGTTAAACATCAATTATGATACTTCCAACTGGATTCAACACGTATTTACTCAGGGAGCACTCACAGGGAGGTATTACGCCAAGAGAAATGGCAATGCTATTCAGTGTTTATGATCCCAATTGGAGAGGAAAGGCAGATGCATAATTTCAAAATTCCTGGCAGAACCCAGCAAGTTCCATTATATAAATCTAAACAAGTACCATGGGAACACGTAAGGATGAGGGAGGGAGAGTACATCATGGGAATTTGAATGAGTCCTGAAGGATAACCTGTGATGGTAAGAAAAGGCATGCCAAGCTACAGAATTCACGGGTCTGAAGCAGGAATCCACAGGTGTGAAATAGAGCAGGGTGTTTCACTAGAACCACAGGTCATATATTTGGCAATACACAGAACAGTGAGAGAGAATGGAACTAATATCTACAAACCACAGGGAGCTGTAGAAGGCTTGGTAATGGAAGATGGCACCTGAATTACACTTTAATGCAATAACGCGTTTTGAAATGTGTAGGACTGTTTGAAACTGTCGTAGTATAGAAACTGTTGTACTATTTAATGTGTTCTTTTAACTGGTTATTCTGTCACCTTTCTCTTTTGGTCTGCCAACTATCTCTTCCTAATGCTATCAGGGTATATGACTCTAGTAGCATCTACATCTACCTTTCTACTAAAATTCTGCTTCTAGTCTACTAAAAGCTTGGATACTAAATAACCAAGATTATTAGTATTATATTTAAATAAGTATACATAGCCTATGAGAAATAGACTGAAATTTACTATTTTTCTAGACTGCTTACTGTTTTACTTAGTGAAAAACAAGGATTTGCCTATACGGGTCTAGTATCCAACAAAAATTAAAATTTCTAAAGGAAGCTTCTGCTTGAAAATATAATTGACTGTGACTATTTCTTCTTCCTACCCAAATCTCATTAAAATGACAGTCAAATCATTTTAAGAAACAAATTCGTAGGCAAGGTCAAAAAGAATGAGAAACCATTTGTCATAAATGTTTTCAACACATTTTTGGAAGGTGAGAAATGGATGGAAGAATGGTAATTACCTTGGCAGAATAAAGCAAAGGGAAAACCAAATGCTCTCAGACAAGCAAGAACAGAGCACCTTCACTCTGCAGAAGCTCTGAATTGCTCAGTTCTTATAAGTGGTGAGCATTTCAAGAGGAAAGTGAGAGCAAGGCCCACTGTGGAAAAAGACATTTGCTGAAAGTCTACCACAGCACAGCGGAGCCCAAGTCTCCTCTCTCATTGTGTGCATCCACACAACTCTTTCCCAGGTTCCTGGAAGAAAGTTGAAGGTTTATTCTTTAGAGTAACTGTATTTGGGGAGCATGACCAGAGAAGAGCTTAGATGAAGCAAGGATGAACTAAAAGTCTACTGTGGACGCTCGCCACCATTCCCTTCCCTACACTCCTTCCAGAACTCTCTGCTCTCCTATGCACACACACACACACACACGCACAAACACACACCCTGGCAGGAGATTTCGATTTCTCTCCAAATAGTACAAGGAAAAGGCTTATAAATAATGACACTTGGAAGTTCTTCAAGGAACCAATGATTCACTTCCTGATAACCCTATGATGAAATTTGGAGAAAAGCCCCATCCATGATTTTAGAGTACCCAATCATAGTGTCTTACTCTTGAATATGAACATATCCCCAGCGATCTGCCGAGTCTCCAACATGAATGAATGAAATCAAAAAGGAAAAAAGAGTAAACGTAGGAATTAATAAAAAATATTAAAAATAGCATTCGTGTTCTCAGATAAGAAAAGATATTGAATCATGCTGTTGTGAGTAATGAACACAGAGGAAAAAAAGAGCTCTTGAAAGTAAAAAATTTAATTGCTGAAATAATATTTTTAAATGTGATTTAAATGTGTTAGGAAGTTGACAAGGTTGAAAAAAAGTCCAGAGAGAAAAGACAAAGAGCAAAACCAAAAAGATACTAAGAAAGGAAAACAAATTAGAGGATCAATCCAACCACCACCAAGAGAAGTTGGAGACAGACAAAACAGGGAGACAGAGAGAGAGAGGAGAGAAAATTGTCAAAGGGCTCATGCAAGAAAATTTCCCAGAAATAAAAAAATAAATTTCCAAACTGAAAGGGTTCTCTGAGAGTCTAAGATAATAAAAGATGAAAAATTTACACCAAGGTGCACAACTGAGAAATTTCAGAACACGGTTAAAGAGAAGATCTTAAATGCTTCCAGGAAGAAAAAAACAAATTACGCAGAAAAGAACAGGAATTCAAAAGTCGTCAGGCTTCTCAATAATAATAAGATTCCAGGAGGCCCAAAGGAGAATGAGTTTCAACCAGGGCTGCTTCCTGGGTGTGCTACCAGTGATATCACATAGGGCCCCGCACTCAGAAGGGGCCTCGCACTTGGCTTTAATGGTATGGCCGCCATTTTGAAATTCTTAATACCTTTATATTTGAATTTGTTTTGTAAGTGAAGTCCAACAGCACAGTAGTACATGCCCTGAGCAGTCTTGGCTCATGCCCTGTCCTGCCCCCTGCCTCCTCTTATCTCCCAGGCATCGGTTCTTGGCTACCTCCTCCCCTATCCCCACCCAGAGATCACTGCTGCCCTGTGCCCCCTGTGGAAGAATTGAGGTTGAGCCAGCACATCCTACACACTTAGCTACAAGTCAGGACTCCGATGCCTATGAAGGTCTACACTCACCCCTCAAGTATGTCAGAGCCTGAGGCATTAACTAGCAAATTAGAAACATCATGAAAGGTTGAGAGAGACCATCCTAGAAAGGAAAAAGCTTTTTTCCTGTTCTTTGTAAAAAAGACTTTTAAGTATTTATTTTGCACTGGGCTCTACAGATTATGTACCCAGCCCTGATGTCAATGTTTTCTGCCTAAAAAGTGAGGTTTTTTTTTTTTTATATATATATATATATATCTCAAAAGTCTCAACTACAAGTATCACCAAAGATAAAAAGAGCAGGTACTCCTAACATTGGTTGATGTATAACCATGCCAGAATGGTTCCAGTATGAACCCTGGGCCTCCCAGTGGAAGGATTCCCAGTTTCAATGAGTCTCTTCTGAGCCACACCCTGACTACTGGATTTGAATGCTGGCATCAGGCATCTAGCCCGCAATGATTTCTGATTAAATAAAACAGTTTCAGACAGGACTAGATGTTTCCAAGGGAATCCATGAGGAGATTTCCAGGTTCAGTGGAGTTGTTGATGTATGAATAGAGGCACCAGAATTCAGAGGGATTCTGGGGTTTTGTAACCTCAAGTTAAAGCAAAACCATCTCAAGTGGGGTTTGAGATCCTGAAAATGGCTTCCAGGAATGAGGAGGATTTCCTTCTCTGGGGAATTTTAAGAGGAATATTCTGGCTTACCTGGAAGGACACAGTTTTGGCCAGAGGCAATGAAGAGGGGAGACCCAGACAGACTCTCTAAGACCCTCCCATCTTGTGAGTCTCTGATTTTCATTTTCTTAGATGCCAAGGTCATTGCCAGCTGTGAGAAGAGCCAAGTCTAGACCTTGCTCTTTGAAGTAAGCACTGCTACTTGCTTCACACAGGTCCTCATTCCCAAAGAATTTTATTCTCCCCCGACATCTTCCCCCTCACTGCCCCCCGCAAATCTCACACCTCACTGGATTTGATGACCCGACAGTTACCCTTTACATGGGGATTTGTATAGTAAAGTGCCACTAAGAGGTCCCTGATCCACGTCTTCCTCACCAATTTATGCTGTCGTGGCTTTCAGACAGAAACTGCAGAATTCACATGTGGCAGGCTTGGCGGTTCATCAGACAGGTTCTATTAACTTGGTCACCAGGTGGTAACCATATTATTTCATTCTTCTTGGTAACTTTTGTGCAACACAATTACCTTTGACAGTTCTTGAGTGGGACAGCAATTTTCAGCAAATGTTTTCAGTAACCAGAGGCCAAAAGGAAAGGAAATGTGAGTGCTTCAGTTAAGCTTTGAGTGTGGCTCTGACAGCTCTTCAGCATCTCTGCCGTGTTATAAATAGGAATTTGGTGGAAATTTAGTACACATGGAACTTACAAAAGGGAGTTGAGCAAGGCTGATGGCTTCTACTGAATTTAAGAAAGCATTTGTCCTTACATTGCCAGAAAAGAGTCCTGATCCAGACTCCAAGAGAGGGTTCTTGGATCTTGTGCAAAGAAGAATTCGAGGCAAATACATAAAGTGAGAGCAAGTTTATTAAGAAAGTAAAGGAATAAAAGAATGGCTACTCTGTAGACACAGCAGCCCCAAGGGCTGCTGGTTGGTTATTTTTATGGTTATTTCTTGATTATACGTGAAACAAGGGTGGATTATTTGTGAGTTTTCTGAGAAAGAGACAGGCAGTTTCTGGAACTGAGGGTTTCTCCCCTTTTTAGACCACACAGGGTAATTTTCTGACCTTGCCATGGCATTTGTAAACTGTCATGATGCTGGTGGGAGTGTCTTGTAGAATGCTAATGCATTATAATTAGCATATAATGAGCAGTGAGGAAGACCAGATGTCACTTTCATCGCCGTCTTGGTTTTGGTGAGGTTTGGCCAGCTTCTTCACCACACCCTTTTATCAGCAAAGTCTTTATGACCTGTACCTTTTGCCAACCTCCTAGCCCATCCTGTGACTTAGAATGCCTGACCTCCTAGGAATGCAGCCCAGTAGGTCTCAGTCTTATTTACCAGCCCCTGTTCAAGATGGAATTGCTCTGGTTCAAACGCCTCTGACGTACAGGATAATAAGTCCTACCATGATGAAGTTCTTCTGAGCTCCAAAATACAGTAGGGTGCAAGGATTTTCTTTCAGTAGGGTTTCATGCTAAAGATGTTTTGACATCCTTCACAATAATTCCTCATTGCAAAGAATGTGACATTCACTTCTTGGACTTGCTTGAATTTACAGTGCCTCCAGCATTCCTTGAAGATATCCAAGAAAGATGCAGTCCACCCTCCAAGTATTGATTTCTAATCTCAGGGAAAAGGTAAGCAATCATCACAGATGGGCTGTTCCAAATCTGGTCTTACAGAGTCAGAATTCAAAATTCAATTGCTTTTCCACATGCTTCACCATCACCACCATCACCAATACACATACACACAAACACACATGTACACACAAATGCACATACCCATGCACACACACATATACATACAATAGCCACTTTCTAAGCACAAAACAAAATACCTGCAGTCTCTAATCATACATCATAGGAAAGGAAAAGAGTCATTTGCCCACCAAATCATCAGGTATTAAACGGATTGATCAAACACAATTGGTCAATCTGCAGAGTTTAGGACTGACAGAGTTGAATATGAGGTCACATGGCCACAGCTACATCCTGGAGCGTATGCTGTGGCTTGAATCCCATTGGCCTGGTACACAGCAAAACTTCCCTTTGACACACCCAAGGAAAGAGTCTGGCCTTTGCTCCTATTTCATGAGCAATGTTTTACAGGCAAGCTTTCTTTTGATCTCCAGTGACTAGACACATGATATCATCAGCTCTAAATCAAGCCACATTTTTACCCTCTCCCTGAAATGGTGAGGACAACGCCAGCTAATCTGTAACATGTTGCAGATAGCAACATCTCCTGGGACCATCATTTTTCACCTTCTTTATTTGCTTAGCAGCCACTTTGTCAATAACAGCTGGTGATATTTTCCCCAGTCTCAGAGAACAGAATTTTGATTATAAACTTTTCCTTCGTGCCTCATCCTTACCAAAGTTTGACGCTTAGCCATTACTGATTTTGAACTAATTTTCCACATGTCTGGGGGCTTTGTTCTTGCCTTATATGTGATTTTTTTTTTTTTTTTTTTTTTTTTTTTTTTTTTGTAGACAGCAATAATCCAAAAAGTGATCTGCATAGGATATGATACAGAATAACTCAAGCAGACATGGCCTTTCTTCCTCCAAACGAAACAAGTGACAGTGTGTCAACCTTTTATAAGCGTTGAACATTCATCTTCTGCTTGGTTTACATGACGAGAGGAGGGATGCAAAAGCCAGGGATTATGTATGTAATGAAGTAGTCCCAGCTCACGCTCAACATGAAAACAGTAGGTTGAAGTCTTTTGCTTGATTCCTTTAAAAATATTAACAGTAGGCTGGGCGCGGTGGCTCATGCCTGTAATCCCAGCACTTTGGGAGGCCGAGGCGGGTGGATCACGAGGTCAGGAGATCGAGACCATCCTGGCTAACATGGTGAAACCCCGTCTCTACTAAAAATACAAAAAATTATCTGAGCGTGGTGGCGGGGCGCCTGTAGTCCCAGCTACTCGGGAGGTTGAGGCAGGAAAATGGCGTGAACCCGGGAAGCAGAGTTTGCAGTGAACCGAGATTGTGCCACTGCACTCCAGCTTGGGAGACAGAATGAAACTCCTTCTCAGAAAAAAAAAAAAAAAATATATATATATATATATATAAACTGTAGTCTGGAGTCCTTTTTTTTCTTATTATAGAAACACAAAGAATGTCTGTTATACCAACATGTCAGGAATCACAAGCAAGCACAAAGTAAAACAAGAACAAACAACCCATAAATACTCCAATGTTCTCACCTGGCTGTCTCCACTACAGAGTCTGAAAAAGACCAATACTATCCAGCCTCCTTGCAGGTTAGGTGGGCATATGACACATTTCTAGCTAACGAGACCTCAACAGGGAAAAACAGGAACGAACACAAAAAAACCTCTGGGGAGAGTCCAGGTTCTCCCATCTTCCTTCCGTGATATAAGCTTCAGCTGCTATCTTGGAACCATGAGACAGTTAGCCACCCTAGCATGAGGAAGACAGTCAATATTCAATATGTTAAGGATGACAGAGTGGGCCTGCAGGCATCATTGCAACACCGAACCAATGCCAGCAACCTCCTACCTCCAGACGTTTTATCAAGTAAAACAATCACTGCCTACTTATTTCAACCACTACCGACTGGATTTTCTGAAATAGGCAGTGTTCTAACTGATACTCCCAATTACCTAACAAAAACTCCATCATACCAGTATACAATATTCAAGTGCTTTTGCCTTTTTTTTTTTTTTTTTTTTGCTTAGATTTACCTTTTGGTTATCTTTTTATTTTTATGGATATATAATAGATGTGCATATCTGTGAGGAGTAGTTGATATTTTGACACAAGCATACAGTGTATAATTATAAAATCAGGGTAATTAGGTTAACCATCACCTTAAATATTTATCATGTTTTAGGTTTATAAGCCTTCCAGTTCCACTCTCTTAGTGATTTTGAAATATACAATAAATTATCGCAAAGTCTTTTGCTTTTGCAGAAGGTCAAATACATGTCTTTTTGCTTAATCTGAAACATAACAAATTTACCATTGAAATCAACTTCAGTAATGATTTTACTCTTACAATGATAATAATACATTATATTATCATGGCATCTTTGCTTTCATTATCTCATTAATTAAATTCTCATTTTGGAAGTAAGAAAAATGTAGCACAGAGAGATTAAGTTGCCCAAGAAGTAGTTGAGGCTTAAATTCAAGTATTGTGACTACAAATACTTTCCTCTTTCAGTAATATGATGTGCTGAGTCTTCTTCAGTGAGTTCTAGCAAATATGCAAACCTACAGCTTGGGGAATGAGTAAACAGAGCTCTCAGTTCTAAAGTCAGCCTAGCTATCAACCACATTGAGATCAACATTCACTTCTCAAGCAGGTCACCCAGACTGAGCATAGAGAGTTCTGCTAGAGGTAGGATTTGAATAATCATGTCATCAAACGTCATCGTGGTACCAGAGAATAAGCATGCTAACTTTTCCTAGTCCTCTAGAAAAAAGATACTTTTGTCTTTCCTTTTCCATTTCTTTTACCGATTTGGTCGAATATGCCACAAATATGGTTTTTAAATATATGAACCAATGTTTTTATCCTAATAGTTAAGAACATGGTCTTTAGAATCACACAGAGCTGAATTCACATCTAGCTTCACCACTTACTAGGCATGACCCTTGGCAAGTTAACTTCTTAGGATTCAGTCCTCTTTTCTGTAATATGAGGGTAACGTAGTCACAATATTTCAAGGAAGTTTTGGGGACTAAATGAGAAAACGTGAGCTTGAAAAAGTGGGGCATATTTTTTATGTTCTCACTGGTCTTTTCCAATTCTGTAACTCTGTAATAGGATTCAATTAACATTTCTTGTGGACTTGTAACGTGGCCTTATCTTGTATGATCCTCAGAGTAACCCTGTGGAGTTAAACCATCTCAAACCTTAGCAACTTGAAACAACAAACTTTTATCATTTTTCAAAATTCTGCAGATGAGTTGGTTGGTTCTTCTCATCTGAGCTGGCCTGGCCAGGCTCTCTCATGCATCTGTGATGAAACAGAGGAACAGCTGGCGGCTGGCTGTTCTCGGATGGCCACAATCACACATCTGGTAGTTGGATGGGTATCAGTGCTGCAGGATGACTAGCACGTGTTTTCCTCCTCCTGCAGGCTAGTCTGGGCTGGTGGTTCACTTCGTGGTCACAACAGAGTGAGAGAAAGTGCCCAACACCCCTTGAAGCCTAAGTTCAGAACTGGCACATGTTCATTTCTGCCACATTTGATTAGTCAAAGCAAATCCCAGGCCAGCCCAGGTATAGCAGGCGAGCAACTAGACTCCACCCCTTGATAAGAGGAGCTGCAAAGTCACGTGCAAGCCTAGGAAGACTCTGTGGCCATTTTAGCAGTCAATTAGGCTACTCAGCCAGTATTCTGGAGCCACACATGTGGGCTGGCCTTCCCAAGTCTTCTCCGCCCAAAAAGCCAGACAGTTTGTTTTTCCAGCAGGGCACATATTGCAGGCCTGGGTGGGTTGTTTGTTTTTGTGTTTGTTTTGACTTTTAGCTATTTCCAGGATATTTCTTTCATGGAGGAGAACGAATCAGTTCTGTCTGCCATGTGTATTAAGATGAGCTACAAGACAGCATTGCTTTGTAGTCAGAGGCTCTGAAATCTGGTGGTGACAGCCTCAGGGCACAGGAGGCCACCCTGGTCTTCAGTGTTAGGTGCCTGGAGCTACTTCACAGCCAAAGTTGCACAAGGCACAGGCATGACCTGCCGGGTTGCCCAGCCGGGCCAGGGATGACAGGGCATGTTCACCTCACTAGCTAATCAGAGACAATCCCAGCCTGAGGAATGAGCGGAACTCCCAGCCCTCAGATGACATTGGGCTCAAGTTTTCTCTGCTAGCACATTTGGAGATTTTACAAGAGACACAAAAGGTTGCAAAGGGCCTTGGAATGCCTCATTCAATGAAATCACACCCTCCCTTCTGGACTGGGTCAAGGAGGGGTCACACACGCCCAACAGGGTGCCTCCAGATGGGGGTGTGTAGAGGATGGGTCCTTATCCTGCTCCGGTCACTTCTCACCCCTTCCGAAAACCCATTGTGGGCCAGGACAAGAAGAAACAAGAGATCGTGACTGGCAGAGATACAGGAAGACATGTCCCAAAAAGAGCAAAAACACTTGCTCTCATGTACTTTGCTGACTGAGCCTCTGGGAAGGGAGCCTTCTCCTGAGGAAATACCACAACATGGCTCCGATGCAGAAGGCTCCGAGAAGCGTCCTGGCGAGTGGGGGAAAATGTCCCTTCTGCGGCCTGTCTGACCTCAGGCAGAGCCCCGCTCGGTGGCATTCCTGGGTGAGGGGGAAAAATGAGAAATTCCTCCTACAATTCTCTCCACCCACAGAAGGTATTAAATGAGGTCCGGCAGGAGGCCAGTATCAGATAAGTCTGGAGGCCAGAAACCTCAGCCAGGTTCACCCAGCACTCAGGAAGAACAGAGGTTCAGCAGCCCCTGAGGGAGGCACAGGTCGGCTCTTGGAAAATGGCCCTACTGGGCCTCATTCTCCAGGTACTTGGTTTTTGGCTCTGGAGACAATACTGAGTTCAGTTCTCACCCATGTGAAAGCTTTCAAATCCAAAAGCCAGGGAGACTCCCTACACCATATCCAGACAGAGGCACAAGGAATAAAACCCACCCACTTCCTTTCTATGCATTTCTCCCTGCGGGCTGCATTGCCACTGCTTGGAGGCGGCTGGATGTGGCCCCGCACTGTGGTTCCTGCTTTCCTCAGTAGGAACGTGCTTCAGATTTAAAGATGGCCCACCCATGTCCTGTGATGTGGAGCTCCCCCTCGGGACTCAGGGAATTGCGCGTCCACCTCCTTACAGCATCGACCCCTTTCTTTCACCTGCAGTTTCCATTTGCCAAGCAAGTTTTCCTTCAACACAACATTTAGAATTAGACTTTTCAGATCCTGGTAAAAGCATGCAATTAATTTAAGTAAATGGAGGCAAAGGGGAGGCAGGGTGTCCACATAATGGGATGGAAAGTTAGTAGGGAAGAGGTGGGAGAGAGAATCTTCATCTTCATGGGAAAGAGAGAGCTAACAATCAGAGATTCTCAGGATTTAACAGAAAGATCTGCCTGTAAAGATACCCATACCCAGGAAAGGTTTTCTGGAATGCTCTCTGTATTCTCCCAAAGATCTCCTAGCCTCACTTGATAACATCCTATCTCCTGGAAGAAAATGTGAGATTAGCCCATAGGGTCAATATGAAGGTGAGGTGGAAGTGCCCTGAGGCCAACTTCTCCAGCATCCTTTGCCTTCCTCGTGTCCCCCAAGGGCCTTGTATTTCCAACGTGCCTTCCCCTTGCCCACAGTGCTAGCCCCCCTCCATCTGTGTGGGCCGTGTGTTCACTCTACGCTGAGCACACTCAGCAGCTGACATGATTCATGACCACGGCAGGCCCAGAAATTGGCCCCAGTCTCCAAGGTTTCTCTGGCTTGAAGCACATCGAAGGCCCTCAGTCTCTCCAGACTCTGCTGAGCTCAGATCCCTGTAAGGAAATCCAGCCTCACACAGGCGGGCGTGTCCAGTGAAACTGCTCCCTCCCCCACCTCCCCGGCCTCATGGACATTTACACACATTCACTAGGCTGGATGCCTAGAAACATCAACCTGCCTGATTCTACCTCTTAAAACTGGTGTTTATTTTCCTTAAAAAAAAATTGGAAGGACAATGTAACCACATTGTAGGTAATGAAGAAAACAGAGTTAAAAATCATCATTTTCAGTCCATCTACCCTGACCCAATTATTTTTACTTCTGTTTAGTCCTGATTTGTATGCATATTGATTTTTTTAAATAGCAGAAGGTGGGGAATTTTGTTGGCTGACTTTTTTCTCCAAGTCAGTTGCATTTTCTGACCTGTAAGGCCTTTGGGTGCTGGAGTTCACAAATGGCTGGCAGCACCACATCCAAGCACCAGGCCCCTGGAACCAGCTCACAAGGCAATGGAGAAGGGCAAATACTGTAGTGCCTCCATCCCTCCTGGAGCCAATCTAAGAATCCTTGACCTCCATGGGTGACTAGGGGAAAATCGAGTTGTATCCTTGAGTTGAACACCTTTGGGTGTATCCAATGCCAAGGCTCCAGCCCTGCTCCCTGGCATGTCTACACTGGGGGAGGGAGGGAGGTCTAGCACACACGTTTTCCCAGATGAGTGATGCAAGGCTGGTACCCTATAGAACAGAGCCGTCAGTGTCTCTGGAGAATGGCCGCTGGCACTGGAATCAGAGTGAGTGGAACACTGGATGCTTGTTTGCTGAGCCAACCCCATCGGTTCCACTGATTCCCCAAACCTGCTGGGTTTTCCTAACTCAGCTTGAGGTTGGAGGGGGGCAGCTGGGGATGGTGAGCAGGACACAGTGGACTGACCCCACTGCTGTCCCAGCCTCCTCACGCACAGTTGGTCTCTTTGGTGATAACACTCAGCTTCCTCTCAGTAGGTTAAAAAAAAAAAAAAGAATGAAGAACAGGACTATTTGGCCGACATACTAGCTAAGAGAAACCTTGGAGGCAGCTGAAGGGCTACTGCCCATTTGACAGGGGCCATGCTTCCAAACACAAATATTAACCTTGGCAATCTGACTGTCTTCTGCTTCATGACTTACACAGTGCTTTTTGGGGTCATGTTTAAGTTGGGAAAGAGAGAGGTGGAGGAAAAAAGATACAAAGTCTCCTGGAACAACTGAGCTTTTGATTTCTAGAGAGTATTTAACTGGTACCAGTGTTCAAAATCCACCCTGATTAAAGGCCACTATTTTTCTGCTTTTCTCGGGCAGAAGCGATTGTGTGGATAAATCCGAGTAGCTCCTCCTCCTGGGGTCCTGAGGCTGGTGATAACAAAAAATAAAAATGTCAACACCTGGATTCTTGGTAAAGATGGCAAAAGCACTCAAGTGATGACTAATCCCCACGACTTGAGACTGGGAGCCTTGGGAATCAGCTTCACAAAGCAGGAAGATGTTTTTCTGCACCATAGTCTTCCCCAGCTGAGCCCACAGCCAATGAGCCTGCGTCTAACCTTATTAGCAAAGCCAAATCCGGAAGACGGCAGAGATTCCGCACTACACTGGCAGCAGTGCCCACAGGGTGTGCCAGGAGTTCAGTGCATCCAATGATGGAATGAGAGAGTCCTCCTGACAGCCTCAAGATTGTCAGCTGCTGGGGACAGCACAACTCAACATTAGTGCTGGAGCCTTTGAAACTGGGGGCCCCAGACCTCAGCAGTCATCAGGGCTTCAGAGAAGCCAGAAAAATATATGGTGCATCTGTTAAGTCGTTGTTTTGTGGTTTATGCCACAGTTATCTTAGTTCCTCAAGATACATATAATTTGGGGCCCCTTTCCAGGAGGGCATTTCAATACACACCATTTGAACCAATGATTCCACTTTTAATAATTTACCTTTAGGCAATAATGAGGGCTGCCTGTGCAATCTTAACCACTTAGAAGTTCGAGTGCGTTCATAAGAGTGAAACATGAATTGGCTAAATACATTATGTACCGACAAGCAATATGTAGTCATTTAAAATTGTGTCCTAAAAAATTTAATGTGAAAAGTGTTGATATGGTAACTGAAAAGACATTATGAAACAGTATGCATAGCAGGATCCTGAAATGACTGCAAAACACTGTTTATAGTACGACGCTGCTTTTGTTTAAAATGCCAATATGTGTTTAGACAGTCACAGAAAAGAACTCTGCGAGGGGAGTCCTTTGCTTCCCACATTCCTGCCTCAACTCACAAAACAGGAGCTTCCTCCAACTCTTTGGCTTTCTCAAGTACTAAGGAGGAAGTGCCCACCAGGGAGCAGACCCTCCAATTTAGAGAGAATGACCTATTGGTGACATTAGCACACAAGTAGATGGGAGTCATTGTGCCTGAAAACCTAAAACAGGAACTCCTCCTTTCCTGGGCTCTCCAATCCACTCCCTGAAGGCCATAGGTCCTTTTCCTGCCCAACCACGCCTCTTCGTTCTGGTTCTAGGGTCTCAGATTGTATTGGGTAAGTGAAAACACTCATGCTCTCCCTGAGCCCCAGTTGCCTCAATTTGAGCAATTAGCAAAGCGTATTGGCCAGGTGCAGTGGCTCACACCTGTAATCCCAGCACTTTGGGAGGCTAAGGCAGGTGGATCACTTGAGGTCAGGAGTTCGAGACCAGCCTGTCCAAGAGGGTGAAACCCCCGTCTCTACTAAAAATACAAAACATTAGCTGGGTGTTTTGTGGCACTTGCCTGTAATCCCAGCTACTCGAGAGGCTGAGGCAGGAAAATGGCTTGAATCCAGGAGGCAGAGGTTGTAGTGAGCCAAGATCTCGCCACTGCACTCCAGCCTGGGTGACAGAATGAGACTTGGTCTCAAAAAAAAACTGATAGTTTTTATTCCATTTGCCTCAATTCCTCATAAGTGCCAGTTAGACTCCTGGAGGGGAAAAGAAATGAGTGGTAGAATTCAGTCAACAAGTCCCACCTGAATTCAGAACGGCATAAGGCAGTGATTTCAAGAGCTATTTGCCCCCCCAGAGACATTTGGCAATATCTAGAGGCATTTTTTATTGTGCCAACAGGATTAGGAATTGAGGAGGGTCTTGTTAACAGCATCTAGTGGGAAAAGACCAGAAATGCTACAAAATACCCCACAATGCGTCATCCAACCCAAAATGTTGAGGTATTGACAATGTTGGGAAACCCTAGTTTTAAAGATCTATGCCAAAGTGTTAACAGCAACTTGTCTTTCATTTTCTATATTTCTAATTTTTCTATAATATTTGTACGTTGTTTTACTAAAAAGGAAAATAATAAAAGGTACTTTTACATTTTAAGATAAAGTGGCTATAGCATGTCAAAAGTTCAGATGTGGCCAAATGTTGTGACTATTGATAAAGAAAATAATAAACCTGGTTCTTACCAACAGCCCTTGGCACTCTTTGGAACCCCCCGTGGAATGAAAATAGTGACTAAGAGGAAGAGAGATTGGATTTGATAGAGTCTACTCATAGACATGCATTATTAAAAAAGAACTTAGCAAGGCAACCCGTCCCTAGAGAACTAGCCTCGTGGATTTCATGTTGGCTGACTTTTTCTCTGTTCACTCAAATGGTATGAATTTTTAGCTGCTGACACCACCGTATGGGTGGTGTGGGGTATGCCAGGGAGCATCTAGTTCTGGCTCCATAGGTTTATTATGGCTGGCCAGTCCTAATTAAAAGACTCCCTTTGTCTTGTCTTCAGGACTTCCAGACATGGAACCGGTGCTTTATTTTTGGCTCTGAGCATCTATGCTGCTTCCTGTTATGTTGCCAGATTCACATGTAAGCTAAGGCAGCCCTAGAGGAATATTTCCCTCCCTTTATTCTTATTCCCTAGTACAGTTCTGGACCCACAGCCAATCAAATGCATCACAGAAGAGCCAGCAACTCTGATGTGCAAAACGCCCATGTCCTGCCACCCCCAGCATGCTGGTATTTTTGACAGTCCTCAATTAGAGCAGTACGGTTAACTTCAGCCTATCATTTGTGTGGGTTAAGCTGTTTGAAAAATCCTTGAGGGATCAGCCAGTGGTAGGAGGACCATTTTCCTATAAACAAATGATGGAACCTCGATGTCTGGAAGATACTAGCTGTGGTTTGGTTCCTGGGGCCTTTTGAGGGGACAGAAACGTCAGCTCCCTTCTTCCTTGGCTCCCCGGGCTGTCTCACAGCTGGGACTGATGCTCTCCATTCCAGCATCTGAAGACCCTCAGGAGGCCTCTGGACCACAGAGATGTCTGGTTCCAGTTTCATTTGATCACTGCTAGTGCTAAAGGTGTAACATTTATCCCCAAGTGACTATAAAAAATAACTCTTCAAGGGAGTTCTTGGGTATGAAGTTAATATAAACTCTTCAGAATAGCTGGAAAAGTTTATTTTGATTTTAGCATAATGTTTCACAAGAACTGAGTCACCAAAACCACTCTTCCCATAAGTCCATTTCACTGGGAGAATATTTATATAAAAATCCTTAATACTGGGGGCATGGGAGGGAAAGGATACAGATAATCTAAAAGGAGTTTAATTCAGGAAGAAACAAAAAAAAAAAAAAAGAAGAGGAGCAGTATATACAGTTTTGTTTTATGTGATTTGAAATTTTATCTGATCTCTCATTAAATTGTTACCAAAATCCTGATATTAGAAAGAAGGCTCTATCCATTCACATATAACATGACAGTCTATGTAGAAATTTGCAAGAAATATACAAAAAAGCACCAGAATTAATACATGAGTTTATCAAGGTCATGGGATATAAGATCAACATTTAAAAATCAATCATATGTCTATACATTAGTAATCAACAACTGGAAATCAAAATTTTAAAAAATAATATGGTTTAAAAACTACATAGTCTGGACATGGTGGCTCACACCTGTAATCCCAGCACTTTCAGAGGCAAATGCAGGAAGATCTCTTGAACCCAGGAGTTTGAGACCTGACTGGGCAACATAGGGAGACCCTGTCTCTATAAGAAATTTAAACATTAGCCAGATATGGTGGCATGCACCTATAGTTCCAGCCACTCAGGAGGCAGAGCCCAGGAGGCTGAGGCTGCAGTGAGCCATAATGGTGCCTCTGCACTTCAGCCTGGGTGACAGAGCAAAGTCCTGTCTCAAACAAAAACAGAAACAAAAACAAACAAGATGTAATTATGTATACATTTTAAAATATATGCAGAATCTGTATGATAAAAATTACAAAAGACTAATGAAAGCAAAGAAGAGCTAAGTAAATGGAGAGATATACTGCATCCATGGACTGCAAGACTCAACAATATTAAGGTGTTAATTTTCCCACAAAGTGATTTAAGGATTTAACTAAATTTCAATCACTATCCCAGTTAACAATCTTTGGCACATATAGTAACACTGACTCTGACTCTAAAATTTACATGGAAAAGTAAGAAACTTAAAAGAGGTGAAAAATGTTGAAAAAAATAAACTTGAAGAAATCACATTATACAATTTTAAGACTTACTTTAAAGCAATAATAATGAGAACCATCAAAATTTAAAACATATGCTCTATGAAAAAGGATGAAAGACAAGCTAAGACTGAGAGAAATATTTGCAAATCACATATCCGACAACTTATTATCATAATATATAAAGAACTCTCAAAAAATTCAATAGTACATAAACAAAAAGACTTTTAGATTTTTATTTATATTATATATATATATATATATATATATACATTTTTAGAGACAGAATCTCACTGTGTCTGTTACCCAGAATGAGTGCAGTGGTGTGATCATAGCTCACTACAGCCTCGAACTGCTAGGCACACGAGATTCTCCTGCCTTAGCCTCCCAAGCAGCTGAGACTATAGGACTATAGGCGCATACCACCACATCCAGCTAATTTTTTTTATTTTTTTGCAGAGATGAGGTCTCACTGTGTTACCCAGGCTGATCTTGAACTCCTGAGCTCAAGTAATCCTCGTACCTTGGTATCCAAAATTGAAGAAAAAAACCCTAATTTTTAAATTTTTAAAACCTAAATTTTAAGAGTTGAACAGGCACCTCTCCAAAGAAAATATAAGGATGGCAAATAAACATATGAAAAGAAGCTAAACATCATTACCTATTAAGGAATAGCAAACTAAGTCCACAATAAGATACCACCAGACACACATTAGAATGGCTTTAAAAAATTGACACCACCAAGTTTTGACAAACATGCAGAGCTACTGGAACTCGCATGCATTGCCAGTGGGGATGCAAAATAGTATAGCCAGTCTGGAAAACTAGTTGGAACTTTCTTAATTAATTAAACATCTACTTACCGTATGACCCCAAAACCCCATCCCTGGATATTTATCCTAAAGAAATGAAAGCCTATCCTCACACAGACACTTGGTCATGAATGTTTTAGCATCTTTATTAATAAATTTCCAAAACTGGGAAAAACCAACACATCCTTCAGTGAGTGAATTTGGAATACTATTCAGCAATAAAGATGGTCCAAGAAACAAATCGGACAGATCTTAAAGGCATTTGCTGCATAAAAGAAGCCAGGTCTCAAATAGTTACATATTATATGATTCCATTTATACAATGTTCTTGAAAAGGTAAAACTATAGGAACTGAGAATAGATTAGTGGTTGCTTGGGGTGAGGAGATAATTTGCCTCTAAAGGAGTAGCATTGTGGAATCTGGGGGGCTGTTGGAACTCTCTGTACCATAATTGTGGCAGTGGTTACTTACATCTATACTTGTAGCGTACTGTATACACATGAAAATATCAATTTTGCTCTATATAAATGGAAACTTTTTCAAATTTAAAAGTAAGCTTTGTGTCACCATAGAACAGTGCTATTTAATAGAACATTTGATGATGAAAATGTTCCATATTTTGTATCCAGTTCTGTAGCCACTAGTCTCATATAACTAGTAAGCACTTGAAATCTAGCAAGCATGACAGAAGAACTGAATTTTTCATTTTATTTAATTTTGCTGAATTTAATTGTAAGTAGACACATATAGCTACTAGCTACTCTATTGGGCAGTGCACCCACAGAAGACTGAAATTTCTATATTGTGTTCCAGAGCTTATCCAACTTATGCTGATGCAGAAAACAGGAATATCTAGAATAATGAGAAATCAAAAATTCATTACATGTATGCTTGTTAAGAATGCACTAACTTTTAGGCTGGGCGCAGTGGCTCATGCCTGTAATCTTAGCACTCTGGGAGGCCAAGGTGGGCGATCACTTGAGGTCAGGAGTTCAACACCAGCCTGGACAACATGGCAAAATCCCGTCTCTACAAAAAATACAAAAATTAGCCAGGCATGGTGGAGCATGCCTGTAATCCCAGCTACTTGGGAGGTGGCAGCATGAGAATCGTTTGAACCCCAGAGGCAGAGGTAGCAGTGAGCCAAGAATGCACCACTGAACTCCAGCCTGGGTGACAGAGCCAGACTGTCTCAAAACAAAACAAAACAAAACAAAAAAACAAATAAACGCATCAACTTTTAGATTTTATAGCAGATGTTGCTTGCAGATTAAAGTTTTCTGAAATTTGGGCTCAAGTAAATTTATATTCTTCAGTATATTACATTCAATGAAGTGATGGGCCTGTGTGCCGGAGCAGTCAGAAGACACACCACTAGCCTGTTGGGCGGCAGTAGAAGCCAGTCTATTTAATTGTCATAAGAAATTCAAAAGCAAACCATGGCATGTTGACTTTAGCTTGGGTCGACCATAACAAGTAACCATGCTGTCTCTCAGACATTGCAGAACCATTGAACCAGTATATTAAGATAATACACAAGGAGATACAGGATTCTTTACAATCCAGTCCTGATCACATCTCACCACTCTCTATATCTACAGAGGAATTTGTAATTTCTCCATCATGTACCTCTGTTGCTTGCTTTGGCTGTCAATTCCACATGGAGTTCCTTTTCTACTCTCTTTTAATGTGATAAAAGATGCCTTCCCTGGGGTGGGCAAGGTGGTTCACAACTGTAATCCCAGGGAGGCCATGATGGGAGGATTGCTTGAGGCCAGAAGTTCAAGACCAACCTGAGCAACATAGCAAGAAGCTGTCTATACAAAAAACAAAATAAAATATTAGCCAGGCATACTGGGCACCTGTAGTGCCAACTACTCAGGAGGTTGAGGCAGGAGGATTTCTTGAGCCCATGAGCTCAAGGCTGCAGTGAGCTATGATGGCACTACTATACTCCAGCCTAAGTTACATATTAGGTGACAGAGCAAGGTTTTGTCTCAAAAACAAACAAACAAACAAAATGCCTTCCCTCTCTCTGTTGCAGTGTTCCCAAGCATCTGAGTATCTCCCAGTCATTTGAGCATCTTCATGATCTTGTGCCTTGTCTCCATCTTTCCTATACTCTTACTCACCTTCATACTTTTAATTTGGCTCACCTTCATTTACTTAGTTTGTCTTAAGCAATACTATCTGTGACATCATGGGTTTCACATGCTAGTTATATCTTTGCTAACATACATTAAGTAAATATATACAAATGTATAAGGAAAGCTATTTAGCCATTCATGCCCTAACATAAACTCACAGGTTATGTGTGCCAGTGTGGCACACATTCATCAGCTTGGTAACAACTTCCATAGTTACCTGGAGTGGGTGATCCGCCCCCTACCGCTCCAGAAAGTGGGTGATCCATCCCCTACTGCTGCAGCAATAACGCATAAGTCCTGTTCAGCGGATTGGAGGACTGTTTGTTGGGTAAATCAACTGCCCAGGCTCTGACATTTGAAAGTCCTCAGAGCATCTGGCCCACTGCCTGATTCTACTGGGAAGCTCCCTTACATATAAAGCTTTCAATCCTATTTTAAGTACTTCATTATAAATAGTAACAGAGAGCCAAAGACCACCAGACATTTGGGGAATGCCTCCCACATAAAAGACAGAAACTAAAATAAAGAAAGAGGAAACAGGCCGGGCGCGGTGGCTCAAGCCTGTAATCCCAGCACTTTGGGAGGCCGAGACGGGCGGATCACGAGGTCAGGAGATCGAGGCCATCCTGGCTAACATGGTGAAACCCCGTCTCTACTAAAAAATACAAAAAACTAGCTGGGCGTGGTGGCGGGCGTCTGTAGTCCCAGCTACACGGGAGGCTGAGGCAGGAGAATGGCTTAAACCTGGGAGGCGGAGCTTGCAGTGAGCTGAGATCTGGCCACTGCACTCCAGCCCGGGCCACAGAGCAAGACTCTGTCTCAAAAACAAAAAAAAAAAGAAAGAGGAAACAAAGAAATATGAAAGACACAGAAATCATGTGGGGATCAGAAGAAAACTTCAAAATATCTCACAAAACTTAATATCCTTAGATTTAAATTAGAATGTGTTGCATCTATGAGACAAGAACAGAGTACTGTGAAAATAATGAATTAGGTATGAGAAAAAAACTCATCAAGTTTTAAAAGGATAGCTAATTTTTTTTTTTTTTTTTTTTTTTTTTTTTTTGAGACGGAGTCTCGCTCTGTCACCCAGGCTGGAGTGCTGTGGCTGGATCTCAGCTCACTGCAAGCTCCGCCTCCCGGGTTCCCGCCATTCTCCTGCCTCATCCTCCCGGGTAGCTGGGACTACAGGCGCCGCCACCTCGCCCGGCTAGTTTTTTTGTAGTTTTTAGTAGAGACGGGGTTTCACCGTGTTAGCCAGGATGGTCTCGATCTCCTGACCTCGTGATCCACCCGACTCGGCCTCCCAAAGTGCTGGGATTACAGGCTTGAGCCACCGTGCCCGGCCTGGGATAGCTAATTTTTTTAAATCAGTAGAAAGCCTGGAAAATAAAGTAGATGAAAGCTCCCAGCAAGCAGAACATAGTAGCAATTTTTTAAGAAAGAGTGATGAGAGTCTTAGAGAAATAATTTAAAAGATTCAAGATCCAAATAATAGTCATTCCAGAGACGTAGAGAAAAGAAAGAGAAGGAAATTATCAAATAAATAATTAAAGAAAAATTCCATGTTGAAGAACATGTCTTGAGATCAAAACAGTCCACCAAGTGACCAGCACTCTGAGACTCAATGAAGTAAAGAGAAGGTTCTAAACACTACCCCACAGAAAGAGAAATGTCACTTACAAAGGATTGGAAATGAGATTTTCATTGCACTAGTCACAGCAACCTGTGCTAGAAGACAATGAAACAATTGAATTTTAACCAGAAAGCTACAAACAGACAAATTACAAATAATTGTGAGGGGAAGAATAAAGACATTTCCAGACACATTCTTAAACCAAAAAATAATTGCCTCTCATGTGATCTTTCTTAGAAAACCATTGAAGAACATAATCCTACAAAAGGAAAAAGCACGCCAAGAAAAGTGAAGGATGTGGAAATCCAGAAATAGAGATCACAAGGTGATGGTGAAGAAACATTTCAGGATGTCAACTGCACAGCAGCCCTAAAGACTGCATCAAAACAGGATGACAGAGGGGTCTGGTAGGGAGGTCTTCAGAGAAAAAACAAACGGAACAAATAAATTATATGTTTGAGCTTTTGGAACAGCTGTCAGTGGGCATTGGCAGATCTAATGGATAAAATTAAGGTGAGACTCAAAAACTGCAGCTGAAAAACAACAACGAAATAAAACATTGTATGAGAAAGAGAATCACCGTTCCCTACTTGGTTCTAAAGTAAACCATGTTTATCAATCATAATAATATGAAGAGTGACAACTCATTTCGCTCAAAATTGTGATGCTATAATGTTAGGAGAATAGAGGGAAAGGAAAAGGGGAACGGGCATATGGAGGTATTATGGTCTTAACACAGCAGGAAGTTAGCTCATAGGGTCTAAAATGGATAAATCTAGAAAGAATATAAGCAAACAATTTTGAGCAGTAAGACTTGAGCATAGGAAGGCGTAAGGAGCTTGCTACTATGGGGCATTTATTTAATGTTTAAATTATATCCACATATGTCATTAAAAAAAAAAAAAACTTTTAAAATGAGAGAGAGAAATTATGGTTCCTGGGATGTAGATCAGAGAGCAAAGATTTACTTGCTGAGAGGACTCATAAATTGCAGCAAAACCATCTTTCTAAAGGCTCCTTTCTGCAACACTACCTCCAGATGATAGGACATTACACAAGGGAAGAGAGGGAAAACCATGCCCAAGCTCCACCCTCTCTTTTGGAAAATTCTTGGCTCAGCTCACAATACTAAATCTTTGTTCCATGGTGTTTTAAGACTGCACCCTTTGAAGGTGAGATGTTTATTTTCCATGGCTAGAAAGTTTCCTACATCCCTACCCACTACACATGTGACTGAGGAACTGCACAAGCTTCAGCGTGCTTTCTCCAACACTGGTATGTCAAGCCCTGGCTGCAAATTATGTGTAATGTGATGGCAACGGTGGCTTTGGAGTACTCCATGGACCGGCTCTGTCTTCCATTTCAGCCAGGTGAATGGTTCACTATATATCCATATATCTAGGGATCTGATGGTGGGGAAATGACAACTCAATTTAACTGCATTAACTGCCACTGTGTAATTTTTTCTGCTCTCCCAAGCCCCTAGTCCTGTTTTATCTTGGTCAAGGAGATCCCCCAGTTCCAAAGAGTCCTATGGAGATTTCATAGGACTCCTCATATTGGCCAAAAAATAGCTATGTTGATACCATGTGCAAACTTTCTTGTAACTCAACCACTGTTGCTTCCTAAATGGTGACAGCTCATTAGTCATCTGCTATTATACTAAAACCTTGTTGGGATTTCATCTCACTTTTTATTCCCACTGGATATTTGGCAGGAGGGCTACGGTTTTGTCTAGTAAAGCAATCTTAATAAAAAAGTAAAGGACAAAAAGAGAGAAGCATCACAATTCCATATCTTGATGTGAGGATGTGCCGTTGAGATGTTAATATCTTACATAATATTAAGAGGTTTTATGGCTTAAAACAAGAGTTGTGAATGCAGCATCTGGTATCCCAGTCAGGTCTACAGTTTTCCCAGATTTCACAGTGAACAATAGGAGCAATTGTTGTAAAGCACAGTCTCTTCATTCAGCATGGAAATGTCAGAGAAGTAATCTACCTTTCTACACTCAGTTTTAGGGCACTGGGTTTTGGAATTGAGGAGCTGCCTGCAGCCCAGCTTTGTAATTTACCTATCAAAACTAAGCCTAGCTCAACATGACTTTACTGTTTGTTCCAGAAAATTCTTGCCCAGTAAATAACTTGAAGGTTGGCCCCAAGAGCTTCCGAAAAATCTATTTTTTCAAACAATGAGCTACTCAATCAGCCTCCTTTCTCAGACAAACAGATTGCTCCATGGAGCACACCTACTTGCTTATCAAAGCATGAGATGCTCTAGAACACTTGACTTTTCTGTGTCCTTCAGGCCCAAGCTATTAAATCATGGACTTTGCCCATAAGAAATCCCCACATTGAAAGGCCTGCCTTAAACCACTCAAAACCAGATATGACACTCTATCCATATCTGCCCTTGACCTCTTCCTTCTACAATACCACCAAGAGTCTGTCAAAGTGCTGCTCTCCCTCATGGCATTAAGTAATAAACCCAGCTTGGATTGATCAATGAGGTACTTCGGTGGTCTTTTGTAGAGCTGGCAGTTGACAAACACATGCAGATTTTCACCCTTGTTTGTAGAGTCACAACTGTTAGCTTGGCAGTCTTGCTCTGTTAGCCCCTTTTCCAGTTCTTTCCATTGTTTACTCTTTCATTCAAATGTTTATTGAATTCTACTGTGATCCAGGGGATATAAGAAGCTTGGTTCCTCATTCCACGGATTAGGGAAGGAAGACACAAATCAACAAATCATATAAATATAGATGATAATAAATTGTGCTAAATGCTATAAAGGAAGAGTGTGAGATGGCAGAAAAACAATTAATAGGCTTACAAAGATCTGCAAAGGATTAGACCATTGGGGCTGAGATAGGAAGAATGAGTAATCTCCAGAGAAGTCTAAGGAAGAAGGAAGACCTATTCCAACCCAAAGGAACAATCCTCCCTCCCCGCAACTAGGTTACTAATTCATTAGCATGCTCTTCAATTCCTTTATCTTCAGGATCAGATAACTATTCTGTTGCTTCTGGCTACTTGTTTTTCACAAAAATGAAAAAGAAAGACAAATGTGCTTCAAATAACTGAAGAGAGAAGACAACAAATCCATGTTTTCTCACTGTTAAACTCCCTTTTTTCTGAGGTTCTTTAAACCCCTGGTAAGAAGGAGTCATGATAAAAATGGAAGATTAATCACTCGGCAAAAAAGTCTGGAGAGTGCTTATAGTCTTACATAAATGTAAAATACCATACAGCCCAGAATTTTCTTTCCTAAATATCTACCCAAGAGAAATGAAAATACATACCCACACAAAGACTTACACATGAATATCTGCAGCCCTGCTATTCTTACTAGCCCCAATCTGAAAACAACCCAGTGCTTAACAGTAGAATGGATTAACTGTGGTATATTCATTCAATGCAATACTACACAGCAAAGAGAATTAATGATCTACTACTACATGGAACAACATGGATGCATCTCACAAACACAATAAAAAAGTCAGACTAGAATGAATACATACTGCACAATTCTGTTTATATGAAATTCTGGAAAAAGTGAAAACATCAGCGGTTACCCAGATTTAGAAGTAAAGGGAGATTGGCCGGGTGCGGTGGCTCAAGCCTGTAATCCAAGCACTTTGGGAGGCCGAGACGGGCGGATCACGAGGTCAGGAGATCGAGACCATCCTGGTCTACACTGTGAAACCCCGTCTCTACTAAAAAATACAAAAAACTAGCCGGGCGAGGTGGCGGGCGCCTGTAGTCCCAGCTACTCGGGAGGCTGAGGCAGGAGAATGGCGTGAACCTGGGAGGCGGAACTTGCAGTGAGCTGAGATCGGGCCACTGCACTCCAGCCTGGGCGACAGAGCGAGACTCCGTCTCAAAAAAAAAAAAAAAAAAAAAAAAAAAAAAAAGAAGTAAAGGGAGATTGACTGCAAAGGGTGTGAAATAGCAAGAAATATATAGAGAGAGAGAGCTCCTAAAAGCTGTATAACTTTCTGAGAGATAGGGGTAGGGTGCTAAGAAAATCTTTTGTTATTTGGTCTCTGTCCTGGTTCCTGGGACAGAAACCCTAATATCCTTGTAGATTGGGGTGATCTAGGGGAATCTTTTGTTCTAATATTTGGTCTTTGACCCCAGATCCTAACATACTGCTCTTTAGACCTTTGTGATCCTGAGTGATAGGAGTAGCTGGCACAGAGCTCCCAAACCTCTTGAAATTTTCTGGGTGATAGAAGCATCTTTTGTTCCAATGAGACAACTCTTGTTGGGCTCCAAAATTGGAGTTGGTCACCAGAAAGACTAAATCATGATTATAAGCTTGGAACTTTCAGCTCCACCCACATTCTTTGGAGAAGAAAGACGGGCTGGAAATGGAGTTAATAATCAATCATGCATACATGATGAAGTCACCATAAAAATCCCCAAACTATGGGGTTCAGACAACTTCCACGGGGGTCAACTCATTCATGTGCTAGGAGTGTGGTGCACCCTAACTCCACAAGGACAGAAGCTCCTGTGCTCAGTGATCTTTGCCCTGTATAGCTCTTCATCTGACTGTTCATCTGTAGTTTTTATTATACCCTTTATCAATAAACCAATAAACATAAGTAAAGCGCTTTCCTGAGTTCTGTGACTCTAGCAACTTAATCAAAACAAAAGAAGGAGTCATGAAAACCCCCAATGTTTTCTGGCCAATTGGTCAGAAGTCTAAGTGACAATCTACTACTGTATTTGCAATTTGCAATTATCATCAGAAGTCAGGGTTGGAGAAGCATTTTGTGGGACTGAGCCTTCAACCTGTGGGATCTGATCTAGCTCTAGCTCTAGGTAACAGTGTGAGAATCGAGTTAAATTACAGGACACCTAGTTAATGTCCAATGCAGAATTGCTTGTTAGTGGCGGTGCAGGGAGGGGGAACCCACACATATCTGATGACAGAAGTGTTGCATTGAGTAGTGTGTGTGAGTGGAAACAAACAGTTTTGGGTTTTCCTCGGAAATGAGCGTTAAGGAATTTTTGGGTTAATGGACATGTCTCCAGCCCATCAGAATCCACCAGAAAACTACTTATGCAATTTATCAAGAATGATAATTTCTTCCTATGAGATTTGTATATAATAACTCACAAAAAAGGTTTAATCCCAGATAAGGTTTGGGATATTTTTTCTTCCAAATATACACGCACTGCAAAAGAGGGATTTTTTTTAAAAAAAAAATTTTAAATTGTGATTATTTCTCAGTGACGGGGTTGTAAAGGAATTTTATTTTCTTCCTTGCCTGCAGATTAACATTTTTCTGGTATATCGATGCACTGCTTTTGTAGTTCTAATAAGAAGAAGAAAAGTTTTTACCTTCATTTAAATAAAGAATTCCCATTTTGCATTATAAAATGTTTGATGATGAGAAATGAAGTAAGAAATATGAATGTGCTGGTGTGGGAGCCTGTGGAAGACAGGACGATGTCATCTCAACTGTCCTGAGCTGAGGAGTGAATTGTGGTCAGGAAGGGGAGGTAACTCCTTAGGGAAGGAAGGGGGTGGAGAGCCAGAGACCAATGGCCCCATGGCCATGGGAGGAGTGGCAGAGGCTGATTAGGTCCTGTCAGTTCTCCCCACATCTTTTGTCCCCATAGTGACCAAAGACAGACAGATAGTCAAGGTCCACCTGATATATAGCAGCCTTCCCTGTGTGCCTGCCTGCAGGCCTAAGATAGCTGGACTGAAGCTAAGTCTACACATCTGACCCCCGAGATGGGTCAATTTAGTATCTCCCCTGACACACCTGTGTCCATTCAAAGAAAAGAGAACTTGAAGTGACCTCGGGGTAGTTTGCTATTCATTAGATTGCTGTACCTACTGCATCTCCCAAGACCGAATTAGAATGCCCCTTTCTAAGTAAGTGTATTCGTCATGTCTTGGCCCCACAGCAGGTTTCTGTGCATGTGCACTAGAACTTTCTCCTGTTTGCCACTCTGGCTACAGCCACGAATATGCTCCATTAAACTATTTTGTTTTTCTGAGCCAAGTTGAAATGGTTGCATGCCTAAATATTATGAGTGAGCAAGTGAAAAGATGGATTTTGACTGATAAGTTTCAGAACAAACAGATCTTTATCTGGCCAACAACCTACACGTGATTTCAAATTCAAGTTTCTTATTTTCATAACTTTTCATATTCAGCTTGGATCTTTTATACTTATCTATTTGTTCTTTACTCATTTGATAAATATTTGTTGATCACCTACTCTGTGCCAGGAATTATCCTAGACATTAGGAATTGAGTAATGAATGAGACAGGTTTGGTCTCTAGATTCACAGAGCTTATACTCTAATATAAAAGATGGACAATGAGCATGCAAATAAAGATAATAATTTGAGAGAGTTGTGAGTGTCATAATAAAATTAGTAAAACAGGATAACGAAATAGAGAGTAATTGGAATGTACGCTGAGTATATTTTAGCTTGATGTGTTATCAAAGGCCTGTCAGAGGTGGTGATAGTTGAGCATAGGCCTGAATGATTGAAAGGAAAGGAGAGCATCAGGACAGGCAGAGGGAGTGACAGGTGTGAAAACTCGAATGCAGGAATAAGCTTGGTGTGTTGAGGGGGCCTAGGAAAGGCCGTGGTGGTGAGGGGAGAGTCGACAAAAAAGAGAGAGAAGAGCTGGGTTTGAAGAGGCACAGGGCCCCAGGCCATGGAAGACCTTATAGGGTGTGGTAAGAAGTTTTGGGTTTATTTCGATTGAACGGAAAACCATTGGAAAGTATTAAGTAGAGGAGAGATGTGATAATTTGTGTGTCTTACAAAGTCTGGCTGTGGGGAGGAGAACTGCCTGGGGACGGGAAAGGAATGGAGGCAGGGAGTCTAGTTGGAAGGCAGAAGACAGACAACACAAGATGGTAGCTTGAACTGGAATGGCAGTGGAAGGGATACTGAGGAAGATAGAAATTCAGGATATGTTTGCAGAGGTGAGGAAAAGACGGGATTCAAAGACATTTAGATTTTTTAGCTGAGCAACTGGGCAAGCGAGAACATCAGCTGAAATGGTGAATTCTAGGGAGAGAATAGGTTGTGGACAGAAGGGAAATAGAAGCCTAGGAATATGTTTTGGTCATATTTGGAAATGCTTTATTAGGTGTCACAGTAGAGATGTCAAGTACGTAATCTGGAGTTTGGATACAGTTCAGGCTGGATATTTGGGAGGCATGATATTTGATAAAGCCATAAGATTTGATAAGATCATCTATGAAGAAAAGAGGGCTGAGAACCAAGCCCTGAGACCACCAACGTTCAGAGGTCAGGAAGAGAACAGAAACCATCAAAGGATACTGAAAAGGAGAAACCAGGGAGGGATGAGGACACTCGAAGAATGAAGTGTCTAAGAACTCAAGCGAAGAAAGCCTATAATTCTAAACCTTCTACTGCTTCCTACTTACTTCTAATTTCCTTTTATCTATAAACAATCCTGTAAGCAGTGTTTGCACTATTTCAGCCCAACAACATACCACATCCAGACCTACTGAAAAGACATTTACTGTGATTAAGTCTTTGGACCATAGCCCAACATCCTCCTAGCCACCTACATGGTTGATTTTTCTTTCTCCTGCCCAGGGAAAGGTCAGCCAAACACAAGTCCCCTGCACAATGTGACACAGGTCTTCTTCATTTCGCCCAGAGTTGACTTCCCTGTACTAAGAAAATGTGCATTTAATAGATATACTCGGCCAGGCGCGGTGGCTCAAGCCTGTAATCCCAGCACTTTGGGAGGCCGAGACGGGCAGATCACGAGGTCAGGAGATCGAGACCATCCTGGCTAACACAGTGAAACCCCGTCTCTACTAAAAAATACAAAAAACTAGCCGGGCGTGGTGGCGGGCGCCTGTAGTCCCAGCTACTCGGGAGGCTGAGGCAGGAGAATGGCGTGAACCCGGGAGGCGGAGCTTGCAGTGAGCTGAGATCCAGCCACTGCACTCCAGCCTGGGCAACAGAGCGAGACTCTGTCTCAAAAAAAAAAAAAAAAAAAAAAAAAAAAAAAAAAAAAAAATAGAAATACTCTCTCCAACAAAAGATGGGATCCAGAGAACATTCTTACAGTTGCATACCAAAAAGCATTTCCCCTTTCCCTGCAGAGTCTACACTTCTCTTGGTACCAAGAGGGTTTTGCCTTATTTGACTATACACACACACACACTAACTTGGGTCAGGAATTAAAAACTTTGAGCAGGAATTGGTTTTAGGAGTGGAAGTACCAAATGCTACCACCATCCAGCTCTTGCTAAGCCTTGGGCATTGTAGCTAATCATTTAGTAACACTGAAAGACTCCCTTTATGGAGGCTTCCCCATCATCAATGAACTCATTTTATATAAATATTTAGCCAGGCAATAAACTGGACAGCCTATATTACTCAACATCAGCCTCAAAAGACCCTCCCGATTTTATATACACAGCATCTTGGTAGAGTAATACATTTTACACGCATGACATGGTTAGCGATAAATACACCAGGGTAGGTCAAACCCTGTTTGGTTCTCTGCTTTTAACTGTCTTGGGCTTTGTGTGTTTCTTTAATCAGTTGGATGATTTAGATAAACAACATGTATTAGTCTTTGTAAGTATAACATGCCTTGAACTTTTTCCAGCTATTCATTCCCATTCATCATCATAAGAGTTGCTCCCCCTTGACCATCATTAAGATTAGAAACGTCCTTGAACCATTTAATGATATTCCACAAGACTGGACAGACTTTTCATGCCTTGATGAATTGCGATCACTCAGCTTAGACCAATGAAATTGGATATCCTTTCATGTGCCTGATGACTTTAAGGAGTTTAGGGAAAGCAGTGCTCCAGCCTGAAAATGGTTTCACAGAATAAAGATCCATTTGGGGAAAGATGCATGACTTATGTAAAAATTGATGAATGAGTTAGATCTAATCTAATAGCTAATTGCAATGAGTATTGTTTATTTGTTCATATTGCTAAATATGGTTTTATCTACCAGTGACTATTTATTAGAGCACTCATTAGAATCCTTAATGAAGGTATGAACTGATTTTTTTTAAGGTCCAAGTTAGAATGCTGAAGGAAGATTCCTCCAAGTAAATTGACTTTTAACTGTTCACACCACAGATGATGAGAAAAAAATAAAAACTTAAAAACAAGGCTGGGCCAGGGTATGTTCCAGCTACCCTGGAGCTAAGAAAAACTAGTTGCTTCTATTTTATGGGGTCTTGCATCTCCAAATGGCCACTGTGGGAATGATTGACCCCCAAAATTTTGTGATACATAAGCAAGCAGACTTGACAATTTATGCCATAAATATCTTTAATACTTTCACAAATATTTTGATTCCATAGGCTCTGAAACCATTGACATTCCCATGGTGTGGAGCTGCCTATTATATTGGCATATTTAAATCATCTTTGAGTTTCTTCCTAAACCATGGTTTGAGACCATAGGATGAAGAACAGAAACTCCCAGGTGTATAGTAGAGAGCACTGTGCTTAGAGTCAAAAGATCAGCATTCAAGTCCTGGTGCTTTCATAGGCAATTTAATTAAATTACTCACAGAAGCATCAGTTTCTTCTTTTATTCATCAATTATTTATTGAGCATCTGTAATTTTCTGGGCAGTATTCTTGGGATAGATGAGAGAACAAAAGAGAATACAGGGATTACACTCCACTGTTGGTCTTGTTTGATATAACTCCCTTCCTTCCGGAATTGTTGTATGGGTCAAATGAGATATCAAAAATAAAACTACTTTATAAAGCACTTTGGGGAATTTATACACTAACTCCTGGGAGCCATGAGTTGAGGGCTGCTCCAGGGAGTGTCACTTCTGTCCTGCCACAGGCAGAGCAGTCTTCTGCATTTTGGAGAGAAACCTGAGGTAGGCACAGATGCAGATAGTGGTGGTTGGAAATTAGCTGATCCACACTGGAAACAGTGGGGACCAGGGGATATGAACGCGAACTGTCGTGAATGATGCAGACATGAAAAGATAAACCCATTTTTGTCATTACTCTGCTGGTTAGATGGTGCCTGCCTGTCCCCTTCCCCAACCTCTGTACCCTAATACGTACCAGCCACCTGCAGGATGGCTTGCAATACATTAGTAACTCTTCTCATGAATCAGCTGGACCTGAAATACTCTAGACTTGAGTTTCTTAAACTGGAGTTTGTGGCTCCTGTGGTCTATGGATGTAGCCTCCAGAACCATTAATTCAATGACAATACTACAATTTTTAAAATTTTCATTTTGATGACAAACTAAAATAAATTAATACAGATATACTCAGGGTGACCTTGTAACTCGTCATAATAGGCAATTTCATTTTCTGCATTTGTATTTGAGGTTGTAGCAATGATGATGCCAAATGAACATTTCAGGTAGTTGGAAAAGAAAAAAGTGGAAAAATCGAGTGATGATCAATAATGTATGTTTAAGGGCCAGGCGTGGTGGCTCAAGCCTGTAATCCCAGCACTTTGGGAGGCTGAGGCAGGTGAATCACTTAAGGTCAGAAGTTCGAGACCAGCCTGGCCAACACGGTGAACCCTTGTCTCTACCAAAAATACAAAAACTAGCTGGGCATGGTGGCATGCACCTGTAATTCCAGCTAGTCAGGAGGCTGAGGCAGAAGAATCGCTTGAACCCAGGAGGTGGAGGTTGCAGTGAGCCAAGATGGTGCCATTGCACTCCAGCCCATAAAACAGAGCAAGACCCTGTCTCAAAAATAAATAAATAATGTATGTTTAAATGTATGTTGAACATTTTGAAAGCCTATGTGGGCTTATCTTTATGTTCATGTTCTGAGCAGAGATGGTGCATGGATCACATCTATGTATATATCAAACTTGGTTGGCAATAAATGTAGTAGTCAACTCCCAATAATTTTTCATGAAATGGCTGTGTCACAGTTTTCCAGGGTGTTTATTAAGTGGATTGGCTGAGAAAAAGTAACGGGTAGGTAGTTTAAAACAAATGTATTGTCCAAAAGGAAGTGCAATGTCAATCATAATGTTGACAACTCAGATGATGGCTATCAAGTTTAAAATCAACAGGATCAAGTCAACTAATGAAATACTGTTTCCAAATAAATGCTTCTATAATAAAAGCAGTCCTTCTGCTTCTGGAAAGATGAAGTGCAGGTACTTTTCCCTATTCCCTCCACTAAGTGTAGCTAAAACACTGGGCATTATATATAAAACAAATATGAGTAGAGTTGGAAAGGTGGAGAAAAAAAGATGGACTAATTAGGGACTGTGGGACCCGAGGAACAGCATGGTGGTGAGTTCTATTTTCATTTTGCCTCAGCTATCCCATCAAATACTACTCATACTGATAACCAGGCGGGTTGCAACATGAATGGCAAAAGATAATCAACAGATGCCAACACAAAGATAAGAGAATTATTTGACAAGGATTTCAAAGCAGCCATTATAAAAATTCTTCAACAAGTAAGTTTGAACATGCTTGAAACTAATGGAATATATTAAATCTCAGCAAAGAAATATAAGATACGAAGAAAAAATACATGGAAATTATAGAGCTAAAAACACAATAACCCAAATTAAATTATATAATAATTAAATGTAAAACAAAACATAGTGTAATATAATTTATTATACCATTATTAACATGAACTTTATTGGTCTGGAATCTTATATTCACTTAGAAATCTACTTAGATGTATAATCATACAAGAGCTATATGCATAAAAAGCTTATACCTTTCTATGTATGTTTTGAAGTGGCATTATTTTAAAATAATTTATGTCAATATTAAGGAAACTGAAAATTTTTTTCTTTTATAAGGGTTTCTCATTCAAACAAACATTTTAAAATGACATTTATAATGTATTATGAGCTAAATTATGTTCCCCCAAAATCCATGTTGATGTCCTAAGCCCTGGGGCCTCAGAATGTGACTTTATTTGAAGATACAGCCTTTACAAAAAAAGTAATTAAGGTAAAATGAAGTCATTAGAGTGGACCCTAATTCATTATGACTGATGTCCTTATAAGAAGAGGAGATTAGGACAGAATTCATCAGCGTAACCATCTAGTACTAGGCTTTCTTCCTAGGAGGTTTTTTGATTACTGCTTTAATATCAGTACCTGTTATAGGTCTATTTAGATTTTCTATTTCTTTTTAAGTCCGTTTTGGTAGTTGGTGTTTTCTCTAAGAATTTGTCGATTTCATCTAAGTTGTCGGATTTGTTGGTATACAGTTATCCATGCCATTTCCTTTATATTCTTTTCATTTCTGTAAGGTCAAGCAGTATCATCCCCTCTTCTATTTCTGATTTTAGACACTTGAGTCTTCTCTCTTTTGGTCACTCTAGCTAACAGTTTGTCAGTTTCATTGATCTTTTTGACAAACCAACTTTTGGGTCCATTTTCTCTATTGTTTTTTGATTCTTTATTTCATTAACTCCCTCTCTAATCCTTATTTCCTCCTTCTATTTGCTTTGAGCTTAGTTTGCTCTTCGTTCTCCATTGTCTTAAGGTAGAAATTTGGTTGTTGATATGGGATCTTTCTTCTTTTTTAGTGTAGGCATTTAAACCATGCAGTGTAAGCACTGCTTTCACTGCATCCCCTAAGTTTTGGTATGTTGTGTCTTTGTTTTCATTCATCTCAAAATATTTTCTTATTTTCCTCTGCTTTTGTCTTAGACCTATTGGTTATTTAGTAGTGTGCTGTTAAATTTTCACAAGTTCGTGAATTTCCCAAATCTTTCTGTTGCTAATTTTTAATTTTATTCTATTGTGATCAGAGGACATATATTGTATGATTTCAATCCTTTTAAATGTATTAAGGCTTGTCGTATAGCCTAACATACAGTCTATTCTGGTGAATGTGCCATGTGCACTTGAGAAGAATGTTTATTCTGTTGTTGTTGGGTTCTACTGATGTCTATTAGGTCTGCTTTGTGTACAGTGTTGTTCAAGTCTTATATTTCCTTGTTGATCCATGTCTCATTATTCTATCCAATATTTAAAGTGAAATATTTAAGTCTCTGACTATTACTGTTGAATTGTCTGTTTTTCCCCTCAATCATGTCAGTTGTATATTTTGGGATTCTGCTGTCAGGTGCATATATGTTTATAATATTTATAAATTCCTAATGAATTGATCCTTTTATCATTATATTGTATGCCCTTTTTATCTCTAGTAATATATTTTGTTTTAAAATCTATTTTGTCTGGCATTAGTTTAGCCATTACAACTTTCATGTGATTACTGTCTGCAATGATATATCTTCTTCCGTCATTTTACATTCAACTAATTTACATATTTGAATATAAAGTATATCTTCTGCAGAGAGCATGGAATTGCATCTTGTTTTTCAGTCACGTTTGATACCCTCTCAGCTTTTGACTGGATTTGCTTAATCCACTCACATCTGTGATGGTTAATTTTATGTGTCAACTTGGAGGGTGCTTTAATATGAAATTAGCATTTAAATCTGTGAACACTGAGTAAAGCAGATTGCCCTGTTCTGTGGGTGCCTCATTCAGTGAACTGACAACCTGAATGAATAAAAAGACTGGTCTCCCTAAGCAAGAGGGAATTCTCCAGCAGATCACCTTCAGACGTCATCGGCACTAATCGGCTTTCCTGGGTCTCTGGCTGCTAATCTTCAGACTAGAACTGTATCCAGGGCTCTCCTGAGTCTCAAGTCTGCTGGTTCACTCTACAGATTTTTATTTGCTAGCTTTTATATTCACTTGAGCCGAATTCTTATTTTATATATATATATATAACTTATTTTATAAAACTATATAATGTTATATAGGTAGACACACACATATAATTTTATATATATATATGTGTATGTATGTATATGCTATTGGTTCTTTTTTTCTGGATAACCCTAATACCTAATGTTATTATTGATATAGTTAGATTTATATTGCCATTTAATTGTTTTCTATATGTCTCGTGTCTATCTGTTCCTACTTTACTGCTTTATTTTGCATTGTCAGTATCTCTAGTGTAACATTTTAATTTTATTAAGGGTTTTTTAAAACTTATTTAGTTTGTAGTTTCTCAGTGGTTGCTCTAGGGCTTACCATATACATCAGAATTCATCAGTATTTACTTCAGATTTATAGTAACTTAATTCCATCAAGAAACAGAAACGTTACTCCTATATAGCTCTATTACACATTCTTCCTTTCTGTGCTATCATCATCACACATATTACATCTATAGATACCATAAACCTAATAATACATCATTGTAATTATTACTTAATGTAATTTTTGTCTATTAAAGAAAGTGAGATAAAGAGTAAGTATATATTTGTAGCATTTGTTATATGTACTTTCTTATTTATCATTTCTAGCTCTCTTTATTTGTTTCCATGTGTTCAAGTTATCATCTAGTATCATTTCCTCACTCCAGTAAAACTCTGCTTCCACCCATCTCCTTTATGTGGTTGTTGTCAAGTATATTACCTTTCCATCTATTATAGCCCAACAATACAATGATACATGTAGTATTTGATACACTTGCTTTATAAAATTAATTAAGAGAAGAAAGAAAAATATATATACTGTCTTTCATAATTGCAATTATCAGTGCTCTTTGTTTTTTTCCTTATGGACTCCATTTCCATCTGGGTTTACTTGCTTTCAGCCTCACAATTTCCTTTAGCATTTATGGTAAGGCAGGTCTGATAGCAGCAAATTCTTTCAGGTTTTTTTTTTTTTTTTTTTTTTTTTTCTGGATATGTCTTGATTTTTTTCTTCATTTTTGAAAGACAATCTTTAAGGATATAAAATTCTTGGTTGATTGCTGTTTACTTCAGCACTTTGAATATGTTGCTCCATTGCCTTCTGACTGCCATGATTTCTTTTTTTTTTTTTTTTTTTTTGAGGCGGAGCCTCGCTCTGTCACCCGGACTGGAGTGCAGTGGCCAGATCTCAGCTCACTGCAAGCTCCGCCTCCCGGGTTCACGCCATTCTCCTGCCTCAGCCTCCCGAGTAGCTGGGACTACAGGCGCCCGCCACCTCGCCCGGCTAGTTTTTGTATTTTTAGTAGAGACGGGGTTTCACCGTGTTAGCCAGGATGGTCTCGATCTCCTGACCTCGTGATCCGCCCGTCTCGGCCTCCCAAAGTGCTGGGATTACAGGCTTGAGCCACCGCGCCCGGCCCTGACTGCCATGATTTCTTACACAAAGTCAGTTGTTCATTTTATTGGGGTTCCTTTTTCCTCTTGCTGCTTTCAAAATTTTCTGTCTTTGATCTTCAGTATCTTTTCCATGATGTGTTAAATAGACAATAATGGATCTCTTTGTGTTTCCTACTTGAGTTTATTGAGCTTCCTGGGTGTGTTTTCCAGCAAATTTGGGGAGTTTTCAGCTGCTATTTCTTCAAATACTTTTTCCTCTCCTTTCTCTTTCTTTTCTTCTTCTAGTACTTTCATTATGCATATGTTAGTTTATTTACGGGTGTTCTACAGTTCCTTGAGACTCTTTCTTCTTCATTTTATTTTCTCACTGTTCTCCAGATTGTATAATCCCTATCAATCTATCAAATTTGCTTATTCTTTTTTCTGGCAGTAAAAAATTTCCTGTTGAGCCCCTTCAATAATATTTTTGAGTTCAGTTGTACTTCTTGACACCAGAATTACCATTTGGTTCTACTTTTATGTCTATCTCTTTACTGATATTCTATATTTGATGAGATATTGTCTTCATAGTGTACTTCTTTAAGCATTTTAAAAAATTCTTTGAGCATATTTATAATGGCTAAACCCTTTATAAAATCTGACATTTGGTCCCTCTCTGAGGAAGTTTCTGTTGACTACTTTGTGTGTGTGAGCATGTATGTGTGTGTGAGAGAAAGAGAGACAGATGTACGTCAGAGAGACGGAGTCACTGTACCTGTTTCTTTTGCTGTCTTGTAATGTTTTTAGAAGTAGACATTTTAGGTAACATTTTGTAGCAACTCTGGTTACTACTTCCTCTCTTCCCTTTCTGGGTCTTGTTTTTATTGCTGTTTCCTTGCTCATTTGTTTTGTGACTTAGCTAGGCTATTTTGATAAAGCCTGCCTTTCTTTCAGAGATGCCCTGCCCAGAGAGGAGGAATCTAGAGAGACAGCTTGGCCACAGAGGCTTTGCGGAGCTGCGTTGGACTCTGCCCAGTTTGAACTTCCCGGTGGCTTTGTTTACACTATGAGGGGAAAACCACCTACTCAAGCCTCAACAATGGTGGATGCCCCTCCCCACTCCAAGCTCAAGCATCCCGGGTCGACTTCAGACTGCTGTGCTGGCAGCGAGAATTTCAAGCCAGTGGGTCTTAACTTGCTGGGCTCCATGGGGGTGGGATCCCCTGAGCTAGACCACTTGGCTCCCTGACTTCAACCCCTTTTCCAGGGGAGTGAATGGTTCTCTCTCGCTGGTGTTCCAGGCATCACTGGGTGTGAATAAAAACTCCTGCAGCTAGCTTGGTGTCTGCCCAAATGGCCCCCCAGTTTTGTGCTTGAAACCCAGGGCCCTTGTGGTGTAGGCACCCACGGGAATCTCCTGGTCTGCGGGTTGCAAAGACTGTGGGAAAAGCATAGTATCTGGGCCAGAATGCACTATCCCCTCGCGGGACAGTCCCTCAAGCCTTCCCTTGGCTAGGGAAGGGAATTCTCCGACACTTTGCGCTTCCCAGGTGAGGCAATGTGCCACCTTGCTTCTGTTCGCCCTCCATGGGCCGCACCCACTCTCTAACCAGTCCCAATGAGATGAGCCGGGAACCTCAGATGGAAATGCAGAAATCACCCGCCTTCTGTGTTGATCTCACTGGGAGCTGCAGACTGGAGCTGTTCCTATTTGGCCATCTTGAGAAGTCTGTTAAGGATAGTTTTAAGGTTTATTCTGATGCCACAGGACTCTTCTTACTCTTTTTGCTTCTTTCTGGTGAACTAGCTAGCATATTGTTTAGCTTGTTGTTCTTAATACCAGGAGCACCCCTTATGCTTGCACTTCACACAGTTTTAGATACATTCAGTTTCTTTGGAGAGAGCATCAGTGCTCTTTTCGTATAGTCTGCCTCTCCCTCAGCAAACTCGCTAAGCCATTAATCTGGGTGCTGGGCAGGGCGGTAGCCTCTGGTCTTCTTTGTTTGCCCATCCCAGAATGAAATCTCTGATTTATACATGTTGGGGGCAAGGGTGATTGGGACCTCAGTTTTCTTGGGAAAAGAAACTTCTTTCCTGGGGTAGAGTCTCTGCCTATGAATAAGTGATGGCTACAGGAAAGTAGCCTCCAATCTCTCAGATGCACACACCAGGATCCAGCCTCTTCAACTTGGAGTTGGAGGGGATGAGAAATGCCGGCAGCCTGCTCCTCCTGGTGAGATACAGTAGGACTTGGTTGGGAGCTGAAAGGAGAGGCAGTGCCAGTCTTCTTGGCCACACTCAACCTGAGTGAATCTTCTATCGATATGAGCTGGAAGTTGTGGGGCGGGGAGTGGGTCATAGCCTAAATGCCACAAACTAGCTGTTTTTAGCCAGTTTCAGTAATTTTTTCTTGAATACATATTTCTTAATCTGTTTTATGCTCTTAGAACATTTTCCAAAGACTCTGGGAAATGGGAGTCTGTGAAGCTTCTCGTGCTTCTCCCAGATGTAGAACATCCTCAAATTATCTTCTAAAAGTTTGTTTTGGCCAGGCGCAGTGGCTCACATCTGTAATCCTAGCACTTTGGGAGGCCAAGGTGGGAGGACTGCTTGAGCCTAGGAGTTAAAGACCAACCTGGGCAACATGGCAAGACCCTGTCTCTACAAAATATAAAAAATTATCTGGGTGTCATGGTGTACACCTGTAGTCCCAGCTAGTTGGGAGGCTGATGTGGGAGGATTGCCCGAGCCTGGGAAGTTGAGGCTGTGGTGAGCCGTGATCGTGCCACTGTGCTCCAACCTGGGCAACAGAGGGAGAACTTGTCTCAAAAATAAATAATAAATAAATGTGTTTTGTCTTTTATATTTAGATTTACAGTTTACCTGTAATTCATTTCTGTGTATGGCATGAGATATAATTCACATTTTTTTCACTTGTGTATCTGCTTGCTCCAGGAACATTTAAAAATACACTTTCCCTACTGCTTTGCTATGCCATAATTGTTGAAAATTAAGTGTCCATATATTTGTGGAAAGTGAAAAGTGACAGAAAAATAAAGCAAAAAAGGAATGTACAGTGCTGGGGGGGGGGTGTGGTTAGGAGGGTGCTCAGGGATGATCTTGCCAGAAGGTAACATTCCAGCAGAGCTGAAGGAGATGAGGGAAGAGCAAGCCCATGTGAAGCCATCTGGAAAGTGCTAGCCAAGCAGGGGGTACAAACATGTGCAATGCTTCTGAGATGGGAGGGTGTGTGGGCTGCTCAAAGAACAGCAAGGAGGCCAGAGAACTAGTATGGGGTCAGAGAACAAGAAGGTTCAGATCCTAGGGCCTTGTAGGAACTCTGGGACAAGGTGTACTGGAAGGTTTTGAGCAGACAGTTGCCATGATCTTACTCCTTTTGGCTGCCATTGCACAGGTGACTGTCAGGACAAGAGGGGAAGCAGCAATGCCAGTGCAGAACCTATTGTAATAACTCAGGTAAAAGACAATCTGATTGTAGCAGTGGAGGTGGTAAGGAGCAGTTAGATTCAGCATACACTTTAAAGGAAAGCCAACAGGATTTGTGAATGGATTGGTTGTGGAATCAGAAGGAAAGTAAAAATTCAAGGATGTCAGGTGGCGGCTCCCAATGAATCTAGCCTCTGCTACAAATGTCCTTAGGCTGTCCCTCCCTCTTGAATCTGGGCTGAACCAGGTGATTTAACGTAAGCAATAAATGTGGCAAAAGTGATGCTGGGCCATTATGGACCTAAACCTGTAGAAGGCCTGGTAGTTTCTGCTTTTCTGCTCCTGGGAAGCTTGAGCTGCCTTGTCTTTTGGGGACATGGTGTGGAAAGATGCTGTAGAGAGGCTCTGAGCCTGCAAGGAGTAAGAAGGACACTCAGCCATCCAGCATCCCAGCTCGGCCTATCCCGTAGCTCACCTTCCAGCTAAATGCAGCACACTAGTGACTACCAGCAAGAGCAGCAGAAAAACCACTAAGTTATGTCAAGCTCAATTTGCAGAATTGTGGGTAAATAAAACAGTTGTTTAAGCCACTAAGGCTTGGGGTGATTTGTTGTTCAGCCATAGAACATGAAACAGATGACCCCTAGAGTTTTGGCCTGAGTGCCCAGAAGGATGGAGCTACCATTTACCAGATGGGAAAGACTGCTAGTTAACAGGTTTGGGGGAAGAACCGGGGTGGAAATAATAAAATCTTACTACTTGTACATGGAAAAGAACACATGTTTTTCTTAATATATTAGAAGATGTCCTCTACCTCATAAGCATTACTGGATTTTCCGATGCCAGGAAAGATCATTTTAGGAGTAACTCTTTGGATCTCCATCACAATAGCAACAGTAGAGGTTAAAGGAATTGTTTTGAATTTTTTTCTGTCAGGCTTCTGACATTCTGTTGACAATCAAAGAAATTCCCATGGCAATTCAAGGCAAAGAAACTCCCACCCACAAAGTTTTTCTGGCATTGCCACTGTGGTTTCAGGGCTTCAGCAACTGCACCATGTAAAGGAGAAACCACTGAACTCACTTTCCCTCCCAGCTTTCCACAACTGGTCATAATGAACCACCTTGGGCTTGGCTGATGGTCTTCTGGAAGCTGAGTGTGCCGTCTTGGAGGGAAGCCCTTGCCAGTTTTAGATTTAATCCTTCCTGTGGCCAAACACTTTAGAGACAGAAGCATAGGGGGAAAAAAAAAGATTGCCTGGTCAATTTGGTCAGCCTGTGAGTTTCTGATCATAGACATCTGGCCAATACCTTGCGGACCTGAATGCAAATTAAGTGCTGGGGAAGGGTGGTGTGTTCCTTAAGAATTCTTAAGGCCCCAGAACAAATATTAATGTGATATTATTAACTTTATGTTTCCAAACTCCCATTCACTCCCACTATAGCCCACTACATTTACCTACTCATACCTCTTTCCCCTGGTTAATCAGCTTCTGGGAAAGGTTTAGAATATAAAGGAAGACAAAGTAATCATATACATTAATCATAAACGCAGGGTTTCATTGCTGCTGGGCTCAGCCTTGTCTTGGGCCAGTGTTCCTGGGACAGGGAGTGGCTTCCACCTCTGTTCCCTCTGAAGGTCCTCCACCAGCCACTGTAACCTTAAGGTGAACAGGAAGACTGTTTGCAGCCAGAGGGGACTCCCAGTGTTGAGCGTTTATAGGATTTATGTCAGAACAAAGCTGATGTGCCTTACTTAAACATTTAGTTTTAAGAAACATTTTGGAAGACATTTTAAAAAATTTACCATGAAATTATGTTATGAACAGCCAGACTTGAGAGATGCCCTTTTGGAAATGGGTGTTGTGTGAGGCTGCCATGGCATGCACATCGTGAAAATGTGTTCGTGACACAGGACACTATTCTGGCCTCTTCGAATTTCTTAAAGTCATGAAACGCCTTTGGCTAAAGCTTCTTCCAACTACTGTTAACTCAATTCCAGGTCATTTCCTTGAAGGCATACACCAGTCCTTGAAGAACTGTCGCTCTTTAGCTTCTGTTTACTTCACCATATCCTTAAAAGTGTTTGTCTGTCTCCAGCAGTCTGGTGCCTGTTAACACTGACTTAGTTGCAAACTCTTCACAAACTTTTGTGGCAAAACCAGCCTTATCACTTGGAGAAGGTACTTCCGATGTTATGGACGAAAATGGTTGAGCAGGAGCAGATGTCAGGAAGAGAGCCCCAGTGAGGGGCATAAACAGACTGGTGAGTCCACCCTCAGTGGAGGGCCTAAAAACCCTAGTGGCCAAGATACATGTGGAGTGGAGTGTGTTTCAGTTTGAAGTCCTCCAGAAGCAACCCTGATATAAGGAATTGACTCCAAGTAGTTCATTTGGGAGATGATTTCAGTAAAACCAGGTAGAAGAGAAGGAACCAGAAAAGGGAAGAAAGCCAATGCAAGGTGTACTAAGTCAACTACCAGAGGGGGAACTGAAGCTTAATTCCTGGGGGAACTCTGTCAAAAAGTGCAAAACACATATTTAGTATTATTGCACCCAAGGAGCAAGGAGCTGGCCAATTTACACACCAACTTCTAGGGAGTACTGATTCCCTGGCATTTGTGGCCTGCAGCACCCAGAGACAGAACAGCTTTCCATCATTCTGGAAAAGGCCTGTCGAAGTTGGGTGGGGGATACTGAAACAGTGAGGTCCAAGAGCAATGACCATGGCCTGCTCTAGGATGCCTTCCAGGCTGGCTTTCATTGGCTGAGACCTTACCACAGTGCTTGTTGTATGCACCTGTAGCCTGAAAATACAGACATCGGTTATTCTGCTCAGCACTGTCATAGATTTCCCCAAAAGTTTAAGGATACAAATATATATACTGGGCATCATTAGGCTGAGCCAGCATTGTATGGGGAAGCAGTAAATGAGGGATTGTGTAAACTTGGAGGTCTGGTCATCTTTTTGTGATATTATTAAATGAAAACTGCAGGCTATAGAACCCCATTGGGAGTTCAATACAGCGCCCTTTTTTTGTGTTAAAAATACATAGAAAATTCATGCATAAAAAGAATCTATCTGTAGGGTGTTTATTAAGGGTTGCCTCCAGGGAAGTAGGATTATGAGCTAAATTTTTATTTAAAATTTAAATTTTTAAAATTTTCCTTATCTATTTTCTAATTTTTTTCCTATAATAAGCACAGACTACCTTTGTAATAAAAATGGCCAAGTCAAAAAATAAAAGATCCCACAATTATTAATACAACCTCAAGATTCAACAATGATGCTCTTTTCTAAATCTTCTGTTCTTCACTCCCTCCCTTCCTTCTTCCCTCCTTCCATTCAGTGTTAAAACAGAGTGACCTCACTCATCTGCAGGTCACTGGTATGTAATATTACCACACTCAAATGTGGCAGAAAACTGGGAATTATGCAAAAAAGGCTTTTGAGTAGCATCGAGAGATGTCCTCATATCCATAAACCAAAATTCATTCACTTTGCTCACAGACAAGCCCCTCAGACTAGCATCTAGGACTTATTTATACACACTTTGTAAAAACTTCTAACAGATATTGATATCCAAATTCAATTTCACATTAATTTTCTGTCTTTCCAACTTCTGTTTTAGGTTCAGGGTGTACGTGTGCAGGTTTGTTACTAGAGTGTTGTGGGGGTTTGGTTTACAGATCATTTTATCACCCAGTTAATCAGCATAGGACCTGATAGGTGGTTTTTCAATTCTTACCCTCTTCTCACCCTCCACCCTCAAGTAGGCCTTGGTGTCGATTGTTCCCTTCCTTGAGTCCACGTGAACTCAGTGTTTAGTTTAGCTCCCACTTGTAAGTGAGAATATGCAGTATTTGATTCTCTGCTTAGGATAATGGCCTCCAGCTCCATTCATGTTGCCATAGAGGACATGATTTCATTCTTTTTCTTTTTTTTGGAGATGGAGTTTCACTCAGTCACCTAGGCTGGAGTGCAATGGCATGATCTTGGCTCACTGCAACCTCTGCCTCCCAGGATCAAGTGATTCTCTTGCCTCAGCCTCCCAATTAGCTGGGACTACAGGTACCCACCACCACGCCCAGCTTAGTTTTTGTATTTTTTAGTAGAGATGGGGTTTCACCATGTTGGCCAGGCTGGTCTCAAACTCCTGATCTCAGGTGATCCGCCCACCTTGGCCTCCCAGTGCTGGGATTACAGGCGTGGGCCAACGTGCCCAGCCGATTTCGTTCTTTTTTATGGTTGTGTAGTATTCCATGGTGTATATGTACCGCATTTTCTTTACCTAGTTCACTGCTGATGGACATCTAGGTTGATTCCATGTCTTTGCTATTGTGAATAGTGCTGCAATGAACATATGCGTGCACTGTCTTTACAGCAGAATGACTTACATTTCTTTAGGTATATACCTAGTAATGGGATTGTTGGGTTGAATGGTATTTCCATTTTAAGTTCTTTGAGAAATCTCCAGGCTGCTTTCCACAGTGGCTGACATAATTTACATCACCACCAGCAGAGTATAAGTGTTTTCCTTTCTTCACATCAAGTTCACATTCAGAAGTGGTAATTAGAAGGTAAGAAAGGGCCTGCCATAGGCAGACATACTGAAGGCAGAGAAAGCAGTGGCAGAGCTGACAAGACAGCCCAATCAGCACAGGCGCTCCAGGTGCCTTAAGCAAAACCACATGCTCTTGCCTCCTCCCCAAGCCCTGAAGATGCCCCTGTTTCCAAACCCAGAGCTAGGTCAGTGACCACCTTGAGGAATCCAGACTAGGCTTAATTGTACTCAAGAGAACCAGATATCCAGCACTCAGACCTTACAAAGAAATCAAATATAGGCCCACAGTTAAAAGTATCCATGTTAAAAGTGGGCAACTTAATACACAGCTTCAGGTTCTTGGTGACATAAGCCAGACTAGAGAATGAGGTTATTTCCGTATCTCTTTCTACCTTTTCTACTTTAGTGTGAAATGAAGTTGACTTTACATCTCTCAGTATTCTCTGGTTCCAGTAGCTGATCTTTAATATCTGATCTGATAAGGAAGAAACTTATATTACCTCTTACATTTTTGCCTCCATGATTCTGAATATCACTATGTTCCCCCTCTTGGTTTCACAATATTCCTTTAAAAAAATTTAGAAAATTGGAGAGTAAAGTCTTGACAAACTGTTCTTGGAGAGGCTGTACTCTTTTATACTGGCCAGTTTTTAAACTCTTAATAAAAGGGGTCCTTAACAAACTCAGACTTTTAAATATAAATGGAGAAAAGGCAAAAGGAGATGAAAGAAGTGGCATTCCTGGTGAAATTGGTCAGACGATTTTCAGACTCCAAAGTGTCCTGATAGTTTTATGTGATCCAATCCAGTTCCTGAAAAATCTCTGCCAACAGGTAACAGGTCTTCGAAAGCTTTTGAAGCCAAAGGCTCCCCACCAGCCAGCCCATCTCTCACTAAGTTCTCAGCCTGATTAAGAATGAGAAACAGATACCATGGCACCAACCTGTCTATGAGAGCACAGCAAGACAAATGTAATTGCCTGTACCAGGAATACAAATAGGCAACTCTCAAATTATTCATATTTACACCCACTCCATTTTGGTTGTCTTTCCTTTATAATTTGGCCATACATTGATGTCAAGTGTATAATTTTATCTGGGCTTTATCAGTTACCGCCCAGAGCCATGATTACATGGTGCAGGGAACTTCCTCCCCTTTAGTGAGTCTATCTTTAGTATCTTCTTGATAACCACTTCTTACATTAAAAAAAAAAAAAAAAAAAATCAAAAGGAAAGTCTTGGTTTTCTTACGTGGCTCCAGAATCCCTGAATATAACATTTAGAAGTAATTTATCAACTGAAACTATCGAGCTTTTAGCTGCCACTACAATTTTTCAAAGCAAAGTGTTCTTATTCCTTCTCTTTGTTATTTTTATCAAATTGCAACAGAAATTTTGGGACTTCCATATTGACCATTCAGTCATGTACTAAGTTCAACTTTCATCTTGCCAGTGTCTTCTTTAACTGCTTAAGACTGGCCTTGGAACAATTAGAATAACAGCAAGATGAATAATGGTATGATTTCTGGGAGAACATTTTATAAACAAAATAAATAACAACTGTCCAATCAAGGATTCAAAAGATAATTTATTAGTCTGAGAAGAGGAGTCACATACTATACCCAGTAATACACTTATTTTATTTTTGTGCCTTTATCTTAAAAATATATTTAAACAAAAACAAAGATAATATTGAATTTTCCCATAAACTTTGCTTTCTTATTTACAGTGTTATATTGCAAATAACATTCCATTATACACAAATTAAGGACTGTGCATTACTGTATGTTCTCTTTACATATTCTTTCATAATATAGTCCATACAGCTCAAAGCTATGCAATATTTAAGCTTAGAAAAGCTTGATGAAAGAAGTACAAACTGTATCAATCAGACTATTATTTAAAAAGGTTCTGACATTAATTCTCTGCTGGATTGTTTCACTGAAACCATTCTTTGTTAAAGAAAAATGCCCCGTAAAAGGGATGAGAACAACAGTTTAAGTTACCACAGGATCCACTTAAACTGGTTAACAAATAAAAACACTTTATTACTTATCACTGTTATTAAATGAAGCACTACCACTGTCAAGTCATTTAAACAAGTAGATTTACTCTTCAGTTCTGACACATTACATCAGCGACAGTTGGTACCTCTTTACGAAATAAAAAATGTTTCCTGCAACTTTAGGTTTTACTTGTAAACAGTTAAAGCACACATTTTGTAAAGATGATTTAACCATTACTGGTCACACAATGAGGAGTTTCTATTTCATCCAGGGAGAAGCAAACACACACACTCCACACATACACACACGCACACATGTGCGCACACATGCGCGCGTGCGCGCGCGCACACACACACACACACACACACACAGTCCCGCTCACCCGCCAAAGGCCCGCGTGTCACTAAGCGCTAACTACAGCAGCACTTGTGTCTCGAGCAGTGCACGAGGTTGCAATAGGAATTATAAAACAAGAAAGATAAAACAGTCAACTTCAGTTAAAAATCCCAAAAAGCTCAGGATCTGAAATGCCTCTCAGACGCTTCACGCTCAGCCTGAAGGGTCAGTTCACTGGGCTCTCCAGGCGGCACACCCCACCTTCGATTGCCACGGACTGTCCTGCCACCGCACCGGGAGGGAGTCTTGAAATGTGAGTCTGCAGAGAGACAGAGACAGGAGAGCATCAGGGGGTTCAGCAGTGTCCTACACCCCCACCCGTGTCCAAAAAAGGTAGAGGAAACACCAGAGCATTAGGCTTTCACTTTGCTTCTGAGCATCCACAGACTGTACCACTGGTAAACTTTAGTTACTGAAAGATCGTTTGTTCAAATCGCTGAGAAAATATTTACTGAGCATCTGCTACATGCCAAGCACAGCACTAGCAACTGAGATACCGAGGTGACCAAGTTAGTCAAGACCCCGACACAGAATGTATAGTTTAGTCATATTCACAAGAGTAGCAGTTTTAATGCCAGCTCTATTGAGTATAGTTGTTATGTGAAAACTAGTAATTGTATATGTTTTGTCCTCTAAACAGAGTAACTAAGGATACTTAATTCATGTTTATACCCCAAATTTATTCCTTAAAGAATTTCAGTAGCTTACAAAAACTCTGGTAATTCAATAGCCTAAAATAGGAGAGGAAATGAGAAGAAAAACAAGAGCTTACAAAATAAGGGAAAGACGGAAGTGGGGCTAACAAAGAAATCCTAAGCTGAGAAGTTTGGTACCCATGCCAGAGGCAAGCCTGCTGCCCTGTCTCTCAGTTTCCTAGCAACAGAGATCAGGTTGGTGGTTCATGTAGCATAAGGATCACAGCAAACTCATTGCTTGGATGAGAACAATTGTTCCTGGCACTGAGACCAAGGAGTCATTTCTCCTATAGGTCTTTGTAAAGAGGGCCCTGTGTTTAGTGACTGAGTGAAGACATCAGCTATACAACAGGGAGTTTTGTAGGCTGAGCGTTACAACATCACTCAGAGGAGGCTGGGGCTGGAGGCTCTGGTAGAAGACAGTAAGCACTTCACTCTGTTTCATGAGGGGTCAGGATGAGCTCAGTCAATAATTCCTCCTTTTGGTGATCTGGCTTAATCCAAGGATAGATAAATGTCTGGAATTTCTAAGAAGAAAGAGGGGCTGCATAAACTTCAGGCAATCCTCTCTACTTGTTTCTCTAAATGAGCTTTTCCTAAGTACTGAAACCTTGGGGAGTCTCATCAGAAGACAAGTAACCTTGGTCTGAAAAAGTGTGAGCCAAGATGTGTTTGAAGCTTCCTGTGGTGACTCAGTGGGGCACCAAATCATATAAACAGTGGGAGCTGTTGAAGATAATGTTTTATATGAACTTATCTCCAGAGTTCTTTTTGAGAGAAGTGAGTTTAAATTTCTCTTTAGCCTAAAAACAGACCACTTTCTACAACAAACCAGGATGTCGGCATAAAAAATGCAATAAACTATTTTACATTGAGCAGATGGGTAAGGACTGTGTAGACTCTAGAGTATCCCACAAGCAGAAGAACTTAACAAGGTACCTTTACAATATTTAAATAGCAATGCACTTTTATAGGAATTTGGAATAATGGGAAATAACACATTAAAATGATACATGAAAAAGCAGCAGACATCCATTTTGGGTCATCTCCCTCCACTCCTCGCTGGATGCCATGTCTCTAACACCCTTCGCTGGCTCTTTCTCAAGGGAAGCCTTGACCAGGCACCCCACTCAACTTAGAAGCTCTTCTAGCTCCTATAGCACCCATATGAGCACTTCTCATCCAGTCTTGGTTTTGAGTTTTTAGGTTTCTGTAATTGAAAGTCAGTTATGGGCAGAAGCTTGTGTTACATACATCTCAGTTTCCCTGTACCTGACCGTGTGTTTCACATAGAAGCACACCACTCTGGAAATGCTGAGGGGGTAAATGAGTGAAACAGACCATTCTAGGGCTATGTTTATGTAAACATGCAGAATCTTAAGGCTCTCTGCTCCTCCCATTCAAGAGACAGCCGCATCTTCTAGTGCAGTGCTAGCCACATCCCTGGTGAAGGTGAAGGCCACAGTAAAAGGATTTGGCAGTATCGGGCACTGGTCACTAGGGCAGCTTTTAACTCCAGTAAAGTAGATGTTCTCGCCAACAATGACCTCTCCCTTGACCTCAACTACATAGTCTACATGTTCCAGTATAGTTCCACCCATGGCATATCCCATGGCACCATCAAGGCTGAGAATGGGAAGCTTGTCATCAATGGAAATCCCATCACCATCTTTCAGGAGTGAGATCCCACCAAAATAAAATGGGGCAATGCTGATGCTGAGTACATTGTGGAGTCCACCAGTACCTTCACGACCATGGAGAAGGCTGGGACTCACTTGCAGCAGGGAGCCAAAAGGGTCATCATCTCTGCCCCCTCTGCTGAGGCCCCCATGTTCATATAGGCATGAACCATGAGAAGTATGACAACAGTCTCAAGATCGTCAGCAGTGCCTCCTGTACCACCAACTGCTTAGCACCCCTGGCCAAAGCTATCTATGGCAACTTAGGCATCATGGAAGGATTCATGACCACAGTCCACGCCATCACTGCCACCCAGAAGACTGTGGATGGCCCCAAGGGAAACGGTGGCATGATGGCTGTGGGGTTCTCCAGAACATCATCCCTGCATCTACTGGCACTGCTAAGGCTGTGGGCAAGGTCATCCCCGAGATGAACAGGAAGCTCACTGGCATGGTTTTCCATGTCCCCGTCGCCAACGTGTCAGTTGTGGACCTGACCTACCATCTGGAGAAACCTGCCAAATATGAGGATATCAAGAAGGTGGTGAAGCAGGTGTCAGAGGGCCCCTCAAAGGCATCCTGGACTACACTGAGCACCAGATTGTCTCCTTCAACTTTAACAGTGACACCCACTCTTCCATCTTCCATGCTGGGGCTGGCAATGCCCTCAACAACCACTCTGTCAGGCTCATTTCCTGGTATGACAATGAATGTGGCTACCGCAATATGGTGGTGGACCTCATGGCCCACATGGCCTCCAAGGAGTAAGATCCCTGGACCACCAACCCCAGCGACATCATGAAAGGAAGAGAGAGACCCTCAGCTGCTGGGAGTCCCTGTCCACACCCAGTCCCCTACCATGCTGAGAATCTCCCCTCCACACAATGTCCACGCAGAAACCCTGAAGAGGGAGGGTTCTAGGGAGCCTCACCCTGTTGTATGCCATGAATAAAGTTCCCTGTGCTCAGGCAAAAAAAAAAAAAAAAAAAAAAAGAAAAGGAAAAAATTTTAAGTGTTTTAACTGATATGACCAATCTGTTTGGTTGAAAAGTCAGTCACACTAGTTTGCCATAGTAAAGATTAATCTTAGATTTTTTTTGGCCGGGTGCAGGTGGTTCACGCCTGTAATCCAAGCACCTTGGGAGGCTGAGGTGGGCGGATCCTCTGAGGTCAGGAGTTCGAGACCAGCCTGGCCAACATGGCAAAACCCCATCTCTACTAAAAATTAAAAAAACAAAAAAATTAGCTGGGTATGCTGGCACATGCCTGTAATCTCAGCTACTCGGGAGGCTGAGGCAGGAGAATCACTTGAACCCAGGAGGCAGAGGTTGCAGTGAGCCAAGACTGTGCTGCTGCACTCCAGCACTCCCTCTCAAAAAAAAAAAAAAAAGGCCAGGTGTGGTAGCTCACGACTGCAATCTCAGCACTTTGGGAGGCCAAGGCAGGAGGATCACAATGTCAGGAGTTTGAGATCATCCTGGCTAACATAGTGAAACCCTGTCTCTACTAAAAATACAAAAAAAATTAGCCAGACGTGGTGGTGGGCACCTGTAGTCCCGGCTACTTGGGAGGCTGAGGCTGGAGAATGGCGTGAACCTGGGAGGCGGAGCTTGCAGTGAGCCCAGCTTGCACGCCACTCACTCCAGCCTGGGCGACAGAGCAAGACTCCGTCTCAAAACAAAACAAAACAAAACAAACTTAGATTTTTTTTAGGTACTGACTAACTAAAATTCTCCACCTTCCAAGTGATGGTGCTGTTAGAATAGAGATGGAGCTCTAGATTCTCAGATGCAAACAGCCCCACACCAATGGGACCCGCTGGCCATGTAGTAGTTATCATTTGCTGCTTTGTTGCTGATTCCCAGAGAAGCACGGATTCTTGAGGTTAACACCCCTTGAAAAACTATCAACTTATAAATTAAACTGACTGTTCAAAGCCAATATTATTAGGGCTATATCTTTTTATAAAATCAAATACACTGGATTAAAAAATTTAGCTCAAAGATTCTAAAATAAGAAAATTAAAAGTAATATAGAAAGTATATAATTACCTGATAACCTAATCACAATCTAAGTAATAGCTGAAATGTCCTATCATTCATACTCAATGTTAAGATCTTTTAAGACCACCTTAGAAACTGCTCTTGTATGGTTTCTAAGAAAACTGCACATGACTTAATTTAAAAAGTCTGCTTCCAGAGAGAGACCATTGGAGGCATGAGCAACATAAACAGTAGTCAAATGGGGGTCCTGAGTCTCGTACGTTTGTTGTGTTATGCTGCATTAATAACATTCTGACAAATCCAACACCAGGAGGAACGTGAAAAACACTAGGGTAAACTTGTTTGCGTGGGCATTTTCCTTCCTGGAAAAACTCTAGCCTTCTGAGACACAAGTGTGTTCAGCTCAATTTGCTGTTACCATGTACTTTTGAAGAAACAGAGATCCTTTTTTTCTACCACTTTCCCTTCTCCCATTAATTGTTACTTATTGTTCAAATTGCTGAGTAATAGAAAACATCTAATTTTTCATTCACTAACAATGTCACATGAACTTTAATATAATCTGGAATACTGTGTATAGTTTATAGAATAAAAATCCATTTAACAACAAGTTAAGCTTCTCTTCTGTATTCATCACTACTTGGGCAATGTAAATATGGTACTGTGAGATTGTACTGTGAACTGGGTATTACCTTATATCCTTGCATTGTGAATTCTTGCCTGACATGATAATAGTCATCCTCAGCTTTTTTTTTTTTTTTTTTTTTTTCTTTTTTCTTGAGATGGAATCTTGCTCTGTCACCTAGGCTGGAGTGCAGTGGCTCGATCTTGGCTCACTGCAACCTCTGCCTGCCAGGTTCAAGAGATTCTCCTGCCTCAGTCTCCTGAGTAGCTGGGACTACAGGTGCATGCCACCACACCTGGCTAATGTTTTGTTGTTGTTGTTGTTGTTGTTGTTTTGTATTTTTAGTAGAGATGGGGTTTCACCATGTTAGCCAGGATGGTCTCGATCTCCTGACCTCATGATCCGCCCCGCCTCGGCCTCCCGAAGTGCTGATTACAGGCGTGAGCCACTGCCCTCATCTTTCTTTCAGTGCCACAAATGTGATATACCTTAAATGACTAAGTCCAGAGAGAAAGGCAAGAGAAGGGCTGGGGAAGTGTGTCTGGTTGGATTTTATTGCCTTGTTTCTACTGTGGGCTTTTAAATTTTTTTCTGTCTTAATGAGTTGAATCAGGAGATACTGCCACCGACCCCCTATCCTTTTCCCAGAAGTTCCCTGCCCATTGCTTTTTAAGAGCTATCTTTCAAAGAGACACAAATTTGTGAATAAGTATATTCTAGGCATTCTTTGTGTGTAGCATTAAACCTTGGAATGTAGTTAACTGCTCTAAAAATAGAATTTGGTCTTCAGACTTCATCCTGAAAGCAGATGTACTCAACTAGCTGACAGTTTCACATGAACCTTCTTAATATAGTCTGGAATAATGTGTATATTTTATAGAATAAAAATCCATTAACTATAGGTGAAAAGATCTGGATGCCCACTTACTAAGCCTGTGTGATGCTGGGCAATGGAAAATGAAGACTGGGTTAGACGGTCTCTAGAGCATCTTTTCAGAGTTTGGACAATCTCTGATGCTGACTTCATTTAGCTTGTGTATACATTGTTAATGAATCAAAAAAAAAGGTATTTACTTCTATTTTCTCATTGTCTTAAAGTATTAAATAGGCCAGAGCAATTCTGAAGATATAATTTCCAAGTTCAACCAACCAATCAGAAATATCAACAGAATGAGAAAGGAATGCCATATGTTATTCATCTTACTGTGTGTCACTCATACCTCATTCTCCACATTGAAAACAAGGATGCCATAAAAGATCACTAGCAAACGTGGATGAAACACAAAGATGACATCCAGGTGAATTTCATTGTCAGCACTGAAACAGGGATATGTGAGGGCAAAAAGTTCTATTGTTCTCACATATACATATCATGTTTAAGCAGCCTTAAAATACGATTAAAATGCTGTCTGATGAGAGCAGCACGTCGTACCAGCCTCAAGGCCACTTTGGTTCTTACTATCACCAGGCTCACTGACACCATACTTCAGTCAGAGGCAACATCAGACAAGAGTTCCCTCCTATTTTTAGGTTAAAAGCCCTGTGAAGATACTCACATAAACATGGCAAGCTCCACAGTACCTATTATTCCACCACTCACGTGGAGAATTATCATGAATATTCCCTCTTGCTACAGGTGATAAAAGTGTTCCATTATTTAACAAATATTTATTCTGCAAGTTATTATGGGGGAACAGAAGAATGAAACACATGGATCTTGCCCTGAATGCAATTGTGTCTTTGCAGGATGCAGAAACTAGTTCCTTGTGAAATCTTCACAATAAGTCCCTAAATTTGCATAATGCTTTAGTTTCCATAGCGCTTCTAAAACAATGAGATCTCCTCAAAATACCACGTCAGACAGAAAGATGTATACTACACCTATTTTTTTTTCAGATTAAAAAAAAGAACAACAAATGAGACTCAGAATGGTAATGTGGTTTGCTTATGGTCAGAGAGGAAGTGGAAAAATGTGAATGAAAGCCTCTGCACTCCAAATTTAGGGCTATCTTGACTCCCCCTGAAGACTTACCATGAAGAAGGATTCTAAATCTGGCTCTGTTAAGAGACATGCCTCTACCTGCAGGAGGCTTTGGAAAAGCAGGTTTTCAGGGTGAAACAAGGCTTGCTCAGGGAAGCTACTGGCACAAATCTTACTGACAAATTTCAAGACGATTCTGAGACTCAGAGAAATAGGTTTGAGCCTCAACTCTGTTGATAGATTAGATAGTTTCTGCATTTGGAAATCACTGGCTTTCTGGGTTTCAATGTCTTTGTAGGTAAAAGTGAAAAACTTCAACTCAGTTATATTCAGAGTTCTTTCTGATTTTGACATTCTACAGAGTTTTACTACTGAGGGTTTTCTTTCAGGTCTGTAAGGGGAGGCTCTGGGTCACCATTTCCTTGGTCAAGACAGCACAGTTTCCTCTTCATAGGGAACCTGGTCTCAACATCCTGATGATTTGTACTAGGTGAAACCCAAAATGTCATTTATGGTCTTCTGGTTGGTAAGCTGCCAGGTAACAGGAATCTTACTATAGTTTGAAAAGAGCATCTTCTATTTGAAAAGAAATGAAAGACTAACACTTAAACTATCATTAAGAATGAGGCCACTCTCCATTTGTGTAATGGACAATTTCCTGAGAATCTCAGTTAATCTGTCAGTGAGGAATTTTGGAGGGGAAAAATACAAACCACCAACAACTTATTTGAAGAAAGTTCTCTTTGTCAAAATCTTGTGCTTCCTGACTTACTGATCTGACTCGTGCCCCCAAAGAACTGTTAAGGCACTGCAACCCAGAAAGCAGCATTTCTCAAGCTGACTTCTGCTGGGTCCTGGGAAGTGCTCTTTCTTTAAAATAAGCGGGGGTCAGTGCGGGAGCATGGGCAAAAGCTGCAAATGTACTGCTCCACGTTGTTCTACCCTTCTTAGAGCTAGACAGGCACATGAGCACAGAAAGGTTCAGACATCCTGCATTCAAAAGACCTGTGTGACTCTGTAAAATTAGTTCATCCCAAATGTCAAGGAATGCCTTCCTTTAATACTAGCTGTACCTGGAACTACTACAAATAATATGCTGAAACTTTCCTTTTATTTTGCTCCAAAACTTAACCTCACTTTCCTTTGCTGATTCTTCCTCATCTCCCCAACCACTAAATGTTGGAGTGTCCAAAGACACAACAGACCACTTTCTTCCACTCATTTTAAAGAAAAATGTCTATGAAGTGTTTTGGATATAAAGTGAAGCATCTGGTTGCACTGGAAATTGAGGTGAGAACAATAACTCTATAGATCTACCTCCTCCTCCAGTTGCCACTCCATTTCTTTACTTCCATTTACAGCAAAGTTCTTTCAAATAGTTCTCTACACCTATTACCTCAAATTCTTTCCTTCCATTTTCTCTTTAAGCCCTCTATAATCAACTTTTCGCTTTCACCTCTCCACCAAAACCCCTCTTTATCGAAATAAGAAATGACTTCCAATGCCAAATCCAATAGCCTGTCCTCAGATCTAATTTCACAAGGTCCAACAACAGCATCTGATAAAGTTGATCACCTGCTTCTCCTTGAAACACCTTTTTCCCTTGTTTTTTAGGACACCACTGTCACCTGGTTCTCCTCTGACCTCTATGGCTGTAACTTCTCAGTCTCTCTGGCTGCTTCCCTAACTTATTACTACAAAAGTTCCCCAGGGATCTTTTCTCCTGTCTGTGTTCACGTCCTTGGTGATCTCATCCAAATTTTTTTTTAAAAAATTTATTCTTCACAGAATTGGAAAAAACTGCTTTAAAGTTCATATGGAACCAAAAAAGAGCCCGCATTGCCAAGACAATCCTAAGTCAAAAGGACAAAGCTGGAGGCGTCATGCTACCTGACTTCAAACTATACTACAAGGCTACAGTAACCAAAACAGCATGGTACTGGTATCAAAACAGAGATATAGACCAATGGAACAGAACAGAGTCCTCAGAAATAATACCACACATCTACAGCCATCTGATCTTTGACAAACCTGAGGAAAACAAGAAATGGGGAAAGGATTCCCTATTTAATAAATGGTGCTGGGAAAATTGGCTAGCCATAAGTAGAAAGCTGAAACTGGGTCCTTTCCTTACTCCTTATACGAAAATTAATTCAAGATGGATTAGAGACTTAAATGTTAGACCTAAAACCATAAAAACCCTAGAACAAAACCTAGGTAATATCATTCAGGACATAGGTATGGGCAAGGACTTCATGTCTAAAACACCAAAAGCAACGGCAGCAAAAGCCAAAATTGACAAATGGGATCTAATTAAACTAAAGAGCTTCTGCACAGCAAAAGAAACTACCATCAGAGTGAACAGGCCACCTACAGAATGGGAGAACATTTTTGCAATCTACTCATCTGACAAAGGGCTAATATCCAGAACCTACAAAGAACTCAATCAAATTTACAAGAAAAAAACAAACAACCCCATCAAAAAGTGGGCAAAGGATATGAACAGACACTTCTCAAAAGAAGACAATCACATAGCCAACAGACACATGAAAAAATGCTCATCATCACTCGCCATCAGAGAAATGCAAATCAAAACCACAATGAGATACCATCTCACAGCAGTTAGAATGACAATCATTAAAAAATCAGGAAACAATAGGTGCTGGAGAGGATATGGAGAAATAGGAACACTTTTACACTGTTGGTGGGATTGTAAACTAGTTCAACCATTGTGGAAAACAGTGTGACGATTCCTCAAGGATCTAGAACTAGAAATACCATTTGACCCAGCCATCCCACTACTGGGGATATACCCAAAGGATTATAAGTCATGCTGCTATAAAGACACATGCACACGTATGTTTATTGCAGCACTATTCACAATAGCAAAGACTTGGAATCAACCCAAATGTCCATCTGTGACAGACTGGATTAAGAAAATGTGGCACATATACACCATGGAATACTATGCAGCCATAAAAAAGGATGAGTTTGTGTCCTTTGTAGGGACACGGATGCAGCTGGAAACCATCATTCTCAGCAAACTATCGCAAGAAGAGAAAACCAAATTCCGCATGTTCTCACTCATAGGTGGGAATTGAACAATGAGATCACTTGGACATAGGAAGGGGATCATCACACACCGGGTCCTATTGTAGGGGGTGAGAGAGGGATAGCATTAGGAGATATACCTAATGTAAATGACGAGTTAATGGGTGCAGCACACCAACATGGCACATGTCTACACATGTAACAAACCTGCACGTTGTGCACATGTACCCTAGAACTTAAAGTATAATAATAATAAAAAAAAATTCATATGCTGAGATTCCCTAATATGTATCTCCATCTTAGTCCTTTCTCCTAAACTCCAGACACACATATCCAGCTACCTTTTGGGCCTCCCCATTTGATGCCTAACAGGCATCTTGGAATTAACATGTGCAAAACTGAGTTTCTACTACTTCCCCCCCAAGTCTTTTTCCCCCACTTCACCTTCTTCCTCACCCTAGTAAATGGCAATTCCATTCTGTTTAGGCCAAAATCTTAAGAGTCATCATTGCCTTTTCTATTTCCCTCACATCTCTATCCAACCCATCAGCAAATCCCATTGGCTCTATCTTAAAATACACACAGAAGCCAACTACTTCTCATGACCCATGTGACTAATGCTCTAGTCCAAGTCATTATTATCACTCATCTCTATGGCAACAACCTTCCACCTGGCCTCCCTTTCAGCAGCTGGAGTCACCTCTTAAGATGTAAGCCAGTTCATATCACTCCACTGCTCATTACTCTCCAATGGCTCCCATTTCAGAGGAAAAGCCCCAATACTGACCATGGATAAAAAAACTATGTAATCTATCTGGCCTTCCATTGCCTACTCTGACCCACTAAGACTGGCCTTCTCACTACCCCTGCAACACACCAGGCACACACCTAATTGAGAGTGCTTGCACCTGCTGTTCCCTATGCCTGGAATAGGTTCTTGCCTTGCTCCCATAAATCCTCCAAGACTTTACTTGAATGACACCTTTGAAGTGAAACCTACCTAACATTGGAACCACTGTACCTCCTAACCCCTTTCCTAGCTTCACATCTCTTTTCAGCACTTATCACAAACATAGTATAGGCCTTATCTTGTTCATTATTTCCCCCACCAGTATGTAAGTTCTCAAGTACAGGGATTCTTGTCTGCTTTGTTCACTATGATGTCCCCAGAAAAGTGCCTGAATATAGAAGGCACTCAATGATGACTGTTTAATAAATAATTCATTCAAAAAATGAGATACTGTGTTTTATCAAACTTTTACTCCTAAGTAAACTGAGTTTTTTTAAATAGCTGAAATCTCAAGCCAAGTATTAAGGCTTCCTTCTTAGTCAGTCATTATTAGCTACTGTAATATCCCTAACTCTTAACTGTTCAAACTTTTACCATGATATTCACAAAAGCCATCAATGGAAGAAATCAAAGAATTATTGGGGTTCTAATCTGTTTTAGGAAGCACATTTAAAATAACATTAATTTTCTATTTCAAGTGAAGAAAAATCTATTTCCAAGTACTCTGAGCATCTCCTACTAGTGAATTGTTAATATAACCCTCATCCTAAATTAAGTTTCATTTTACCCTTCAACATGGCAGCAGACAGTGCAGTCCAAACATGTACAGTACAGTGATGACAGCTCCAGAGCATAAAAGCAAATTGTCAGTGCCTACCACGTACTGCATCCAGAGGTATTGGAAAGAAACGTAAATAGAACAGCTCAACCATGGCCAAATGTCTCAATTAGTTAATACTAAAATGTTAAGTTTTCACAAATTTTCAGTATTGCTTTACTTTTGGAACATAAAAGTCATACATTGTAACTACCATAAATGAATTCTAATCCTTAGGATTAAACAGAACGAGCACTCCAAGATGAAGACTTTTTAAAAAACATAAACTATATTATTTGAATGAATCATACTGGAATGAAAATGTATTCAAGCAGATAGACTTGGCTTAGGGTTCAAAATCTACAACACCGGTTAGTCTCAAATGCCTGTGAAGCAGGCCAGGTGTAGGACTGTGGAAGTGGAGCGCCCAGGCTTCACCAAACAGGGCAGCTACCACCTGGTTCTAACCAATCACTGCCACATAGGAAGTGGGTCCCAGTGTTGTCAAATCATCTGCTCTTGTAGGAGAAAACAAACCAGAACTTTAAAATCATATTTTAACATAAAATTTTAAAAGTTTAAATCTGTGTACAATTTTTCCATATAATTTGTATTTTATATAGATTTAATTTTTTTCCAAAGCTGTTATGATGAATACAGCTTTTGAGCTCAAATCTGGAGATTACTGGGAAGAAAGGACAGTGACAACAAAATGTATCTATGCACCATCCTAACTCAAAGTTCTACCCTAAAGCTCAACATGCAGTCACTCATTAAAGAGCTGTCTGCCAAATGCCTACTATGTGTTGGGCCCTGTGTTGTCATTAGTACCTGCACATATAATATATACCTAGTAGATTCCATATCTGTAACTCACCCATTTAATGAAATAATGTAATAAAAGTTGTTACAGCATAAAATCAATGGGGGATTCTTAATATTTACAATCATAGAAACCAGTATCTTTTCTCAAGTTAGTAAGTGAACATGAAACAAGAATGACATGACCAAGATTATAGTTTTTTTTTTGTCTCGAGATTGAAAAAACAAGAGAAAATCCTTTCATCATTTGGCTACTGCTTCCCAATCCAAAAACAAAAACATCATAGGTAATCATTACTCATTTCCTGTTCATAATAAAGTCAATCATTTTTAAGTACATTTGTCTCATTTACATGTCATGGTTATATGTTCTGTGAGCAAACAGCAGGCATGACTCTGGCTGGGAAGGTACATATTTATCTAAAATGTTGCGTACTAGAAGGTAACAAGGTGATACTCTAAGTTAAGTTCACATCGGTGACTGATAACTACATATGTATGTAGAGATACAGAAATTAATGTTTTCATTACTTTTCATGTTGCTAAAACAAAAAAGTGTATTCACTTCATTTCAACTAACATGGAGGGTCTACAAGTCAAGTAATAGATTAAAATAGACATTTATCTTTGCAAAGATCTTACCCTACACCATGGTTAAAATGAGAATAATCTGAATACATATTATTCGCACCCCTGAGAAGACTTATACTCTTAACAACACAGTAAATTTCCTCTTTGTTTTTCTATTTATTGCTTTGGAGCAATGTTGAATGAATCATTTGGAAGAAATTAATGATGTAAGACTAATTAGGCAAAAATAAAATTATCAATGACTCTTAGAAATTAACTTGAGGCTGAGGAAACTGTTTTTCATATATTCAATCTTCTGCAATCTTTTCCTGTTTGTGTAAATGACTTTCTAAATAGACCCAATGGATTATCCTGGCAGCCCTAAGAGCATGGAAAAGAAACACAAGTTTCTACATTTGAAATTCTGGGCAAACTTAAAAGGTACAAGTAAAATCAGTGATTAGCCACTTTTCCTGTGGTTTATAAGTGCACTTGCCAAACTTAGCTGTCTGGGTGTTTTCTTAGTACACAGGTTTATTGGTGGCGCCTTAACGACCATCCGGAGGCAGCTGGCTTCCTGCCAGGGATCAGACGCCTTTAGTTGTTGGATAATATAAGAATTAGATTATCAGCCGGGCGCGGTGGCTCAAGCCTGTAATCCCAGCACTTTGGGAGGCCGAGACGGGCAGATCACGAGGTCAGGAGATCGAGACCATCCTGGCTAACACGGTGAAACCCCGTCTCTACTAAAAAAATAAAAAAAATAAAAAAATAAAAAAAAAAACCAAAAAAACTAGCCGAGCAAGGTGGCGGGCGCCTGTAGTCCCAGCTTCTCGGGAGGCTGAGGCAGGAGAATGGCGTAAACCCGGGAGGCGGAGCTTGCAGTGAGCTGAGATCCGGCCACTGCACTCCAGCCTGGGCGAAAGAGCGAGACTCCGTCTCAATGAAAAAAAAAAAAAAAAAAAAAAAAGAATTAGATTATCAAAAGCAGTTAGAATTTGGTTAAGACTGAGGCCAATTTGTATCTAAGTGGTTCCTGTCAAATCTAAAATATGGTCCAATAAACGTATTTGGCTGAATACATCCATTCAATGACTAAATGCCATTGGCCACTATTGTGAAACTGAAGTCTCTTTTAAGGGATTCATGGTCAATACATCCTGTAGGTGTTCCACTGTCCAGTGCTCAGTGGAATACGAGAAGACTGCTTATAATCAAGGTTCACACAAGAGGAATTTAACATAGCTAGTAAGCAACATTCTCCCTTCTACTTTCAAAAGGAAAATTATTTGGCTGGGTGAGCTTAAAAGAAATGCTGAAGGCACACCTTAGGTTTGATTTAAAAACCTAAGTTGTGGTGCTGTCAAAGTGGTAGACCTCTATCAGATAGTTTTTAGAAAGAGCTCTTTTGCCACCATTTTGGCTTGAATTGCAGGGTTCAGGGAGGAATGCCTTTTCTTGCAGCTTCCAACAATGTCTTTTTTTCTGTTCTAGGAACTCTGAATTCACTTGCCAGCTGGTTTATTAACTTATTAACATTAACTTATTAACTTACTAACATTAACTTGCAAGTTAGAGTTGCATTTTGACAAAATGTAATAACCACTGCCACTTCCACCAAAGGAGCAGGGTGAAAATTCAGGTGGCATCACTCTTGTCATAGTCAACACAAATGGCACCTTTGGGAGCATAACTGCAGTGTAAATGGGACCTGTGGAGTTGTGGTGTGATGGTCCTGAGAGATTTCCTACAACTTCCACCATCACCTCTTCCTCTACCACAACTACTGCTGCCACCACCACCCATCATAACAAATGTAGCATCTATTACACACACTTCACTTTTATTATTCAACTAATTTTCAGAATTCTATCAAAGCATTAATAGTATTCCCACTTTAATGATGAGGAAACTAAGGATCAAAGTTGTAACTTGCCCCGGGTTGCAAAGCACGGACTCCAGGATTGAAATCCAAGTCTGACTAATTCTAAAGCCCATTCTGTCGATCATTACACGCCTCTTTAAAAGACAGTCTTACCTGGGGAACATAGTAAGACCCTGTCTTGACAAGAAATGAAATAAAAATTAGCCAGGTGAGGTGGTGTGCCCCTGTAGTCCTAGCTACTAGGGAGGCTGAGGCTGGAGGATCTCTTGAACCCAGGAATTTGAGGTTACAGTGAGCCATAATCAGGTCACTGCACTCCGGCCTGCATGACAGAGAAAGATCCTGTCTCATAAAAAACAAAAACAAACCAAGATAGTCTTGCTAATACCTTTTTTAAGACTTTCAAAAAATAGAGGTATGATTTTACCTACAATAAAGTGTACAGATGTTCAGCAAAGGGTTTGATGATTTTTAATGATGTGTACCCCCATGAAACCAAATCCTAAAGAGAACATTTTCCACACAGAACATTTCTATTACTGCCCCCAAATTCCCTCGTGCCCTTTTCTTGAAGCAATCACTTTCTGATTTCTATCACCATAGCTTAGTTGGCCCAGTTATTAAACTTCATATAAATAGAATAATTCACTTAGTATTCTTTTATGTCTGGCTTTGTTCACTCAACATAACTTTGTGAACAAAGTTAAAGTTATGGAAGAAAATTATTTAGCTTTGTGAGGGTTTACCCTTGGCCCAAGAAGATCTTATTAAAGTTTTATAAATAGGCCAAGTGTCCAGTGGCTCATACATGTAATCCCAGTGCTTTGGGAGGCCAAGGTGGGAGTATCACTTGAGGCCAAGAGTTTGAGATGATGCCAGCCTGGGCAACACAGCAAGACCTCATCTCTACAAAACATTTAAAAATTATCCAGGCCTAGAGGTGTACCTATAGTCTTAGCTACTTGGGGAGCTGAGGCAGGAGGATCGTTTGAGCCCAGGAGTTCGAAGTTACAGTGAGCTATGATTGTGCCACTGCACTCCGAGTGGGTGACAGAGTGAGATCCTGTCTCTAAAGTAAATAAATAAATAAATAAATTGCATTATTTAGGTAAATAGGATGATTTTATGAGGTTTTCAGACATTAAAGCTGAGAAAAGTTAATAGTCATCAAGATTCATACATAATCACATTCGAAATGATAAAATAATGAAAGAAAAAATATCTCAAATAAATTGCAATTTCCAGACAAACATCTATTCCTATATCAAATTTGATTTCTTAATTTATCTCTCATTATTTCTTTTCTGAATCTCTGTTCAGAAATAATCTTTTGTTACACACAATAAAATCTTTTTAGCACAAATAATCTTTTGTGTTACTGCCCTAGTCTTAATACCACAAAGTCACCTGTTTTACCTTGGTTATATTTTTATCTTTAAGAGCAGGATACACTTATTAAGTCAGTTATGCCCCAATAACCTTGTGAATAAAACATTTGAGAATTAAAAACAAATAAGGGTGTTACTATTTCAGTAATCCTCATCCAATTTCAGAAAAATCACTTCCCTAAAGCAGCAACTTCGCCTGAAAAATTCTTTATATCCCTAAACAGACAGAAAGAAAAGTGAAATTATGAGAAACCTATGGCAGTTTACTAGATATTGTGTGCTTTTAGTAGTTTAACACTGGTAATACTTGAAGGCCAAGAGTAAATGAATAGGATAATATTTTAAAATGTATACTTAATCAAAGTTTAAGGTACGTAAGCAATTAGGTAAGCTTGTGAAGAAGCTGACCAAAATACATACATCAGGAGATACAAGTGTTCATCTAAATTTCCTCTTTCATTTTTTAAAAGAATGTTTTATTAAGGTTGTTGAATGTATAATTTCCCATTTTGGAAATCTTTACTGTAAAGACAATTCTTTCATCCGATGACAAACAATATCCACACTGCTGGTGATTATTCTGGCCCTCCACATTGAATAAAATTTGGTTTCATTTATTTATTTATTTATTTGTTTGTTTATTTATTTATTTATTTATTTATTTATGAGACGGAGTCTCCCTGTGTTGCCCAGGCTGGAGTGCAGTGGCGCGATCTCAGCTCACTGCAACCTCCGCCTCCCAGGTTCAAGCACTTCTCCTGCCCCAGCCTCCCAAGTAGCTGGGACTACAGGTGCGTGCCAACATGCCCAGCTAATTTTGTGTGTGTGTGTGTGTGTGTGTGTTTCTTTTTGTATTTTTAGTAGAGACAGGATTCCACTGTATGTTAGCCAGGATGGTCTCGATCTCCTGACTTCATGATCCACCTGCCTCAGTCTCCCAAAGTCCTGAGATTACAGGCATGAGCCACCACGCCCAGCTGGTTTCTTCCTGCGACAAAAATTTCCATCTATAATTCTGAGACAATATTTAGTAATTTCTGCAGTGTTTGGTGGACCCTGCTGCATCAACAAATCTGGCAATTCCCTTCCCTCAGAATGCTGTGATACTGCAGAATAGTTGGACGGTATTCCTGCTGATTTCAAAGCTGATACATTGATTTTTAGGGTTGCCTCTTCTGTGGAGGAACACTGCCTTGATTACAGTACAGTAGCTTAACAGTAAGTCTTAAAGTCTGGTACTGTAAGTCCTCTAACTCTGATGTTTTTTAAAGTTGATTTTTGCAGTTCTAGGTCCTTTAAATTCCCATACAAATTATCAAATCAACTTGTCAGTTTCTTATTTAAAAATGTCTGCTGGAATTTTTATTGAGATTGCTTTGGATCTACAGCTGAATGTGGAAAGAATGACTATCTTACTATGTTTTCCAATCCATGAATATGGCACGTTTCTCTATTTAGGTTGTCTTCTATTTCGCTCAGCAAGGTTTTGTACTTTTCAGGGAACAGGTCTTGCACATCATTCGTTAGATTCATTTCATGTCCTCTGAGAATAACTATGGTTTTACTATTTCTTTTCCAAGTTTTATCTTTTATTTGCTTTATTGTACTAGTGGAGCATCCAATAAAATACTGAATAGAAGTGACGAGTGGATGGCCTCTTTGCCTGCTGTCCGTGTTAGAAAGAAAGTGTTCAGTGTGTCACCAATTAGTATGATTTTAGCTGTAGGTTTTTGATAGATGATGCCCTTAATCACATTGAGGAATTTTCCTTGGATATCTCATATTTTGAGATTTTTATCATTCACGCAAGTTGAGATGATCATATGGAATCAAGAGGAACATATGGGTTTTCTCCTTTATTTTGGTAACACAGTAAATTCTATCAATTAACATTTTTAACAGCTTTACTGAGATATAATTCATATATCATAAAATTCATCCATTTAAATAACTGTTCAATTCAGTAGTTTTTAATATATTTGCAAAATGTGCAATGTTCTAATTCCAGAACATTTTCATCACCTCTAAAAGAAACCCTGTGCCCATTAGCACTCACTCCCCATTCCCTTATCCCTACCACTAATCTACCTTATCTCTGGATTTTCCTATTCTGGACATTTCATATAAACAAAAATCATACATTATGCGGCCTTTAGTGTCTGGCTTCTTTTACCTAGAATAATGTTTTCAAGGTTCATCCAAACTACAGTATGTATCGGCACTTCATTCCTTTTTATAGCTGAAAATATTCCATTGTGTGAAAATTTCACATTTTGTTTATCCACTCATCAGTTGATAGGCATTTGGATTGTTTCTTCTTCTTTTTTTTTTTTTTTTTTTTTTTTGCTATTATGAATAATGCTGCTGTAAGTATCTATGCACAAGTTTTTAAGTGGACATATCTTTTCATTTTGTCGGGTATATACCTAGGAACGGAAGTGCTGGGTCACATGGTAACTCTACGTTTAACTTTTTGAGGAACTGCCAAACCGCTGTCCAAAGTAGCAGCACCATTTTTACATTCCTATCAGCGATATATGAGGGTTCCAATTTCTCCACATCCTCACCAATACTTGCTATTATTCACAATTTTTATCATAGCCGTGTTATTGGATGTGAAGTGGTATCTACTTGTGGTTGTGATGTGCATTTCGCTAATGACTACTGATGTTGAGCATCTTTTCCTGAGCTTACTGGCTATTTGTATATCTTCTTTAGAAAAATGTCTACTCAGATCTCATGCCATTTTATACCTTCTTATTGTTCAGTTGTAAGAGTTCTATATATGTTCTGGTACAAGCTCTTCACCAATTATATGATTTGCAAATATTTTTTCCTATTTTGTAAGCTTTTTTTTTTTTTAACTTTCTTGATGGTATCCTTTGAAGTGTAAAAGTTTTAAATTTTTATGATGTCCTATTTATTTTTTCTTTTGTTGCTTGTGCTTTTGGGATCATATCTAAGAAATAACTGCATAATCTAAAGACAGAAAGATTTACTCCTAAGTCCTCCTAAGAAATGTATAGTTTTAGCTCTTAACACTTTGGTTCCTGATATATTTTGAGTTAGTTTTTATACATGGGATAAAGGGCCCAACTTCATTCTTTTACATGTGGATATCCTTATGTTCCAGTATCATTTGTTGGCAATGACTGACTTTTGAAATGTTAAGTCAACTGTGCATTCCTTGGAAAAACCTTATTTGGTGTCCACACGCAATAATGCTGCTGGATTTCTCATCCCAAAATAATAACTTAATAAGCATCTCTGCATATATATTCATGACAGCTATTGGTCTGTAGTTATCCTTCCTTGTAACATCTTTGTCAAATACTGAGGTTACCCTTGTCTCATAAAATGGGTTGGAAAACAACTCTGCTTTGTTTTTCTGAAAGAAATGGCATAAGATTAATGTTATTTCTTCCTAAAATGTCTGATAGAAGATACCAGTGACACCATCTGGGCATAAAGTTTACTTTATGAGAATGTTTTGCTTATAGAAATTCGATTTCTTAAATATGTAAATGGTTACTTAAATTTTGGGTTTTTGTGTGTGTTTAGTTTGTTAAGTTGGTTGTTTTCAATAAATTAATAAATTTCATCCAAGTTGGTGCCTCTGTTGAAATGAAGTTAGCCATTTAATGCCTACAGAATCAGTGATCCTGCATTACTATTTCCTTTTCATTCTTGCTGTTGGTATATTTGAGGGTTTCTTTCTTTCTTTCCTAATCATTATTTCTAAAGCTTTATCAATTGCACTAATTTTTTTTTCAAAGAACTGCCTAGCTTTGTTTTTCTCCATTTTAAAATTTCTTTTCTATGTTATTGCTTGCATTCTTATTTTGATTATTTTCCATCTATTCTTCTTAAAGCTTCTTTTTTTTTTTTTTTTTTTTTTTTGAGACGGAGTCTCGCTCTGTCGCCCAGGCTGGAGTGCAGTGGCCGGATCTCAGCTCACTGCAAGCTCTGCCTCCCGGGTTTACGCCATTCTCCTGTCTCAGCCTTCTGAGTAGCTGGGACTACAGGCGCCCGCCACCTCGCCCGGCTAGTTTTTTGTATTTTTTAGTAGAGACGGGGTTTCACCGTGTTAGCCAGGATGGTCTCGATCTCCTGACCTCGTGATCCGCCCGTCTCGGCCTCCCAAAGTGCTGGAATTACAGGCTTGAGCCACCGCGCCCGGCCAAAGCTTCTTAAGATTACAGCTTAACTCACTTACTTTAAACTTTCTTTTCTACCATAAGTATTTAAGGACATACTTTTCCTTTTAATGTTTTAATTGCATCCTATAAATTCTGATCTATTGTTTTCATTATCATTCAGCTGAAAATAACTGCCAGTTTCTCTTGGTAAATATTCCTTATGAACTTGAAAATAATAACTTGTTGAATGTAATGTTCTATAAATAAGACTTTGGTCAAGTTGGGTCTATTATTCATATCCTTACTAATTTTTATTCAAGTCATTTACTATTGTATGTCTTATTTCATACTGAGAGAAAGAAGGATGTTAAAGTTTCCAACTATGATTGTAGATTTGTCAAGTACTTTTATTACTCTCAATTTTTGCTTCTTTTACTAGGCACATATACATTTAGAAGTTTTATACCTTTTGAATTGAATTGACCACGTTTTCAATATGAAATGTCCTGTTTTATCTCATATCTCCTATACTGACATTAATATAGGATATCAGTTTTCCTTTTTGAAAATTATTTTATTTCTAGTTTTTATCTCATTGAACTTTTTCTATTATTTTTCATCCTTCCTGGGTTTGAAATTATCTTTTAAATGATGTGAATATACCCAATGTCAATTATTTTATGTTTTTAATTTTTTCGACTGACATACTAATCATTTTATTTTGCTGACACATAATATTTGACATATGTATGGGACACACGTGATATTTTGTTTCATGCACACAATATGCTATGATCAAGTCAGGGTATCTGGGGTATCCATCACCCTGAGTATTTATCATTTCCATATATTGGGAAAATTTCAAGCTCCATCATCTAGCTACTGGAAATATATAATACATTGTTGTTAACTACAGTCAACTTATTCTATCAAAAATTAGAACTCATACTTTTTATCTAACTGTACAACTGTACCCATTGACCAATCTCTCTTCATTCCCTCCTCCCACTCACACACCCTTGCAAAGTTCTGGTATTTATCATTGTACTCTCTATCTCCATGAGATCAGCATTTTTTAGCTCTCACATGTAAGTGAGAACATGCTAAATTTGTCTTTCTGTGCCTGCCTTACTTCACTTAACATAACGACCTCCACTTCCATCCTTGTTGCAAATGACATGATTTCATTCGTTAATATGCCCAAATAATGTTCCATTGTGTATATATAGTACATTTTCTTGATCCGTTCGTCTGTTGATATACTCTTAGGTTGATTCTATATCTTTGCTACTGTGAGTAGTGCTGCAATAAACATGCAAGTACAGCGCAGGTATCCCTCTGATGTACGGATGTCCTTTTCTTTGAATAAACACCCAGTAGTAGAAAGGTTGGATTGCAAGGTAGTACTATTTTCGTTTTTTTGAGAAATCTCCATACTGTGTCCCATAGTGGCTGTATGAATTTACATTTCTACCAACAGTGTATGAGTTTCCTTTTTTCTGCATCCTCACCAGGACCTGTTATATTTTGTCTTTTTTTTTTTTTTTTTATACTTTAAGTTCTAGGGTACATGTGCATAACGTGCAGGTTTGTTACATATGTATACTTGTGCCATGTTGGTGTGCTGCACCCATCAACTCGTCAGCACCCATCAATTCATTATTTATATCATGTATAACACCCAATGCAATCCCTGCCCCCTCCCCCCTCCCCATGATAGGCCCTGGTGTGTGATGTTCCCCTTCCCGAGTCCAAGTGATCTCATTGTTCAATTCCCACCTATGAGTGAGAACATGCGGTGTTTGGTTTTCAGTTCTTGTGACAGTTTGCTAAGAATGATGGTTTCCAGCTGCATCCATGTCCCTACAAAGGACGCAAACTCATCCTTTTTTATGGCTGCATAGTATTCCATGGTGTATATATGCCACATTTTCTTAATCCAGTCTGCCACAGATGGACATTTGGGTTGATTCCAAGTCTTTGCTATTGCGAATAGTGCCGTAATAAACATACGTGTGCATGTGTCTTTGTAGTAGAATAATTTATAATCCTTTGGGTATATACCCAGTAGTGGGATGGCTGCATCATATGGTACATCTAGTTCTAGACCCTTGAGGAATTGCCATACTGTGTTCCATAATGGTTGAACTAGTTTACAGTCCCACCAACAGTGTAAAAGTGTTCCTATTTCTCCACATCCTCTCCAGCACCTGTTGTTTCCTGACTTTTTAATGATTGCCATTCTAACTGGTGTGAGATGGTATCTCATTGTGGTTTTGATTTGCATTTCTCTGATGGCGAGTGATGACGAGCATTTTTTCATGTGTCTGTTGGATGTATGCATGTCTTCTTTTGAGAAATGTCTGTTCATATCCTTTGCCCACTTTTTGATGGGGTTGTTTGTTTTTTTCTCGTAAATTTGTTTAAGTTCTTTGCAGATTCTGGATATTAGCCCTTTGTCAGATGAGTAGATTGCAAAAATGTTCTCCCATTCTGTAGGTTGCCTGTTCACTCTGATGGTAGTTTCTTTTGCTGTGCAGAAGCTCTTTAGTTTAATTAGATCCCATTTGTCAATTTTGGCTTTTGCTGCCATTGCTTTTGGTGTTTTAGACATGAAGTCCTTGCCCATGCCTATTTCCTGAATGGTACTACCTAGACTTTCTTCTAGGGTTTTTATGGTATTAGGTCTAACATTTAAGTCTCTAATCCATCTTGAATTAATCTCCGTATAAGGAGTAAGGAAAGGATCCAGTTTCAGCTTTCTACTTATGGCTAGCCAATTTTCCCAGCACCATTTATTAAATAGGGAATCCTTTCCCCATTTCTTGTTTCTCTTAGGTTTGTCAAAGATCAGATGGCTGTAGATGTGTGGTATTATTTCTGAGGACTCTGTTCTGTTCCATTGGTCTATAGCTCTGTTTTGGTACCGGTACCATGCTGTTTTGGTTACTGTAGCCTTGTAGTATAGTTTGAAGTCAGGTAGCGTGACGCCTCCAGCTTTGTCCTTTTGACTTAGGATTGTCTTGGCAATGCGGGCTCTTTTTTGGTTCCATATGAAATTTAAAGCAGCTTTTTCCAATTCTGTGAAGAAACTCATTGGTAGCTTGATGGGGATGGCATTGAATCTATAAATAACCTTGGGCAGTATGGCCATTTTCACGATATTGATTCTTCCTATCCATGAGCATGGTATGTTCTTACATTTGTTTGCGTCCTCTTTTATTTCACTGAGCAGTGGTTTGTAGTTCTCCTTGAAGAGGGCCTTGACATCCCTTGTAAGTTGGATTCCTAGGTATTTTATTCTCTTTGAAGCAATTGTGAATGGAAGTTCATTCACGATTTGGCTCTCTGTTTGTCTGTTACTGGTGTATAAGAATGCTTGTGATTTCTGCACATTGATTTTGTATCCTGAGACTTTGCTGAAGTTGCTTATCAGCTTAAGGAGATTTTGGGCTGAGACAATGGGGTTTTCTAAATATACAATCATGTCATCTGCAAACAGGGACAATTTGACTTCTTCTTTTCCTAACTGAATACCCTGTATTTCTTTCTCTTGCCTGATTGCCCTAGCCAGAACTTCCAACACTATGTTGAATAGGAGTGGTGAGAGAGGGCATCCCTGCATTGTGCCAGTTTTCAAAGGGAATGTTTCCAGTTTTTGCCCATTCAGCATGATATTAGCTGTGGGTTTGTCATAAATAGCTCTTATTATTTTGAGATACGTTCCATCAATACCGAATTTATTGAGCGTTTTTAGCATGAAGGGCTGTTGAATTTTGTCAAAAGCCTTTTCTGCATCTATTGAGATAATCATGTGGTTCTTGTCTTTGGTTCTGTTTATATGATGGATTACGTTTATTGATTTGCAAATGTTGAACCAGCCTTGCATCCCAGGGATGAAGCCCACTTGATCATGATGGATAAGCTTTTTGATGTGCTGCTGAATCCGGTTTGCCAGTATTTTAGTGAGGATTTTTGCATCGATGTTCATCAGGGATATTGGTCTAAAATTCTCTTTTTTTCTTGTGTCTCTGCCAGGCTTTGGTATCAGGATGATGTTGGCCTCATAAAAAGGGTTAGGGAGGATTCCCTCTTTTTCTATTGATTGGAATAGTTTCAGAAGAAATGGTACCAGCTCCTCCTTGGACCTCTGGTAGAATTCAGCTGTGAATCCATCTGGTCCTGGACTTGTTTTGGTTGGTAGGCTATTAATTATTGCCTCAATTTCAGAGCCTGCTATTGGTCTATTCAGGGATTCAAATTCTTCCTGGTTTAGTCTTGGGAGAGTGTAAGTGTCCAGGAAATTATCCATTTCTTCTAGATTTTTTGGTTGATTTGTGTAGAGGTGTTTATAGTATTCTCTGACGGTAGTTTGTATTTCTGTGGGGTCGGTGGGGATATCCCCTATTATCATTTTTTATTGCGTCTATTTGATTCCTCTCTCTTTTCTTCTTTATTAGTCTTGCTAGCGGTCTGTCAATTTTGTTGATCTTTTCAAAAAACCAACTCCTGGATTCATTGATTTTTTGGAGGGTTTTTTGTGTCTCTATCTCCTTCAGTTCTGCTCTGATCTTAGTTATTTCTTGCCTTCTGCTAGCTTTTGAACGTTTGCTCTTGCCTCTCTAGTTCTTTTAATTGTGATGTTAGAGTGTCAATTTTAGATCTTTCCTGCTTTCTCTTGTGGGCATTTAGTGCTATCAATTTCCCTCTACACACTGCTTTAAATGTGTCCCAGAGATTCTGGTATGTTGTATCTTTGTTCTCATTGGTTTCAAAGAACATCTTTTTTTTTTTGCTTTCATTTCATTATGTACCCAGTAGTCATTCAGGAGCAGGTTGTTCAGTTTCCATGTAGTTGAGCGGTTTTGATTGAGTTTCTTAGTCCTGAGTTCTAGTTTGATTGCACTGTGGTCTGAGAGACAGTTTGTTATAATTTCTGTTCTTGTACATTTGCTGAGGAGTGCTTTACTTCCAATTATGTGGTCAATTTTGGAGTAAGTGCGATGTGGTGCTGAGAAGAATGTATATTCTGTTGATTTGGGGTGGAGAGTTCTATAGATGTCTATTAGGTCTGCTTGGTGCAGAGATGAGTTCAATTCCTGGATACCCTTGTTAACTTTCTGTCTCGTTGATCTGTCTAATGTTGACAGTGGAGTGTTGAAGTCTCCCATTATTATTGTATGGGAGTCTAAGTCTCTTTGTAAGTCTCTAAGGACTTGCTTGATGAATCTGGGTGCTCCTGTATTGGGTGCATATATATTTAGGATAGTTAGCTCTTCCTGTTGAATTGATCCCTTTACCATTATGTAATGGCCTTCTTTGTCTCTTTTGATCTTTGATGGTTTAAAGTCTGTTTTATCAGAGACTGGGATTGCAACCCCTGCTTTTTTTTGTTCTCCATTTGCTTGGTAGATCTTCCTCCATCCCTTTATTTTGAGCCTATGTATGTCTCTGAATGTGAGATGGGTCTCCTGAATACAGCAGACTGATGGGTCTTGACTCTTTATCCAGTTTGCCAGTCTGTGTCTTTTAATTGGAGCATTTAGTCCATTTCCATTTAAGGTTAATATTGTTATGTGTGAACTTGATCCTGCCATTATGATATTAACTGGTTATTTTGCTCGTTAGTTGATGCAGTTTCTTCCTAGCCTCGATGGTCTTTACATTTTGGCATGTTTTTGCGATGGCTGGTACCGGTTGTTCCTTTCCATGTTTAGGGCTTCCTTCAGGGTCTCTTGTAAGGCAGGCCTGGTGGTGACAAAATCTCTAAGCATTTGCTTATCTGTAAAGGATTTTATTTCTCCTTCACTTATGAAACTTAGTTTGGCTGGATATGAAATTCTGGGTTTAAAATTCTTTTCTTTAAGAACGTTGAATATTGGCCCCCACTCTCTTCTGGCTTGGAGAGTTTCTGCCGAGAGATCTGCTGTTAGACTGATGGGCTTCCCTTTGTGGGTAACCCGACCTTTCTCTCTGGCTGCCCTTAAGATTTTTTCCTTCATTTCAACTTTGGTGAATCTGGCAATTATGTGTCTTGGAGTTGCTCTTCTGGAGGAGTATCTTTGTGGCATTCTCTGTATTTCCTGAATTGGAATGTTGGCCTGCCCTACTAGGTTGGGGAAGTTCTCCTGGATGATATCCTGAAGAGTGTTTTCCAACTTGGTTCCGTTTTCCCCCTCACTTTCAGGCACCCCAATCAGACGTAGATTTGGTCTTTTTACATAATCCCATACTTCTTGCAGGCTTTGTTCATTTCTTTTTCTTCTTTTTTCTTTTGGTTTCTCTTCTTGCTTCATTTCATTCATTTGATCCTCAATCGCTGATACTCTTTCTTCCAGTTGATCAAGTCGGTTACTGAAGCTTGTGCATTTGTCACGTATTTCTCGTGTCATGGTTTTCATCTCTGTCATTTCGTTTATGACCTTCTCTGCATTAATTACTCTAGCTGTCAATTCTTCCACTCTTTTTTCAAGATTTTTAGTTTCTTTGCGCTGGGTACGTAATTCCTCCTTTAGCTCTGAGAAGTTTGATGGACTGAAGCCTTCTTCTCTCATCTCGTCAAAGTCATTCTCTGACCAGCTTTGATCCGTTGCTGGCGATGGGCTGCGCTCCTTTGCAGGGGGAGATGCGCTCTTATTTTTTGAATTTCCAGCTTTTCTGCCCTGCTTTTTCCCCATCTTTGTGGTTTTATCTGTCTCTGGTCTTTGATGATGGTGACGTACTGATGGGGTTTTGGTATAAGTGTCCTTCCTGTTTGATAGTTTTCCTTCTGACAGTCAGGATCCTCAGCTGTAGGTCTGTTGGAGATTGCTTGAGGTCCACTCCAGACCCTGTTTGCCTGGGTATCAGCAGCAGAGGTTGTGGAAGATAGAATATTGCTGAACAGCGAGTGTACCTGTCTGATTCTTACTTTGGAAGCTTCCTCTCAGGGGTGTACTCCACCCTGTGAGGTATGGGGTGTCAGACTGCCCCTGGTGGGGGATGTCTCCCAGTTAGGCTACTCTGGGGTCAGGGACCCGCTTGAGCAGGCAGTCTGTCCCTTCTCAGATCTCAACCTCCGTGTTGGGAGATCCACTGCTCTCTTCAAAGCTGTCAGACAGAGTCGTTTGCATCTGCAGAGTTTCTGCTGCTTTTTTGTTGTTGTTTTTTATCTGTGCCCTGTCCCCAGAGGTGGAGTCTACAGAGACAGGCAGGTTTCCTTGTGCTGCTGTGAGGTCCACCCAGTTCGAGCTTCCCAGCGGCTTTGTTTACCTACTTAAGCCTCAGCAATGGCGGGCGCCCCTCCCCCAGCCTCGCTGCTGCCGTTTCGGTTAGATCGCAGACTGCTGTGTTAGCAATGAGGGAGGCTCCATGGGCGTGCGACCCTCCCGGCCAGGTGTGGGATATATTCTCCCAGTGTGCCCGTTTGCTTAAAGCGCAGTATTGGGGGGGAGTTACCCAATTTTCCAGGTGTTGTGTGTCTCAGTTCCCCTGGCTAGGAAAAGGGATTCCCTTCCCCCTTGAGCTTCCCAGGTGAGGCGATGCCTCGCCCTGCTTCAGCTCTCGCTGGTCGGGCTGCAGCAGCTGACTAGCACCAATTGTCCGGCACTCCCTAGTGAGATGACCCCAGTACCTCAGTTGAAAATGCAGAAATCACCGGTCTTCTGTGTCACTCGCGCTGGGAGTTGGAGACTGGAGCTGTTCCTATTCGGCCATCTTGCTCCGCCATATTTTGTCTTTTTAATAACTGCTATTCCAAGTGGGGTAAGATAATATCTGACTGTGTTTATGATTTGCATTTCCCTGATGATTAGTGATGTTGAGCATTTTGTCACGTCTGTCGGCCATTTGTCTTCTTTTGTGAGATATCTACTCACGTTTTTTGCCTACTTTTTAATGGGATTGTTTTTTTTTTTAAACATTGAGTTGTCTGAGTTCCTTGTATATTCTGATTATTAGTCCTCTGTCAGATGAAAAGTTTGCAAATATTTTCTCCCATTCAACTGGTTGTGTGTTCATTCTGTCAATTGTTTCCTTTCCTGTGAAGAAGCTTTTTAGTTTAGTAAGAGTCCTATTTGTCTCAGGTTTTGTTGTCTGTGCTTTTGAGGTCTTGGCCATAAAAATCTTTGCCTAAACCAATGTCCTGAAGTATTTTCCCTAGGTTTTCTTCCAGTAGTTTTATAGTTTGGGGCCTTACATTTAAGATTTTAATCAATCTTGAATGGATTTTTAGATACGAACAGAGACAGGTATCCAGTTTCATTTTTCTGCTTATGAATATCTAATTTTCCCAGCACCACTTATTGAAGAGGGGGTCCCTTCCCCAATGTATGTTCTTAGAGCCTTTGTGAAAAATCAGTTGGCTATAAAGGTATGGATTTCTGGATTCTCTATTCTGTTCTATTGGTCTATATGCCTGTTTTTATCATACTGTTTTGGTTACTATAGGCTTGTAAGGTATTCTGAAGTATAGTGTGAAGTATTCAGCTTTGTTCTTTTTGCCAAGGATTGCTTTGGCTATTTGGGCTCTTTTGGGGTTCCACATAAATTTTAGGGTTGTCTTTTCTATTACTGTGGAAAATACAATTGGTATTTGGTCAATAGGGTTGTTTTAAAGATATTAATTCTTCTGATCCATGAGCATGGGATGTCTTTCCATTTGTCTGTGTCCTCTTCAATTTCTTTCATCAAAAGTTTGCAGTCTTCCTAGTAGAGGTCTTTCATCTCCTTGGTTAAATTTATTGCTAGGTATTTCTGTTTAGTTATTGTAAATGGGATTGCCTTCTTGATTTCTTTCTCCAGGCAGTTCATTATTGGTGTATTAAAATGTTACTAATTTTTACATGTTGATTTTGTATCCTGGATCAGGAATTTCCCTTAAGCAAGGTTTGGGATCTGAGTCCAGGTGAGACTCTAGAGAATTCTCCATTCTTATAGTCCAGGCACCAGCATTCTAACCATGGGAGACTTCTCTTTGTTTATAGGGAAGCCATCAGCTTTCCATGATGCTAAGGTGTTCGTTTTGCTCTTTGTAAGCTCCTCCAGATTTCTGGGCCATGGAGTATTTTTTCACTCTCTTACCCTGGCACTAGGCTTCAGTACAACATTGCCTTGCCCTTGATGAAGGCCCTGTACATGCTGGGAGCAGGAGAGGGTTTTAAAACTCTCTTTTGCTTTAACCCAGCCTTCTGCTGCAACTGTGTTGCAGTTGATAAAGGACCACTATTGCTTATGAGTTGTCTTGCGGCTCTCTTGCTATGCCTCTAGTCTTTCTTTGGCCACTGCCATGTATTTGGTGAAAATCTTATGCACCTTAATGAAACACTCACAATTCTTTGCTCTGCTCCAAGCTTTTGGTGTGTTGCCACTTGATGAAGGCCTCATAGAGAAAAACTGGTGGTGTGTATAAGCTCTCTGTGAATGGAATGTCTCAGGATTTTAATCTGTTACACCAGCTCACACATGGCCATAAAAAGTTCATTAAAAATTTGGCTGATTTATCTTTATATACCTCTGTGTTGAGTTTGACTCCTCCTCCTGCTGCTCTGCCAGGGAATAAAGAAATTGGAGGTTTTTGTCTCCTAGCAAGGGCTTGTCTCTTTCTGGAATTTAGTTTACTTAAGTTTTTCTCTACATATTAAGTTCTCTGGATACTTTTTAAAAATTTATGATTCTATAGATTATGCAGCTCATTCACATAGATGGGAGTAGAAGCAACAGTCTCTCATAACTTTCTTCATTCTAATTAGAAGTGGAGTTTCTTTTCACTTCTTTTGATAACCCCCTCTTGTGTACGTCATGTTTTATATTTAAGTCTTCCTCCTAAGGCTTTATGTGAGAGGTAAGTTTTAAGCCTAGCAAAAAGCACTCAGAAATCTCATCTCTGATATCCTTTGTAAATATACATTCACTGAGTTTTTAAAAAGAGTCCTGGAAACCATCTTCATGAAGATAAAACATGTTAGAACACAGTAGATAGTACATTGGTATTGCAAAACTCCTACTGAAAATTGAATAGCAACATATTTGTTTATGTAATCTGGAATGTTGAATTTGGAATTCTGCAGACTGGAAGCAACATCAAGGACTTAATGGGGTCTAGTCATCTGTATTGAGACAGATAAGGTTTTGCTTCCTCATTCTTATCATATCGTATCACAGGAAGGGCTTAAGGCGAACTAAGGATTTCTTATGCTCATATGACAGATGAGACCTCTGGGATCCAGAGGCAGAGTGATCAAACCACAGCTCACAGTGTGCATGGAGTGGGAAGGCAACCCAGGCTCCAACTTCCTGGCACTGCACCCATCCCAATACTTATTTATTTTAACTGCATGACCCAAAGAACTAGTCAGATGTACCAATAATAGAAATCCTGGCACGACGTCATGAGGTTTGGAAGACTTCATGGCATTAAAATAGAAAATGTTAAAAACAAAATGTAAATATCATTGAGTTACCACCCAGTGCCCTGTGCTTTCCCTAGGTTAGGGAAATATGGTTTGGACAACATCTGTCCTGTTTCACTAGCATGTGTCAGAGTATGACACAGGGTTTGTCACACAAGGCAGAGAAGCATCACAAATAAGTATTTGTTGGGCGACAGAGCGATACTCCGTCTCAAAACAACAACAACAACAACAAAATTTGTTGAGTAAAAATTTTTTTTAGAAAAGCTGAGTAATATAACAAAAAACATCCTAAGAGGACAGTACCTTGATCATGAAAAAGCTTAATCTCTCTTAGATCCCACTGGAAAACAAGGAACTATTATAGAAATATTTTGCAAAATATTTGTAATGGGATGTGTTATTATCTGAATTTTGGTCATTCTAGTCAGGAATTCAAAACGAGAAAAAGGCAATAGTTTGGGGGAATGTAATCATTCATCCAATGCAGACTTAGTTATAAACCAAGGGTGATATTTTTTGAACTGCATCATTTCAAGTACAAGGCCCAAAGAACTAATCAAATGTGCCACAAGACCCAAGAGTGAAATTTTAAATTTTTTAAATTTGAAAATAATTTAAGAATTACAGAATAGTTCTGGGAAGATCTATACATCCTTTACCAAGGTTCACCTACTTTTGCTCCATTTTGCTCCATTTGCTTTGCAATTTGCTATTGCTCTATCCATCCATTCATCCACATAATATATTTTTCTGAACCACTGAGAAAATATTGCCTATATTATAGCCCTGTACCCCTAGATGCATTAGTATATATTTCCTAAGAATAAAAATATTATACACCACAGTACAGTAACCAACCTCAGCAAGTTTAACAATGATATGACACTTTTTACTATCCATAGTCCAATTTTGTAAATTGACCTAATAATGCATTTATAGCATTTTTCCGATATAGGATCTAGTCTAGGACCAGTTACTGCATTTAGCTGTCACATCTCTTTAGTATTGTTTCCTCTGGAATATTTCTGCAGCCTCTGGTCTTTTATGACATTGATATTATTGAAGAACACGGTTCTTTTTTTCTTTCTTCACAGAATGTTCCTCATTTTAAATTTGTCTGATGTTTCTTCACAGTTAGGTTCAGGTTATATATTTCCAGATGGAATACTAGACAAGTGATACTGTATCCTCAAGTTATGATAGCCAGAGGCACATATTGTCCATCTGCCCCTCATTGGTGGTATTAATTTTGATCACATGGTCAAGGTGTTGCCTGGTTTCTCCATTATATAGTTATTATTTTTCCCTACAACTAATAGGAAGTCTGTGGAGAGACACTTAAAAGACTATAAAATAGTCTGCTCCTCGTCAAGGAAATTTTTATAACAGTATTTTCACTGTAGTTATAAAAAGTGACCTCCACATAATAAAAGAAACCTAATTTCATGTATGATAGTTGAGTAAGTTCCATGCCAGTTTTAACATCTGTTTCTATTACAGTAGTCCATGCACACTGGGTGTTTATTAAAAACTCTTCATTAACTGTCTGCTATCTGGGTAGGATATGGGCAATCTGTTTTTAAAATCCAACTGGTACCGATGCCCTAATTTTGACTCCTTAGAAAGAAATCTTCACCTTATGCTATCAAAGCAGTTTAGAAATTAAATTAAATGATTTAATTGCAATAACATTCTTTTAAAAAGGAGACTTGTAAAAGAACCTAGCTCTATTCATATTATATATGCATTCTGGTTACAATGATATTGATTATTATCCAGCCTTTTCTAAGCAATATGATTTTTAGCTAAGCTTTAATTCAAGGCTTTAACTTGGATTAAACACAGCTAGCTCATACACGTTCAAATGGCCAGGTGGCTTCAGTTTCTGAGTTTGGTAACAAGCAGAAGGAAGACAATTTTTGAAAAGCAGGGGACAAGTGTTTTAACTTTTTAAAATAGTTTTTAAATTTTAAATATTTTAAGATGCCTTCTTACTCATTGTGCTACCATGGCTCTCAACATTATGGAGGAACATGCTTCGGAAACCAGTCACGATGCTGAATGGGTATGCCACTAGTTAGCTCAACTATTCTTTTATAGAAGTGAGGAAACCAGAGGGAGAAGAAGGTCCAAAGCTTAAACAGAATACAAACATTGTTATTGCCCCTTTTCGCTTTTGAGCTCAGCCTCTCATCTACAACTTTGTCTTACTTGCAATACAAAAAAAAATTCTAGCATTTATAACAAAAGAGGTAATTTTTCTTTTTGATCAATAGAATTTGGCAGCCAAATCATTCGTGTTTTTGTTTTCAGGTTTTCTTTTTTTCTTCTTTTTTTCTTGAAAGTATTTGTAGTCACAGGCTCAAAGGGGAAAGGAAGGAAGAGGGATTAACTCTCCTCAAGGAAGGTCAAAAACATAATTTACAAGAGAAGCAAGAGTACCAGCTGTATCTGCTGGCCCAGTTGACTACCAGCTGGAGAATTTACCAACAATAAGAAAACCATGTCTACCAGATGTCAAGCAATATAACTGGAGGCCAAATATCTTCGGGCTCATAGCAGGACTCTCCACTCTTTACTACCTATATTTCACGTTAAATAGTAAGGTGTTTTTCACGGGCCACCAGCAAGGATAACAAAAAATTTCCACACAAGGGACTTAATAACATAATCATACCCGACCAGACTGGCTTCAGTGCTGAAGTCCACTTCAAACATGCTCTTGTGTTAAAAAGCAATCTTGGTTCTGAATCATTATGTAAGGGGACAGAGAAACTGAAATGGCTGTAAGCTACCCGTATGCAAGGATTCTTGGGGTTTATCAGGCTTGTTTCCCGTATGGGAACTGTTTTGTCACTGAGAAGAAATGAATCTGAAAATATGAATAACCATTTTCATACTTATTCATTAAACCTGTGCTGTTCAATATGGTAGCCATGAGTCACATGTGACTATTTAAATTTAAATTAAGTAAAATTTAAAATTCAGGTCCTCAATCAAACTAGCCACATTTAAGTGCTCAATAACCACATGTGGCTAGTAGCTTCCCTGTTGGAAAACAGAGATACAAAATGTTTACATCACACAAAATTCTATTAGACAGTGCTGTTCTAAACCCTTAAATCACCTTTAAAATAGGTAATTGTATTTCCATTCTATATAAATTATGAAACAAAGCAATCTTTTACGTATTCTCTTAGAAAATAGGTCTAATCTACTAACACAATATGAATATTGTACCAGGTGAAGGTGAAGCAAAGGGGGAGGGTGGATCTCAGTAATATTTTCACAATATAAGCCAATCCTTGTCTGAATAAATGTTCTTTATACTACTCACAAAAGTTCTGTGGAACTACAGGCTGGCTCAGGATGGGTATTACATGACAAATAAGCAATAAAGTGTTCTTTATTATATTTATCCTTTATCTATGATTCAATCTGTATCAGACAGTTCATATCAGAAGTTTTCCTATTTTATATGTCAAAATGTGCAAAATAAATCATTTCCTTTAAAAACAAGGCTGCCCAGCTTCACAGCTTTAGAACTGAGGGACTTCAATGCCAAGTAAACATCACAGGCCACAGCTGTTTCTAAAAAATTTATGAACAAGAAGAACATGAGGCCAATATAAAATAAAATCCACAAATCAAGTTGCTTACTCCAGGCTCAACCATCATGAGTCCAGGGAAGCCAAGCAACTCCGGAGACGGTACGTGGATGCCTATGTGATTACCGTAACTCACTGAGGATGTGGATGCCTATGTGATTACCGTAACTCACTGAGGGATGAGTGCCACGGGCATGTGGCACATGGACAAAGACCTTTGATTCTGCCCACGAAGACACCATGTCAGGGCATGACAGAACACACTGAAAGATCAGACGAGTCATACTTGCAAGCATGTCAGCCACCTGTGCCATTAAACATGCAGGATGGGTCAAAGCTTGTTTGACTCAGTTTCCTTTATTCCAACACTCCTTGCAGAATCACCCATCTGCAATCATCTCATCAGCTTCACTCCCATTTTCTCTTCCCAAATCCCAGTTTCCTCTTTTCTACTTATTCACAATGGGCAAAAAGGAAGAAGCTGGGGGCTGTGGGGGAAGGTGGGCAGGCTTTTCCTAATGCTCCCTTGCTATGTCACCAAAAGCAAAATAGACATGCTGGTTTTCTCTGGAGCTGTTAGCATTGTTAACTGTTCTTATTCAGATTCTTATAAAGATCACAGAGCTACTGCCCAAGAAAAGCTGAAAAAATTCATCCACATCAACTTAGCTGGTTACAGGTTTGTGCGATGGCTACAAGGTTTTCAGGTTATGACCCAGTTTTTTCCCGCTTACCTTGGCTTTCCCATCCTGGGCTGACATATATCCAACACACATGCTCTCCGTCGTGTGGCTCCACAGAAATTCCACTGCCGTAAAAAGAGAACACAAATAGGCACATTCAGATCACAGATGGAAAATAAATCTTTGCTTTTTAATAGAACAGGTAAAGATAGCTTTATATTTAACACACTCAGTTCCCCACTTTCCATTTGCTCCTTCATAAATGTCAAGATGATTTATCACTAAAACTGTGTAATGCCATTTACTGTGAAATGAAAAATGTATTTCTTTCCTGTCAAAACTTATGATTATTACATGTAAAATAAATGCTCTTCTGTTTGACTCTTGTAACATTAAATGCACACACACATTCATACATGCGGTATACAGTGATTTAGTAAATGTAATATTCCATAGTGTGGTTTCTTTTAAAACACGCGCACGCACACACACCCATCTTAAATTCTTTTTTTATTGAGATGGAGTTTCGCTCTTGTTGTTGAGGCTGGAATGCAATGGTCCAATCCCAGCTCACTACAGACTCTGCCTCCTGGGTTCAAGTGATTCCCCTGCCTCAGCCTCCTGAGTAGCTGGGATTACAGGCATGTGCCACCACACCCAGCTAATTTTGTATTTTTAGTAGAGACGGGGTTTCACCATGTTGGCCAGACTGGTCTCGAACTCCTGACCTTAGGTGATCCACCTGCCTTGGCCTCCCAAAGTGCTGAGATTACAGGCATGAGCCACTGCACCCGGCCCTTAATTTCTAAATACCATTCTCTACAAAAAAAAAAGAACCAGGATTCTTTGGAGAAATGTCCCTTCCAGAGCTGGGGCAGAGAAAACATAAAATGAATCTGGAACATCTTGTTGTACCAGAAAAGTAAGGAAATGCTCAAAGAGTAAAGGGGACTTATCAAAAAGATCCAGGGGTCAATTCGAAGGGCTCTTACTGGCAAAAATCTGTGCCTGCCAAAATAAATAATGAGAGTAATGAGTTACAACCACTGAACAAAGTAGGAACCAATGAGCCCATACTGATCCAAACGAATAAATGGAGGAGAAGACAAAGCTCTTCCTTCAGCAGAATGCCAACTAATAAGTATAGAAAAAATAACAGAGTTAGAAGATAATGGTTGCTAAAACTAGCAGGTGGAAATCTGAAGAGGGACAGGCTATTTAAATAGCTTCAAAGTATCTCTCCAAAAAATTCTTATAACAGGAAAAACTGTTAGTTCACTGTGGACACCCTTGATGGACTCCAACTTAACTCAATGAACAAAGCTACCACCACCAATTAAGGCACAAATCAGCACCATGTGCCTTTTGATAAGATACCTTGAGACACAACACTTCTGTGGTATTTGGTATTCCTGACAAAAATGCATAACCAGAATTGAATGAGGAAACATCAAACAGACTTGAAATAGTAACACTCTACTAAATAACTGGTTTGAATTCTTCAAAAATGCCAAAATCAGAAAACACAAAGTTGAGAAACTTCCTGTTTAAAGAAGGCATGACAACTCAACACAATGTGTCATCCTGGATTGTACCCTGGACTCAGTGGTGGGGGGAGATGTTGTAAGGGACATTATGATAGACAATTGATAAAGTTGGAAAAGGGACTATGAGTTAGACAGTAGTGTTATATCAATACTAAAAGCCATGACTTTGATAACTGTACTGTGATTATTTAGTAGAATGGCCTTGTTCTTAAGAAATACTCACGCAAGTATTAGGAATAAAGGAGCCCGATGTCTCCAATTCACCCTCAAATAGTTCAGGGGAAAAAATGCACTTATTTATTTGTGTGTATGTGTGTATGTGCGTGCTTGTGTGCGCATAGAGGGAGGAGTGTGTGAGGATGGGAAAACAAATGGAGGAAAAGGAAAACACTGGTTGAATCTGGGAAAAGGAATCATGGATGTCCCTTGCACTATTCTTGCAACTTTTCTATATATGTAAAATTATAACTAAATAAAAAGTTACAAAAAGAAAACTATAAACATCCAGGGATGCACACAAAGCTCTGTCACATTCAAGTACATAGCATCAAAATTCTGAGTTTTCGAAGGCATTTTTAAAGTTGTAATGTACTCCAATAAAAATTTCAAAAGTCCCTGATAATAAAACGGCATTGCTCAACACTAAACCTTGTCCCCCAGGCCATCCATCTGTTTATATCTCTAAGCTAGTTAAGCCTGGAGAGAAGTGTTTGAGTTGAGACCCAACTGTGTGATCCATGATCCTAGCCTCTGAAGGCTTTGCCAGACATATGGGGAAGAAAGAGACAGTAAGGGGCAAAATGGAGTTCCTCAGTTACATGGCTCATTCCTCATCATTAATTAGTTATCAAACCTGCCAACCTGCTCAACAGACGCTCCACTGAAGAGTGCAGGAAAAGTGTCATGCAATGAAGCAAGTTCTCTTCACCGGATGTTTTTTCATCCACACACATCTGCTTTGAACTTCAAAAATCTTGACATCCAGAGCAAGGTCTGGGATAGTCTAACTTGCCTAACACAGGAAAGGCACTCAAGTCTTACTGAAGTTTCCTAGAGTAGTGACAATAAATTGTATTCAAATACAAAGTTAAAGCATTTCTAAAACTGCACCTTTTCCTCATGTCCCAAATATCAAGGGGGCAACGCCTCAGGAATTAGCCAAGAAAAATCATAAAAATATAGCCAATATGACCATGAGAGCAAAGGATAAAGACATTACCCTTTATTTTTTAAAGATCATTTTAATGATTTTTAAATGTATTATTCTCTCTATAAATGTAGTCTGCTTTCAAAAAATAGAATAAACATAAAAATTTAGACTTACAAAAGAGGATAAATTAGGGTACACTGATTACCTTCATTCAATAATTATTTTTATATGAATAGTTTTCAATAAGATTTCTAGATATAGTGTCTAGGAGTTTTTAAAGAAAATAACTCCATGTCTAAAAATTCATTCTTCACTGTTTTCACAAACATTTATCCCATCCGCCAGTAAAAGGCAAAGCATTGTACTGACACATTTTTTAATAATGACACTTCAAACCAGTTATCAGTCATTAATTCATGCTAGCTTTAAAATATCAGAAGAAATTGTCTAGGATTTAAATTACAAAACACTTTTAAAGAGAAATTATTTCATTACTTGTAGTACATGCACAATGCAAGTTAATTTAACAAATTATTTCTTAGTGGAAGACTTCAGGGAAGTAGGACAAGGAGGAGCTAACACTGAGAATCTATGATGTGCCAGGCATTCTCTTTCATAGCAGAACTCAGCAAAGCAGAGATGGGGAACCTGAGGCTCAGAGAAGGGAAGCAGTATGGCTTAAGTCATTTTACTAGGCGCACAGACTGGATTTCAAGCTGGACTCTGGAATCACAAAGCCTGTGGTATTTCATTGTTATATTACTCTGAAATCTACTCAGTATAAGTATTTATAAGCGTGTAACAAGTATAAGGATTTATACTTGTTACACATTAAGAAGACTAAATTCCTTACAAACACCAAAAGACACGAAACATCAAACACAAACACCAAACACAACTCTTAAAACATTTTAAATCTCTCTTAAGGAAAGCTTTTAAACTATAACGAAAGCCAGAGACCATAAAAGATGGCCAAGATCAATATATTTGACTAGTTAAAAAATATTTATAGTGCTTTCTTTCTTTCTTTCTTTCTTTAAGACAGAGTTTTACTCTGTCACCTAGGCTGGAGTGCAGTGGCACAATCTCAGCTCACTACAGCCTCCACCTCCCAGGTTCCAGCGATTCTCGATTCTCATGCCCAGCTAATTTTTGTATTTTCAGTAGAGACAGGGTTTCACCATGTCAGCCAGGCTGGTTTTGAACTCTTAACCTCAGGTGATCCGCCTACCTCAGCTTTTCAAAGTGCTGGGATTACAGGAATGGGCCACCTTGCCTGGCCTGTTTATAGTGTTTGTTTTCGCCATTTAAGTCAAGAGATGAATGACAAATTTGGGGAAATATTTGTAATTCATAGCATAAAAGGCTAATTTTCTTAATATATAAAGATCCCCTACAAATCAATAAGAGGCAAATATCCACAGAAAATGCAAAAAGGATATAAAAAAAGGGAATATGAATGGCTGTAAAACATATGAAAAGATAGTTTACTCATACTAAAAGAAATGCAAATTAAAATCACAAGATACTGTTATCAGGTTTCAGACTATTATCAGACTACCAGGTTTCAGATATCAAAAAGTTTGAAACAACGTTGTGTTCGCTGGGAGTGGAGAAAAGAGCAGATTCATACAGCAATTGTGGGAGCATGGCCGTCTGGAAGAACATTCTCTTTATCTGCGGTAATTATGTTCTATAATGTTGATGAACAGTGAATTAGCAAACAAATGAGCCTCTACAGGTAGGGAAAACACGGAGCTAGGTTCCTGCAAATCTCTGGTCAAAACATTTTTAACAGCGTATCAACAAATAACCTTATTTTATATGTGTTTCTGTTTAATCTTTTAAAAATATTTATTTATTTGCAAATAATTATATGCATAAACACTAGCCAAGAAGGGTTTAACGTTTTCCTGATGCTGGGTAACACGCCCATAAATTCTTTGGCTTTCAAGTTACGCAACAATGCTATCCTCTATGCTTTTTTTATTGGTCACCATTCCATGAATCCACTAATTAAGCTGCTTTTCCATCTTTTCCATTGCTGCATATATAGATGTTACTTTAGCACCTTCTGCAGCAGTCTCACATACAGATCAGTGAGTTTCCTCTTCTTTTATCTGGGTGTATCGTATTGTTGATTTATTAACAATGAATTCACCACTAATAGCACTATAATTTCAGCCTAAATGAAGCTTATCCAAAATGCACGTTTTCCCTCACGAGACACTACCACCTTCTCGCACTTTGAAACACCAGACAGCACTTCAGCACTATGCTTGGTGCAATTTTAAATGGCAAAATCATTAAAAAGTGCAAAAATGTGGAAAACATGGCACAAAATAGACCACAAAATGGACACATTTGTAGTACAAGATCTGAAAAAGGAAGGCAGAACATCATCTTGTTCACTTCAGCTGGGAATGTGCACATCAGGTGACTCAAAATGTTTACCACTTCACGCATGTCCAAAAGTGACTATGAGAGTGCTGAAATGCTGATTCGTGTATTACAAATAAATGTTAGCAAGTAGGCAAATTAACAAATACAGAATCCAGGAATAACTGAGGATTGACTTTATTTATCAAAATTACACACCCTTTGACCTAGCAAGTCTATTTCTAGATATTTATTCCACAGATATGCCCCTATACATATATAATAACATATTTATAAGAATCTTCATCAAAGTAGCTTTAATTAGCAAGAAACTGGAAACCAATTAATTGCCTATTGGGCATATGTATAACTATGGTACTATATACAATGAAATACTATGTAACAATTAAAAACAAATGAGGAAGCTCTACATGGATGATATGGAACCAACTACACTGTTTTTCAAACTTTTTGATCACAAACCACAGTAAAATCCAAAACCAAATCAAAACAAACAACAACAACAAAAACCCACACATGGCCATTTACTACACACATCTATTTATAACTAAAATTTCACAAAGTAATAATTGCTCTTCTACTTGCAATGTATTGCTCTCTTCTGTGTTCTTTATAGTCTACTTATTGCTTTTTAAAAATTCTGCTTCTGACTAAGTTGATTTAGAGCTCATTAATGTGACATGCTACAGTTTGAAAAAAACACTAATCTACAAGATAGTTTGGCTAAAAAAAGGTAAGGTGGAGAATAATGTATAGAGATGGTGCTGCCATTTATGTGAAATAAAATAAAAGAGGATCATGTATGAACATGCTTGTAAGTACACAGGGTCTCTCTGGAAAAGTATCTTAGGAACTGGCAGCAATGGTTGCTCCTGTAGAGGGAACTAGTTGAGTAAGGAACTTGAGTGAAGGGCAATCTATTTTTCACCGCCTTCTGAAACGTCTCAATTCATCCTGTTTTCATATATTTCCTATTTTTAATGCCTCTAAAAATCTTGATTACCCGGTTAATCTACGGTATCTATGAATAATTTCTTACCTGTTTAGATGATGACATTCTGACCTTATCATATATTTTAATTGTCCTTCATTAGAATATATTATCATGATGTGAAACTAGTCTAAAGTTTCCAATTTGTTTCTTGTCTTATGATTATCTAAAGCATAAGCAAATCTTAGGATGGGGCATGAAGAAGCCCCTACTTCCATTTACACTGAACACATATACTTAAGGCAAAATCTGCTATGTTCGAAGAGCAATCAAAACAAATAGAACAAAACACACACTGTACCTGATAACTTCCTCAAGCTGCTTTTCCATCAGAAATTTAAAAAGGTCAAAATCATTATGTTTTTTAAAAATAAATAGAAACATTTGTGAGTAAAGTTTACTCACAAATACACAAAATGTATTGTTAGTTAAGTCCTAATTCATAATTAAATTAAATTATATTTAATTTATATATAAATAAATTATATATAATTATATATATTATATCATATATAAATAAATTAAATATAAATTATAATTAAAACTCAGCAGAGTAGTACAAAGTTTGCTCAAATACGGTTACACATAAAAATTTACAATTTCAGTAAAAGAGTGGCATTTATCGGCCAGGCATGGTGGCTCATGCCTGTAATCCCAGCACTTTGGGAGGCCGAGGCGGGTGGATCACGAGGTCAGGAGATTGAGACCATCCTGGCTAACACAGTGAAACCCCATCTCTACTAAAAATACAAAAAATTAGCTGGGCATGGTGGCAGGTGCCTGTAGTTCCAGCTATTCGGGGGGCTGAGGCAGGAGAAGGGCATGAATCCAGGAGGCGGAGCTTGCAGTGAGCCGAGATCGCGCCACTGCACTCCAGCCTGGGCGACAGAGCGAGAAAAAAAAAAGAGTAGCATTTACTATCAGTGATATCTGGGAGTCTATAATGTATCTCCTGATTTTGAGTACTTAATCTGAAATTCTTCCATATACTGAAAATTGAAGTTTATGGTAAGAGTATTAAAAGATAATTCTAATAATACAGCAAACATGGGAAACGCTACTTCATAGCACTGGAATTTTTCAAGGTATAATTATTACATGAGGGAGACCATGAACTCAGGCAACATGCAGGGTAAATGAGTGGCCTGAAGTGACACATCTGAGCCTGTGAAAGCACTGGCTATAACAGTCTTGGTGTGGTCAAGCTCAAGCTTATTTCCATCTAGAGAAGCTTCTAGCCTTTCAGTAAGTACCATTTTCCTTTGGTAGTGACTAGTAACTGTTTATAACCTCAACTACTGATTGAAAAATGCTTAGGTTCTTTAGAAGGCCAAAGCCCAGGGATTTGCGAGACTTTTAGAAATGCCCAGACCATGAAAAGATTCTCATCAGAAAACATTAACAACACACTAAAATAAGTTCCTGAGTAGGTTCAACATGTGAAACATGGACACAGATTTGGCAGAATTCTTCTCTAACGAGTGGCTTCTTAACACATCATGTCATACAAATGCAATGTGAGAAAAGGTACACACTATTGATCGTGTTCCATCGTTGGAGAATGGCTTAGATAGGGATGAGCTGTACGTGTGCGCTTCATCAATGATGGATTAATTGCATTATAAGAACCTTCACAATGTATCTGTACTTCATCTTAGAAGCTAGGCTTTCCAGAAAGTTGTATTTAAGAATTTGGAACAAGTAAATGTATATGTCCAACAGTGGTACGACTTCAGTCTTGGTGGAGCTCTGCTATATAAAGCAGCCCTTAATCCCCAATGCAAGGCTTTGCCTCCTAGTGGCATTTAAATCACCAGCTTTATGGGTTAAAAGAGCTAAAAGCTACTTCTTTCATGATGTTTTCCCTAGGACACTTCTCTTTCAAAATCATCCGCATATCATCCTGTTTAAATTAAGTCAGACAAAACAGTTTCCTTACCAGGTTGCAAGTAAGTTTTTTCTATCCAAATGGATTCATTTTTCTGATCAGAAAGAAGTCATCAGCCACTCTCCTCCTCTTTAAAGATATATATACATATATTGTCCTCCAATTGTTGTTAACAACCCCCAGCTGCACTGGCTCCCACACCCACTTAAAACCTCTGTGCTTGGCTTCACATCCCAGAGTAGCTTGCAAGGAAAACAGAACTCTAAAATCAGAACTGTCTTGGGCTGGGCAGTTGCCAAGTAAGCTGTCACACCTGAGCCTTAGGTCAAATGGCACGCCCTAGGCCATTCTGCACAGTATTTAAGTTACTCCTTATTGAATAAAGAAATTCATTTTTTAAACGGGAAGAATGAGGCACTGTAAATAGCACAGTCTCCTCTTATGGCTGTAGATTTTTGCCTCTGGTTGTTAGGGTCTTTATAACCAGTAAGAGGTTTATCTTTAGGGGAAAAAAAAAATGCAAAGACGCTTTACCGTCTTGACATGGAATCCCTAAGACTCATATAATGCATGTCCCATTACGGCCGTGAAGAAACTTTGACTTGGCATGCTTCCCTGAAAAACTTTCACCACTTAACTGTCTTGGGAGCAATGAGGATTGAGTTCTATAGAATCCTGGTTACATTAAGCCAAGAAAATAATCATTACCTCTTTCCAAGGCTTGTTCAGATTTGTTCAAGACTAAATAATGAAGGATGCTGACTGAAAAGAGGAGGATGTGGGTCAAATAGTAATATAAGCCCTGGAGGACACTTCAATTATCTTTCTGTTTTATCCTTTTATTGTATTAGAAGCTGCTGGAAACAGAGGGCCACTTGGTCGGGACCTGGAAGTTCTCCGGTGAACACAAAACCATTCAGTAAAACAAGTTTTATTAAAACACAATTTTATTCATTCAACAAATACTTTTTTAGGATTTATTTCATGGTAAACTCTATTACCCTTTGAGCAGATGAAACTGACTATAAAATTTCCTGAGTGTAATAAGAATTACATAGTCACTAGAATTCTATTCATAAGTGTTCGTATTCTATATTTCAGTTGGAAAACTTTGTGAGCCAAAAAATAATAATTCTTGGCAAGATAATCGCTAGAACTATACTTCTCATGATGGAAAAGAAAATTACAGATGAAAATCTATTTCCAATATTCAGAGTATATTAGTGATACAATGTATAGAGATACGTTCATGATTTAAAGGAAAGAAAGTTCTGGTATAAACAAAGTGGCAGATTATAGATACTTGCAATCAACATCTTTGCATTATAAAACCAAAACTAATTCTGAAAATATTAATCTCAGAGCACTACTTCATCAGATTAATACTTCATCAGATTAATACTTCATCGTTGAAAAGTTTAAATATCATGTCTGCCTTATTCACCTTGCACCTAAATTATTTAATGTTTTTCTTTTCACCTGATCCTTAAATAAGAACTAAAATGTGGCTTATCTCTTAAGAGATATCTTCACTACAGTGAAGATGTAACAATTCCAAAACATTGCTGAGGCACTAAAGAAATGAGCTTCCAACCATGACAATGGACTGTCACGTAGAACAAAGTTTTAAAACCATTTTTAAGATAAAGTTATTAACATCAAACATCTATAAGTACCTCTTTTCCCACTACCAGTCTAAAAGTTAATTTGCCTTCTCTTTGACAGTTACTTTTATGATCATGTGAGCCCAGCAGAAATGCCTAGTCATAAGTGCTCACTGTGGCGTGTGCCATGTAATGGAAATAAGTGATATTGCTGGTGCCCTGACAATGAAGCTCCTTTGAAGTACGTGTGTTTATATGTGCTCGCCAAATTTTTAATACCAGTAAAACCAAAAGGCGGTTTGGAATTTTAACTTACAGTAAAATAACCTTTTATCTTTTTAATGTTCCAGGAAGCACCAATTCAATTTAACATTTTTTATTTTGAAACCACAGCATACTTTGGTAACAGCAACAAAACAAAGCACTCGATGAAGAACTTTGCCTATTCTGAAAAGAGGGAGAAAAACACTGCATTTAAGTTCTAATTGGCCACAGTAAAACAGTTTGATTTGATAGAGCTATGTCTACAGTGATAAAATAACTCCTTATCCTTTCAGGTAATTATGTGAGAACATGCAAAAATTTTCATATAATAAATCATATGATGATATACCATTTATATAAAGTTTAAAATCAAGGAAAACTAAACAATGTATTATTTAGAGATATACAAAAGTGTGAGAAAAGCTTTCAGGAAAAGCAGGGGGTAAACATAAAGTAAAGGATGGGGAGAAAGCACAGTAGTAAGATCAGAGAGGCCCACATGGGGGCTTCAAACATATGGGTAATGGGCAATTTCTTAGGCTGGGTGGCAGGTCCACAGGTGTTCATTTTATTATTGTCCTTTATAACTTACAAATTTATTATGTCCTTCCTTTAAAAATATATGAAACATTTCATAGTAAAAGATGAAAACAAAACTGGATAAAAGGGTAGCTGCACAAATGGAAGCAGTATCATGTACGAAAGTTAATTATTAACATTATGAACACATCTGTCGATAGGAAAGAACCTGAAGTTATTCTCTGGGTAAGGTGGGGCTAACTTAATGGCAAGGTAACAATTACCATGTGTGCTCATCGCATAATCAGGCTCTGGATGAACTGTGGGCCTCAAATCTGTTTAGGATGAAGAACTCCAACACAAGCTTGGCACAAAGGCCACTGGCTAAACACACAGCCTTTTTTACCTCTAAGAGCCCATATGCCTCCTACCCTGAATTGTTTAAGATTTTTCTTAAATATATGGAATGTGTTTCTCATTGATCCCCATATTCACTGCTTCCTACTGACCACTCCCTGGCAGACACCCCTGAACTTCACAGGGTTTACCAGGCTCCCAACAACACATGTTTTGGTACAAGGTGCAAAACAGGAAATTAACCCATATACTAAGATTGGCTGTTTATGCTATATATTTGCATATATTCTAATTACCTGTATCTAATTACAAGCTGAAAATGGTAAAGAACTCATTTTTTCACCAGAAGACTTGATTTGATATGCCTTTGTTTATCATTTATTAACCATACTATATACGGCAGCCTCAATAAAGCACTTCTGTAGAGGCCTGGAAAGCACGTGTAATTGTACTTCAGCAGGTAAAAATATATTGGCTTATTTTTTCTCTAAAAGCAGAGAGAAAATTCTTTTCAGCTGTTTCATTCCAGGGGCAAGCATTTGCTTTGCGTTAAATCAGCGATTTGTAGGCTGGGCTTTGTCAGCATCTCATGATCTGGAGGTAGGAGGTCGCAGGATGGGTGTTGCAAACATGTTCACATCCTAATCGTCTGTCCTTTTACAAGGCTATTTGTGGAGACTTTCCTCTGTGATCCCTTTAAACTGCCTCAAAATCATCTAGTTCTTGGATGCTCCTCATTATCCAACATTTCCAACCAATATTGTTTGTTTTTTTATGAGCATGAGGATATATTCTGTTATATTTCATTTTTCTAGAAGAAGAGTCAACTTCTAATAAAGTTTGTTTCTGCTAAATAATCAATAAAGAAACTCCATTTGGCATAATTATTGGATCCATCCAATAATTATTGGGAGCCTATTAAGTTCAATATGACATGACTTCTGCTCTTGAATAGCTCACAATCTGGTGGTATGATTCTTAGAAGCAGTGGAATTTTCCAGTGCCTGGGAAGATATTTCAAACCTCTATAACCCCTGTGTGTGTCACTGGAGCTCAAAGACCTGTGATTTATTCCTCTCAAATAACTGAGTTCGGAAAAAAGATTAAGAAGTGCTGGCCTACGAGAAGGGGCTAGGATGTGTCACAGTCATTATTAGAAGGAATGTCAACTGCATGGTGCTAACAGAGCACAAGGAAGGAGCAAATTACCTGGCGGGGGGAGGACTTCCAGAGGATTCGAAGATTCACATTTGATCAGGGTTTTAAAGACTTTTATTGGCCCAGAGCTTAGCACAGCAAGAGCATATGCAAGTTATTGGGGGAGAAAGCAAAAATAACTCTTTGGAAGACCAAGTGATTTGGAGTGGCCAGAGTTAAGATATTGAGAATGAATGAAGGAAAAGAAAAACTAGTTGAACTCCATGAACATATACAATTATTTGTCAATTTTTTTTAAAGGACTAGTCAGAAATAACACTGAAAGCATATTCTGAGGTCAGATCAGGGGATGCCATTTCCCATCAAGTTAGGTAGCTCCCATCTGTGCTCCAGGAAATTCACCAGCAGAGGGTGTGTGTGTGTGTGTGTGTGTGTGTGTGTCTGTGTGTATGCGTGTGTGTTGCCTGCTGAAAAATTAAAGGTAAGGAGCATGGAAGTAACAGTAAGAGATACAATGTTTGTTTTACTTTAGCATACATAAGAAGATTCAACATTTAGCTTAGACATAGAGTAAACTAATTATATATATTTATGTCACTGTTGGGTTGAACAGTGTCCTTCTGATCTTGGGATTGTTGTGGCTCTCTAGGTCAAGTTCTCATTTTTGCCCTTTCTTCTTTTGGGAAGTCTTCTCTCCTGCCCCTGGTTTGGGACCTATGGCTATGTTCTCTGGGCCAGCTGCACAGTTGTTATATAGAAAGAACATGGAGAACAATAATGGAGATGGGACTGAAGGGACAAATAGAGAAGGAAAGGCTGGAGGTGAGGGAAACTTGATTAGAGACTGCATTGAAGAGGACACACATCACATTTGTCCTAGAGGGTACACAAAAAAAGAATCAGGATCTACTGATAGAAACAAAAATCCAAAAGCTGCCTAAAGATGGCAACAGAGCACCTTGATTTGTCATCACAGCTAATTAGGCAGAAGGGCTTAAAAGGCTTATTAGTTATCTACTGCTACATAATAAATTCTCTCAAAATGTGGTGGTTTAAGACAGCAAACTTATTATCTCAGTTTCTGTGGGTCAGAAATTCCGCAGTGGCTTCATTGGGTGGTTCTTTCAAAGGGTCTCCAGTGAGATTTCAGTCAAGATGCTGCCATGGACTGCTGTCATCTGAAGGCTCACTCAGATCTCTGAGGCTGTTGGCAGGAAGCCCTGGTTCCTCAGAAGCAGCTGTTGGGAGGAGGTCGCAGTTTTTTGTGAAGTGGGCTTCCCCAAAACACAGCTGCTTGAGTGTTCTCATGACATGGCAGTTGGTCTCACTGAGAGGGAGTGATTCAACAGAGAGCCCAAGGAGGAAGCCACAATGCCTTTCTGACCTAGTCTCAGAAATCGAACACTGTCACTTCTGCCATAAATTTATTGGTTGGAAGCGAGTCTTGCAGTGTTTGGCTCACAGTCAAGGGCAGGGGAATTGAGCTTCACCTCTCGAAGGGAGGAGTATTCAACAAACTATGGACAAAGCACCTGTAACAAGGTCACACAAGTGGACTCTGAAAGTTCCTTCATATCCGAGATTCTCCAATTCTATTCATGAATTAGTAGACAAAGGGCAAACCTCAAAAGTGTCCATTACTTGAGTCATATCACCTTGGAAGCAGCCCACTGGAGCTCTGATAACTAATGTATTTGTCAAGAGGAGAGTCTACCTAACGGCTTCCAGGAAACTCCATCAAGCAGCAATGAGGTTTGACTGAAACTGCTTGTGTGATGTAATGAGAAAAATATTTATGATTTTGAGAAAAGAAAGTGGACACAGAAAAGGAGGAGATTGTGTGATTATATTATTCTTGGGACCAAAAAAGTGATTAACAATATACAGCAGTTAAGTTTTTTTTTTTTAATTTTGGAAATTGTTTTGTTTTATTTGGATGTGTAGAAAAGAAAGACTTCTGAGCTTTCTCGTTACTAGAAATTACTGAGCATCCAGGAGCCATGAGTTTATAGTTATACTCTTATGACAGTGAAAAAGCAATAAATGGAAGTCATGGTCCAAACATGAAGCAAATTAATTTATAGCTAATTTGAGCAATTGATAGAAAGGAGAATCCACTTGATCTCAATGACTGAAACAGTCTCCTTTCACAGGCAGAGGTTTATGACAAACCCTGATCTCTACGGGTCCGATCTTCTGCTTCTAGGGTATGCAGTGAGCACTATTTATACTATAATCTTGACGCTGTCAATGCTGGTCACTGACACTATTTAGAGTCAACCCCTGATCAAACTACAGAGATAAGTATAGATATAAGAAGGCACATGTTAATAATCATAACAACAATGGTATTGTTGACAGAGGTTGAGGTGAGGTAGGAGAGTGAAGGAGGAAGAGAAAAGGAGAAAAGCGAGTGCTATAGGGTCTGAATGTTTGTTTCCTCCAAAATCCATGTTGAAACCTATTCCCCAAAATGGCAGTATTAAGATGTGGGACCCTGAAAAGGTGATTAGGTCATGAGGACTGTGCCCTCATGAATGGATTAATACCTTCACAGATGAATGGGTTATCATGGGACTGGAACTGGTGGCTTTATAAGAAGAGGAAGAGAGACCTGAGCTAGCACACTCAGCCGCCTCACCATGTGATGTCCTGTGCCCCTATGGACTCCACAGAGAGTCCCCGCCAGCAAGAAGGCCCTCATCACATGCAGCTCCCTGACCTTGGACTTCTCAGCCTCCAAGACTCTAAGAAATAAATTAATTTTCTTTACAAATCACTCAGGTATTCTGTTAGTTTTAGGTATTCTGTCATAAGCCACAGAAAACAGACTAACAGTGCATGAAAACAGACTAACAGAAAACAGTGCATGAACTTTCCTCAACTTACATAGTTGAAGTGGTGAAGAATGTTTGATAGACATTATATAAAGTTAATGGATCAAGAAACAGTGTGTTGAAGTGCAATAAAATTTAAAATATTATTTCAAGTTAGAGTAGAATTCCAACAAAAATCAGGAAGGAAGAGAAGTGGGATATGGTGTCAGCTGGGTTTTTAATTTTTTCACAGCAAGGGGTCACAAGTTACTGACTAATCAAGAAATAGATGTGTGAGCACATTCTATAGAGTGAGGGTGTTTCCCGTGAGAATAACCAGAACCAAAGACTGACTGGTGGCTCTGGAAATGGAGTATAAAAGGTGACTTTCACATCTTTGATTCCTGTCCTTCTATACTGTTTGAATTTACTTTGTTTTTTACTTCTATACCGTTTGAATTTATTTTCTTACCACATACTTAACATTCATACTTGTTATGGAAAGTTCACATAATTGGTAGCATCTATAAATTGACATTAGCCTATGTTCGCCAGGTTTTAGTAGATAAACTTCACAAGCATCAACGCCTCCAGTTAACGAATGGCAAGGTTTCACTTACTTCATAAATTGGTACTTCACACTTAATGCTTCCTCTTGAAATAAAGAGTTTATATATCACTACATTGGTAATAAAAACTATATAATGTGAGCTAAAATACTATGGCTTATCCTTAAATATGCATTTTTGTACCACCAAAAATGAAAAGCCAACCAAAAAGACATTACAGTTTTCAGAGTTAACACAAATAGGTAAGAGTCCGGGCTCAGCAGAGTACTGTGATACTCCTTTTTAGGAATAATCGATGAAACAATTTTAATGCCCCCCTGCAACCCACTGCTGCCCAAACACTAAGGGGTGTTCTTCTGAGGTTTTTTGTTTGTTTGGTTTATTATACTTTAAGTTCCGGGATACATGTGCAGAATGTGCACGTTTGTTACATAGGTATACACATGCCTTGGAGGGCTTGCTGTACCCATCAATCTGTCATCTACATTAAGTATTTCTCCTAATGCTATCCCTCCCCTAGCCTCCTACCCCCCGACAGGCTCCAGTGTGTGATGTTTCCCTCCCTGTGTCCATGTGTTCTCACTGTTCAACTCCCAGTTATGGGGCTGTGGTTTTCTGTTCCTGTGTTAAGTTTGCTGAGAATGACGGTTTCCAACTTCATCCATGCCCCTGCAAAGGTTTTATGGAAACCCCATGTCCATCCTCCGCATATGTTTAAAACAAACCAGACTGGGTTTAACTATCTAACTGGAAGAACATTCAAAGGATTCAACAATGATTAAGATACCAAAGAATAAAACTAGTATTTGTCTTGGTTTAACAAAACATGACTGCTAAAAAGCACATCTCCTTGGTGTAACCTAGGTACTATGTACAGAGGGTAGAAGGAACGACTATGGCAAAAAAAAAAAAAATATATATATATATAGCTGGTGGTTAGCGTCCAGGTGAAGAAAAACACCTTTTATATAAAGTGTACTTTTTCTATGAGGAATGAACAAAGAGATTTTATGAAAATGTTTTAGGCTTCTATAGAAAAAGTATTTTTATACCCATAAAAAACACTCAGTCTTCTACTTCATAAACTATGAAGGAATGTGTACTATAGCAATTGACAACAATCACACAATATACATCAGGCACCACTCATGCTTTCTGTAAGGAAATTTACTGGAAGGGTTAAACTACCACAACTCCCGTGGATGACCTATAGTGCTTGTATTTAAAAAAACAAAAGCAACAAAAAACACAAGAATGGACTAGTACACTGAGCTATCGCAATGAAAATGTACAAACTCCTACTGCATGTAACGTGGATGAATCTAACAAGCTTAAATACTGACTGAAGACTAGACACAAGTGATACATACTCCTGATTCTATTGACATAATACATAAAACCAGGCAAAACTAACCATGGTGTTATAAGTCAGCATACTGTTTAACTTTGGAGGGGGTAGAGATCAGAAGGGGTCAAAAGGGGACTTCTGGGGTTGTGGTAAAGTTCTGTTTTTTTTTAATCTGGGTGCTGGTTACAGGGGGGTGGGCTCACTTTGTGATAATTCATCAAGCAGTTGCAGTTATGATTTGTACACTTTTCTAAAAATGTACGTATGCTTCAGTTAAAAAGTTAACTTAAAAAAAATAACATATGGTGCCCCTGCTAGTGTATGTGTCACCTTTATGCAGATTTTTTTAATGTGTCCTCTCTGGAGAGATGGATTAGAAAAAGGCAACTCTGTGGTCAGTGGCCGCCCCACAACTCTGTGCCTTCACAAACAGAGGGTGGGCTGGGTTTCATCCCACTGGTGCTTGGCTGGAAACAAAACCACACATCTGGATGGACATCTGCAAATCTGCAAAAACACTCATTTGACCCTCTCTCACCACAGCTTTATGAGGAGGGGAGGGCAGACGTCCTTGTTTTACAGATGAGGAAATGGCATGGAACAGCAAGACCGATGCACGAAGGTGTCATGGCTAACGAGCCACGGAGCCAGGACTGACCTCTAGGCCAGTAGCTCTTCACACGCTTCTCATTCCTTTTGGGGAATGGGAACAGGAAGAAGCTTCTCTCTCTTGTTATGGGGTCACCTCAAGTGCTTTGCAGAATAAGATAGGGCATGAATACATGGTCCAACGTTGTTAATACTGGACTTTAGTAAAGGTCCTTGGTTCTAAGCTTATTTGAAATGTATTCTCTAAGTGTGTACTTAAAAAATGAACATTCATCTTTTATATGCTTACCTACGGAAAACGATCAGCAGAACAGGGAGGTTCAGATAGCAATAAAGAATGCCGACCCTCTCGCCGTTTAAAATTATTGACTTAAGGGTATACATATTTTCATTTTTTCTTGAAAAAATAAAATAAAAGAGAAAGACGCACACAATGCACATGTCTCACTTACCTAGAAGCGTCTGCTTATTTTGGGAGGAGTCAGGCTCGGCAGAACATCTGCAGGAACGGAGAACAATCACTCCGCCTAGCACGCCATCTTCACTGGCGAGGAAAGGTGAACCTAGGCAGAAAGGACTAGTAGTCATTTTTCAGTGAATTTTACTTTTTTAATTTTCAATTTTCATTTGATTATTAGAACAAAAATGTGGCATGAATAAGATCTTGAAAGATGCCCATTTTCTAACAACCACCATTGTTCATACCTCATTATATACTTGATGGCAAAGGCAGGTTTATGCCTGAACAGGGGCCATTTGGCAAAGAAAATGCCACATGCTGTCAGGAAGATGTAAGTGGGGGAGGGAATGTGCATTACTGTATTCCGAATGGAAGTGGAAACGCTACCAGATTAAAGGACCAAAACACAAATACAGGAAAAAATGCTCAACGACTCTCTTTGATCAGCTCTTAGGGATCACTTATCACAGGCTCTCCCTGCTGTCAGGGACACACCACCAAAAGCTTCAGTTTACTACCTTAAATGCAATTTGAAACAATAAGCCACAAACTTTATTATAAACATTTTTAAATGCCTCTGATGGTTCGCACAAATAAGGGTGAAACTGCATTTGTATGATGAGAGTCTGGTGGTTAGAAAGAGTTGGGCCTCTTTGAGATCTCACACACTGAACCACTGTGAGCATTTCAAGAACATTATATTTTAAAACCCCTCATTTTTCTTCCCCAAGGACATCTTCTTCAACCATCTGGCATAGCAAGTGAGCACGTGGAGAACAAATGCAAAATTAACCCAAGAACTATCAAAGAGAGTAGTAAAAAATCAAACCCAACCAAATTGGATTTGGTGGGAGCTTCTGGTTAAACTTACTATATTGAATACATGTATTTTTCTCCCTCCCTCCCCAAATCCTACTGACCTGATGGGAAAGGAAGAAAAAAGCCATAGCCCAATAAGGGCAGAGAAAGAGGCAGACAAGGAAAAAACTGACGTTTTGGAAAATGGTAAGAAGACAGATAAGTGGTTGCTCACCTAGCAAACCCACGAAAGCTGAAACCTAAGTTTTCGTGAGGCAGGGGAAAATTGGAGTGGAGGATACCCACAGGAAACCAAACCAGTTTTGCCATAAAATGCAAAAAGTTTCAGAAATTGGAGGCTTCAAGTTCCTCTGAAGGCAGGAGTACAGGGTAGAGATGATAAAAGATGGTAAGCTGACAATGTCCAAAAGAATCCTCTAGATCAGAGGTTGTCCTGCTAAGAATGCCATCATTTTGTTTTGTTTTTAGTTTTTAAAGGGTTGTTTAAAAGAGGAAAAAAAAAGGAGGAGGAGGAAGAGGAGGAGGACAACATGCCACACAGACCGTGATACAGGCTGCAAAGCCCATAATCTGTATTCTCTAGCTCTTTCACAGAAAAACTTTGCCAACTCCTGATCTAGAACAGGAGATCAGAACTGCAGTTCCTTTCCAAAAAGGAAGTGACTCCTCCCTAACCCTGAAGAAGCCAGGATATTTACTCTCTAGAGAAGGTGAACCAGAGAGAGTTGAGACTTGGGAGCATCAGGGTTAGCCCAGGGCAGGAAAGAGGCTACACACTGAAAACAGGGAGCTGAGGTATGTCTTTATGCTAAACAGTGAAATAACCAGCTCCCAGGATGCAAGAAATCAAACTGATATACTCCAAGAAGAGACTAGATAGTCCCTTTCTAGCCACCCAGCCAACTCAAGACTAAAGACCCACTTGAGAGATGCCCGCAAGAAAACATGTCCTTGCCTTAGGGTAAGGGCTTCAAGATGACAAGTATGACTCATACACAAAAGGATTTTAGTTCAGCTTGGCGTTTAACTATTAAATAGTTAATACCAAACCATTGATATGTAACTAGTGCAGACAATCTAGGATTATTAGTTGTTTTAGTTAGGCCTCTGTTTTAGGAAAGACAGAGACCAAAAGAAACAAAATAGTTATACAGGAAAAATTTGGGCAAGTGTACTGAGCAGAAGAAAAGTAAAACAAAACAACAACAACAACAAAAAACATTAAAAAGACAGATGAAAAATGAGTGAAAAATATAAAAAAATCATAAGACTAGGCCAGAACTATCCAATATGTGAATAACAGGAGTTTTAGAGAGACTAGAAAAAATAAAAGGAGTAAAATTTCTAAGAAATAATTCAAAAACATTTCCAAGAATTTTAGATGAGTGTTCAAACTGAAAAGGTCCATCAACCTCCCAGTACAACTCATGAAAAAGGCACCCCATGAAGATTTATCACTATGAAATATTAAGATACTAAGGAAGGAAAGAAGGGTCTAAAAACTTTCAAATGGGAAGAAAAGATCACATGGAAAGCAAGGGTATTACAATGGCATCAGATTTCTCAACAACAGCAATACCTGAAGCTAAAAGATTATGAGGCACTCTCTTCAAAATGCTGAGGAAAAATTATTTCCAACCTAGAATTCTATATTCAGCCAAAAGGTCAATGAAGTATGAAAGCGGAATAAAGCTCTACAAAGTCTCAAAGAGATTATTTCCTATGCATTCTTTCTCAGAAAGCTACAGGATGAATGTTCCTTGACAGAATGAAGAAGTGCAGTAAATAATGAGGAAGAAAATAAGATCTGGATACAGAGGATCCAAAACAAGAGAAGACAATGGGATTCCAGATGACAGAGCTATGCAGCAAGCTGAGAGAGCAAACTCTGAATTGGAGCATGAAGTCAGAGGAGGCCAGGAAAGGTAATTCTAAGGGGAGGGAAAAATAAACTGACTGAATACCTGTTGATTTGAAATTACTGAGAGAAAATGTTTCAGATTTTGAGGAAAGTTTGGAGATGAAAAATAATACCAAAAAAAAAATAAGACTTGTACAAGAAATGAAATGGAATCACAGTATACTATGTAGCTAGGATGTGAATTGCTAGAGTAAACGAATATAAACTCTCATACTGATGAGCTAAAAAAAAAAAAAAAAAAGAGGGAGAAATATAATACACTGAGAAAAGTTTAATTTTCAGAACCATCCTGCCATGAGACATTTTGAGTTTAATTTTCAGAACCACCCTGCCATGCAATTTTTTATTATCATTTCTAGATGAAGAACCTGAGCTTCAGAGAGGTTCAATGACTTGCTACAGCCAAGCTACAGTTCAGCAGGAAATACGGCTTCCCCCAGCATCTTCTGAGCCATGATCCTTGCTTCATTTGTAGCAATGCCTCTCGGGTAACAAAAAAATCTCTGAATAACCTCAAAATGCAACTGTGTGCTGGAAACCTCCATCCCAACAGTACTCAAACATGGCACCTCTACAACTGTTCCTTTTACCACCAAATCCAGAAACTTCTCCTGGCCTCCAATAGCTCATCTAAGCTCAAAATCCTTTACCTCTTCCCTCTCCAACAAGTCAACACTTTACACCATGTCAAATCTGTTAGTTCTCCCTATGACCTCATTTTGGCCTGCCCCCTCCCTTCATTCCCACTGACAAGACCCTCAGTGTATTCTCATTGTCCAAGAAACCCTGCAACCAGCTCTAATCTGGCCTGCTGCTCTAGTCATTCAAATCTCTAAATTAATTAATTTAATAAAAATGTAGTAAGTGCCAGGACTCTTCTAGGCACTGGGGATACAGAAGTCAACAAAGCCCCTGTATACATCCAGTTGAGCAGCTTGGGGGACAAGTACTAAACTCACAAACCAATATGGAAATCCACCCAATAGCAGTAAGTGTTATGAAGAAAATGAACCAGGTAAATGATGGAGAGTGTCACTGGGGCTGAGCCTTGTCTACATCAAAGAGCAAGAAGGCCTCTTTTGGTCAGGAGCTAACCATGTGATAATCTGAGGAAAGACCATTCCAGGCAGATCGACCAGCAAATGCAGAGACTCTGAGGTGAGGGAGGGAGAGGAAGAAAGGATAGAACATGAGTTTAAGAGAGGGGCAGGGCCAGGTCACAGACAGTGATAACATTTATTTGGACTTGTAAAAGTTACTTAGCTGTGCAGAATGTAATGGCAAGGCAAGCATAAAAGCAACAACCAAGCTGCTGTGGCAGCCCAGTTGAGAGGTGACAGTGGACTGGGTGAGCCTTGTGACAGTGGAGGCTATCTACAGAAGCTGGGTCTGTGATATATTCTGCAAGTAGAACTAATAGAGTTGTTCATGGAAGGGACATCGGAGGCATGGGAAACAGAGACTACAAAGTTTACTGTAAAAAGAGATATGCAACCCAGCCATGGACATATCATTAAACAACTGAAAAACCCGTAATAGCTCCCAACCGCCTGTAGAATGATGCCCAAATTCCTTAGTCTGGCGTAGCCTTTCTTATCCTTCCCAATCTTATCACCCTGTTTATTTTACACATCATTTGTACTTCCCATACTCTACTCCCCTAAGATTTCCCCCTGGGCCCCTGGTTGTGAACTGTCCTTCCTGGCTCCCTTTCCCCTGATAAACTGAGTCTGTTCTTCAGCTCCAGTGCCTTTTATACAGATCCAAACTTTCTGGGGTAAAGGTATCTCATTCACCTTTGAAGCCCCCTAGTTATTAGCAAAATAATTCCACCACACACACACACACACACACACACACACACACACACACACACTCCTGCCTACATCACTGTAGTGTGGCAAAGAGAATGGCAAGAAAGAAGAAAATGATCCCAGCACTTTGGGAGGCCAAGGCGGGTGGATCACGAGGTCAGGAGTTCAAAATCATCCTGGCCAAGATGGTGAAACCCTGTCTCTATTTGTAAAAATACAAAAATTAGCCGGACATGGTGGTGGGCACCTGTAATCCCAGCTACTCAGGAGGCTGAGGCAGAGAACTGCTTGAACCTGGGAGGTGGAGGTTGCAGTGAGCCGAGATTGCACCACTGCACTCCAGCCTGGGTGAGGCAACAGAGCAAGACTCCGTCTCAGGGAAAAAAAAAAAAAAAAGAGAGAATGGCACTTTTACACAAGTACTCCGAAAGGGAGCAGGGGCCCAGGCTACTATGCAAGCTTATGTCAGCGCTGCATTTGGTATGAGCTCGTCCAATTATTTAATGAAAGTACGGTTAGAGTGCATTTCAAGATTCCATATTTTTTGTGGAAAATACTAAGATTTTTATATTATCACCATGGTGCCGGAAAAACACTAACACAGACAGAAAACCTTGTTTTAGTCTTGTGATAGCAACTATGTGTTATTAAGATATAACTTTTTAAATTGCACTCTTCAGCTTTTTCAAGCTTTTTTGAAGGCTGTTGAGGACTGAATTTTTATGTATGAACTTTTTATAGCTTCTAAGATGCTATTCAAACATTTGGCGGCAGTAACATTGATGGTAAGGATCGTTGAGCATTTTGCTGGTTTTCAAAAGCTATCATGTGGAACAAGATGTATTACTATACCAGCCTAGTTAATCTCCTACAACAGCTGGAACCAGTGCTCAGCTGACTAGATGGTGGTGGTGACAGGGTATCAATTTCCCTAGTTAAAAATGTTAAAGTGTCTATATAAAAGAAGACATTATTTATTGCTCTTACTAGTAAGGAAAAAAAAAGAGAGAAAGAAAAATTAACATGGAGTGACATGTGGGGCACTGCCTAAGCACTTTCTACACCCACAGAGGGAAACGGGGGCAAAAACTAATAAACTAAGACAATCCTAAATTCCATTAACATATGTGCAAGCAGCTGCAAAAAATAAGTGGATTAGTAAAGAAGTAAGAAAGAAGACCAAACTTTATTCACCATAATAATCTCAACTAGATCCCCTAAATACCTAAGTCTGTAACTGCTATGGAATGAAACTGTAATTACAGATGGTGAGACACACTCACTGTGATTAAATGTATGTAATCTGGACATTCACTTAGGTTGTAAATCCAGACTATATACAAATTACAGACCCACTTACTGTATTTGTGCTATAATCTTTAAGGATGAAAACACTGAAGAAATTTGAGAAGAGGATCACGATGAAAACAGAGAAGTTAACAAGAATTTGAATGCATATTATTTTGGTTGCTAGTAACAGATTCCTAAATAGAAAAATCTAAAGCAGCAAGGGGAACTTGCCAGCTCATAAAATCTAAAAGGAAAAAAACCAAATGGGTTAACCCTGGTATGATCAACTAGAACCACAAGGCCAGTGGAGTGGAGTTAGGATTAGACAAACAAATCCACAGATGTCCACAACACACAAACGGACAGAACATAGAGCCAGAGAACCAGGAAATCAGAGTTCCAGATTTGATGCTGTATTCTTGAACAAGACACCTTATCTCTCTGAAACATGCTTTTCTTCCTTCATCTGAAAAATTAGACACTGGACTAATAGTCTCTGATGTGCATGTATAGTGTTAGGAGTATTTTCAGTATTAGAGATTCATCTCTACCCATGAATGCAACCAGCATTACCTGATACCAGACAAGCCAAAATATCAGAGTTCCTTTTGCAAAACCTGACACAAAGCTTCCTCTTCAACACGTGGGAATTTATCAAGAGAGTCATTCTGTAGCTAGAAGGTAGCTGCTAGTGTTCTACCTTCCCATTACATTTAATAAAGAATTTCTGTCCTTTCAATGTATTTCTGTGCATTGCTTTTCTCTTTTTAATTCCTATGTCCCAAATCACTTGAATGCCATTCTCTCTTGAAGGAATTACATGCCTATTGATAAAAATAAACACATTGATACACAGAGACAGTTTGGAGGTCAGGTGAGCAAGAAAATAAAGAACTGGGGAATGATGAATATTCCCTACTGAAAACACATACCCCAACTCCAGAACAAGAGATTATAAATATATTATTTAAATACCAAAGTAGGATAACAGTTTATACTTCCTGGAAGATCAAGGACTTTTTCTCTTAAGATGCACCTAAGTCTACAAGATTGTTTCTATCATCCTATAAGATATATAGTAAGTTAACTGCATTCTACCATTTGCTGCTCCTACAAAAATCCCAGTGGAATGATGTTCACTACATTCACGAAGAGAAGCCAAAGGAAACAAAGAAAGAACCTCAGGCACATGGAGGTAAATGAGCCTACAGAAACACAAGGAGGAAGCGGGAACTGGGCATTAGAATCCACCTCCAGTTCAGCTTACGGATATCATCACTGTGTGCCATTTTCTGGTGATAAGCAGAATTTCAAGGTCTCCAACTTAACTTTTAAAAAGGAGAGGAGAGTTGAATTGAAAACCGAGTTAAGTTTGGCCAATAACCATTTTGAAATCCCTTATCTAACAAAATTTAAAAGACAGAAATTTCAGAACAGAAAATTCCAAACTTCTAAACTATAATCAAAACTATAATCCCATATACATATGGGAGAGATATTCAATCTTTGGATAAATTTACTGACTGCCACAAAGATTAGGAGTAAGAAACCAAACTAGACTGAGAATTCAATTAAATCCTTGGCTTCTTGATTTAATCAATCGTATATGTACCTAATACTGTACTAGAAATGAGACAAGAGTTTTTTTGTTGTTTTTAAAAAGTTTAACACAGGGTCTCTGTCCTCAATGACAGAATTCAGTTGAGAAAAAACAACATATTTTGAAATTCATAAAGCAGTCTAAGAAGAATCAGAAGGCATCTTGTTTTTCTGAATGTTCCTCTGCAAATGGAGAGGCTTGGGATCCCACAAACCCATTGTCCAGAAACAATGATGGGTTGAGACAGGAGAACTGCTGACCAAGGGAGCAAGTAGGAATGTCCAACACAGAACTGAAGACTCAGTGGAGGGGAAGCCAAATGGCCTAGGCTTTTAGCCCTAGTTCCAGCATTCTCCATGATTAACTTTTAGGTAAGAAGAAGTTCTTTGCCTTCAGAATCTACTACCCTGCCAACCCCTAGATGCAGGAGAATGTAGTGAACACCTTCCTTTCCCTCGTTTCCAGCTGCTAGACCTCCATCTCCACGAGCATCACAAAATAGAAGAGGGCAAAATAAAGCCAGATAGTGGCAGAAGGCAAACTGTCCTTTGTGGGAGTAGGTGGGGTGGTATAGATGCATATTTGCACATTAATACTAAAGTAGAAGCCATGAATTTGAGAAGCACAACATTCATTCAACAAATATTTCATATTTTATAAAAATTCACTTCACAATATTTAAGAATCAGTTCTGTGCCAACCACTGTGTAATACTGAATAAGGCAAAATCGGTGGTCTCAAGTCATCTATGATATGACAATCAATAAACAATCAATGCTAGAAGGGAAAACCAAGCAGGATAAGAGAGACACAGTTGTATGACTGGTATGGAGGGAGACAGTCATTTAATCAGGATGGTCAAGGATGGCCTCTCTGATACAAGTAAAATTTCGAGAAAAACTCCAGCAAGTAAGAGAACAAACAACATAGGTATTGGACGCTTGAGACAAAAATGCTTCCAGTGTGGTAAAGAAATACATCTCCATAGACAATATATATAATACAGATACTAGGCCCAATGACCAGGTATGCTCGTCAGTTTACATCAAGAAAAGGAGAGGCTGGATGGTATTCAGCTGATTGTTAACAGTTGGTATCCTTAATGGTTGTTAACTATCTTGACTACCCCATGACAAAAAGTACATTTTCAATAAATTACTGTTCTTCTAAGAAATGTACTATGAAACTACCACTGTAGGTTTTAAATAACAACAAAATAACAAAAAACCCACAAAATAATATAAAATGAAAGCATCTATCTCACTCCAGGGCCTATCTATAGATGTAAGTACCATCAAGAGTTCCTTGTAGACAAAAGCCACACCAAGGCAATTTTCAATGCACTATATTCACTGTCACTTAGCCCTAAAAAAAAATTATTCTTATCAATAAAGTCACAAATAAAAAGTTTTAATCAGAAAAAAGGGAGTTCTTTGTATATCCTTTCTGAAATTATCCACATGTAATCTGGGCATTTTAAAAATTTTTCATTCAATAGGACCATGTTTTACACACTATTCTCAATCTGACTTTTTAAATTCAACAATATAGCTCAGAGATCCTCCATCTCAGCACACACAAATTTCACTTAGACTTTTCAACAATGAATATCCTCTTGGACACAGATGCCATCACTTCTTTATTTAGTATTCTATTGAGGAACATTTAGATTGTTACCAATTTTGGTTTTTTGCCATTGCAAGTAATGCCACAGTGAACATCTGGACATATTTACCTTTCACACGTATATGAATATATCTATAGGATATATTCCTAAACATAGAGTTGATGAATCAATCAGCATACTCATTTATTTGCTACAGATTCCTAAACTTTCCTCTAAAAATATTTACACCCACAAGAAACAGTGTTTGAGAGTACCTATTTTCCCAATGGGGAAATGCCAGCCTTACAAAAACTAGGTATTAGCAAACTTTTTGATTATTACTAATCTGATACATGAAAAACAGTAGTATCACACTATTGTGTTGATTTGCATTTATTTATGAATAAATTAATTACCTATATGTTTACAAGCCATTTGTGTTTATCTGTGAGTTGCTTTCACATCTGCGGCATACACAACTGGTTGCCTACATATTATCCATTCTCCCTTTCTTCCTTACAGTAAGGCAATCCCCAATTTTGTTTGGGGTAGAAAAGTGCCTAGCTTCCCAAACTCTTTTGTGGCTGGTTAGCTAAGTGGCAAAGTGTTCTAGCAGAGCTTATTAAAGGGCAGACTCGACTAGCACAAATTTTATTGGCTGCTGCCATCTGCTTCAGACTTTATTCCTGGAAGTGGAGCAGCTATCTTGTTCTCATGAAGAATAAAGCCACCTACTAAAGATAGCCAAACAGAGAGAGGCTAAGCCCCAAATGCACTATGAAGCCTGTGTGCCAGGCTGAAAGGCTGGATTGCTTTCAGACGTTTTATGTGAGAAAATAAAAGCCCTCATTTTGTTAAGCCCTTCTGTCTGGATTTGTCCTATCAAGATAATTCCAAACTGAAAATTTCCTTCATCCATATCTTTATTGGGTACTTGTATTTTTTTCTTACTAACTTGCTATACTCTTTACTTATTAAGGCAGTAAGTCCTTGGCTATTACGTGCTGCAAATATTTTTCCCCAGTTGGTCATATTATTTGTTAATTTTATCTACGACCTTTTTTGTAATACAGAAGTTTTTAATGCTTATGTAATCAAAATATGTAGTCTCTTTCTTCTAAGGCTTCTGTGTTGGCGGTTTTACAAGAAAGGTCTTCCCTAATAAAAAATTATGAAACTAACTTACCCATGTTTTCTATTAGTGCTTTCACAATTACAATTTTTAATTTTAGAACATCAGTTCTTCTGGACTTAATTTTGGTATAAAGACTGTAGTGAAGATCTTGTTGTTGTTTTATATTCCTAAATGGTCGGCCAATTGCCCAACATAAATTTCTTGAAAAAGGTCTCTCTTATCCATTGATTTGAAATACATTTTTAATCACACAGTAAATTCCCATATGTATTTGCATGTATACCTAGATTAACCTGTTCCATTGATGAAATTATTCCTATATTGATTTCAAGTGGCTTTATTTTCACAATATTCTTTGCTGCTTTCATATCATTTTTCCACATTATCTTAAACATTGGCTTGACAAATACTCTTGCCTTCGCTTTAATTAGAATTTTCATATGGTCATAATTTAATTAACTGGGATTTTGCTTTAGAGTCAGAATGTCCTGATAATTTTTTCCCAGGAAAACCTAAAGGCAGAGTCAATTATAGCCTTGTCACTCCAAAATTCTGGGATTGTGTATTCTCACACAAAGAAATGTCGCGTGGTACCCTAAAATAAAATGCGCAAGTAGACTTGTACATAATTTAAAGGGATCTCTTACGCCTTTGACCAAATAAGTATCTTTGTAGAATGTCTTCTGAGATGTACACAGTAGGAAATGCAACATTTTTTTCATGGTCAGTTCTTGCTCTGCTAATCTATTTTATTTGCCACAGGCTATAATCACCATCCATAATACTCCAACAAAATAATTCTCAGCAACCCTCAGCCTACTCCCAAAAAAAAATAGGACAAAAAGAACGCAAAACAAACCAACACAAAAACCCTTAGTTCTAGGAGGGGTTAGATGGCAAGTTGTCTTTGAGTGAGGTAAAAACACCCAGGATTGGTACATTTTTAGGTCAATCAATCATGTGTATATAGAAGAATTCACTGATTCAGTGTTTAAAACATGTATAGCATTAAAACTTTTTTTTTTTCCTCTGGATGAACAGAATGTTTGCTCATTAAATTCTAGATTCTATGTGTGCTAACAATCTTATGGTATCTACAGTATCGCTGTACCAGAGCTCCTGAGCAATGCCTTTTGCTTCAGGAGGACTACGCTGGTATCTTTTATGTGGACGTGGTAAACAAAGTTGATGTGGTCAAATAATGCAGGTGAGCAACCTGGGGTACATGGGACTGTCTCCACCAGTCACTGCCTGAAGACCTTCAAAGGACATCAGACTTTAAAGAACATTATACATTTAGTTGTTGTTGCTCATTGTGTTTCATTCTCTGAGTTATTTCCTTACATACCCAGTTTTACCATGAGAGCAACTCTATTCACTTTTACTTTGTATGGTCAGATCCCACTTACTGTGCAGAAGCACATAACATAGAAGCCTTCTAGCATGGTTTTAATTCCGACGTAAAATCAATTTAATGTAGCTTTGTGTGCTCTCATGAACTTTGTCTTTAAGTAAGTAAATAAATAAATCTATTTTATAGCAACAACAATGGCTTTGCACAGCTGCTGTGTGGGAACCTTGATAAAATGGTGATTGCTGACATTCCAATTTCTATTAAGTTTCTGGATACTTCAATATTTTTCACTTTGATGATTGCACTGAGGTTATATAGTTATATAATTCTAAATGCATATTGTTATACTTGAACTTACAACTCTAGGTCTAGAAATACTGCAATGTTTACATTGTGAACTTTAAATGAAACTGTCATATATCCCTATATAGTGAATCACTGTATCCTGAACCCTATAATAGGGAGTCATCCATTAATGCAGGAGGACATTTACATAGAAAGCTATAATTCAATTGTACAATGTATCAGTACAATGATATATAGGTTTTTGCATCTCACTTGAATGTACTTCTCTATATAAAGGCATACCTTGAAGATACTGAAGGTTCATTTCCAAACAACCGCAACAGAGCAAATAACACAATAAATGGCATACCATAATAAAGTGAGTCATACAAGTTTCTTTGGTTTCTCAGTGCATATGCAAGTTATGTTTACACTACTATACTGTAATCTACTAAGTGTATAACAGTGCTATGTCTTAAAAAAGTAAATAATTTAAAAAATACTTTATTGCAAAAAATACTAATGATTATGAGACTCAGATGAGTCATATCCTTTTGCTGGTGGGCGGTCTTGCCTCGATGTTGAAGGCTGCTGACGGATCAGAGTGATGGCTCATGAAGACTGAGGTGGCTGTAACAATTCCTTAAAAATAAGATGGCAATGAAGTTTGCAGCATCAACTGACTCTTCCTTTCATGAAAGATTTCTTTGTAGCATGCAATACTGTTTAATAGCATTTTACTCACAGTAGACCTTTCCAAATTATCCTCTCAAACCTTGAAGTTGCTTTATCAAATAAGTTATGCAATATCCTAATTCTTTTCCTTATTTCAACAATGTTCACAACTTCTTCACCAGGAGAAGATTCCATCTCAAGAAATCACTTTCTTTGCTCATCCACAGAAGCAACTCCTCATCTGTTAAAGTTTTATCATAAAACTGCAGCAATTCAGTCACATCTTCAGGCACCATTCTAATTCTAGTTTCTTGATATTTCTACCACATCTACAGTGATTTCCTCCAATGAAGTTTGAAACTCCTCAAAGCCATCCATGAAGGTTAGAATATACTTCTTCCAACCTCTTGTGAATGTTATTTTGACCTCTTCCAGTGAATCACAAATGTTCCCAATGGCATCTAGAAGGTTTTTAATTTACTTGACCCAGATTTCAAAAGCAACAAGTCCTGATGGAGAAGGTTTTCAAAAGGTTTTTAATTTACTTAACCCAGGTTCATCAGAAGAATCACTATCTATGGCAGCTATAGCCTTATAAAATGTATTCCTTGAATAATAAGAGCTTCAGTATGGATGTTAGCAGCCATGAAAACATTAATCTCCTTGTACATCTCCATGAGAGCCCTTGCATGATCACGTGCATCGTCATAGAGCAAAACTATTTTGAAAGGAGTATATTTTCCTTAGCAGTAGATCTCAACAGTGGGATTAAAATATTCAATAAACTGTGGTGTAAATAGATGTGCTGTCATCTAGACTTTGTTGTCCCATTTATAAGGCACAGGAAGAGTAGATTTAGTATAATTCTTAAGGGCCCTAGGATTTTTTGAATGATAAATAAGCACCGGCTTCAAATGAAAATCACCACCTGCATTAGTCTCTAACAAGAGAGTCAGCATGTTCTCAGAAGCCAAAGCATTGACTTCTCCTGGCCAGCTATGAAAGTCCTAGATGGCATCATCTTCGAATAGAGGGCCATTTTGTCTGCCTTGAAAATCTGTTGTTCAGTGCAGTCACCTTCTTCAGTGATCTTAGCTAGATCTTCTGGATAACCTGTTGCAGCTTCTCCATCAGGACTTGTGGCTTCACCTTGCACTTTCATATTATGGAGGCAGCTTCTTTCCTTACACCTCATGAATGAATCTCTGCTAGATTCTAACTTTTCTTCTGCAGCTTCCTCACCTCTCTCAGCCTTAACAGAATTAAAGAGAGTTAGGATCTTGCTCTGGATTGGGATCTTGGTTAAGGGAGTGTTATGCCTTAACAATGAGTGTTATGTCAGATGTTCTATCCCCATACCAAGCTGTTTCACTTCCTTATCATCTGTGTGTTCACTAGAGTAGCACCTTTTAATTTCCTTCAAGAACTTTTCCTTTGTATTCACAACTTGGCTAACTGGTGTAGGAGGCTTACCTTTTGACCCATCTCAGCTTTTGACATGCCTTCCTCACTAACCTTAATCATTTCTAGCTTTTGACTTAAAGTGAGAGATTTGCAACTCTTCAATTCACCTGAACATGCAGAGTCATTAATTGGCCTAATTTCAATATTATTGTGTCTCAATGAATAAGGAGGCCAAGGACAGCAAGAGAAACAGGGAAACAACTGGTTAGTGGAGCAATCAGAACACACACATTTATCACACACAGTTAGATTTACAGTGTTTTATGACCACAGTTTGTGGCACCCCAAAACAATTACCATAGTAACATCAAAGATCACTGATGACAAGACTATCATCACAGATACAGTAACAATAAAAAAGCTTGAGATATTTTAAGAATTACCAAAATGTGACATAGAAATACAAAGTGAGCATACATTGTTGGAAAACCGGCGTCAATAGATTTGTTCAATGCAGAGTTGTCATAAATTTTCAATTTGTTTTGAAAAATGCAGTATCTGTTAAGCATAATAAAATGAGGTATGCCTCTATTCCATTCTTAGTGAACTCGCTGAACATACTAAATACCTGCTCTGTACTCAATGCTCTCCCAGGCAGTGTGATACACAAACATTAAAAAAAAAAAAAGTTCCTGAAAAACTTACAACTCTCTTGGCCAGACACAATTTACTTACATAAAGCTAGAAAACAGCACATAGTAATGTATTTTAAATTTTTAGATATACAAATTCATATATATACATATTCCACACATACTATAAATATGTACATGTCTCACTAGAATCTACAGGCAACTAGACTCTCTGTTCACCACTGATCACCCAGAACAGTGTCTGACACATAGTAGGTGATCAACAAATACTTGTTAAGTAAATAAATGAGAAGCCTAATAGCTTCTCATTTATTGGAATCTGAGAAGGGCATACTCACTTTATTAGGGAAAGGCCTCAGGATGGAGAAAAGAAGGAAAATCTGCCCTCGGATAATGGGTTGAACTTGGTCCAACATCATGGTGCTGAGCAAACACTACGTAATCAATCAGTCACAGCTCTTGACTATTTGGACAATGTGAACCTTGATAAAGGTCACAAAGAAGAGTGGTCAGAATATGGCAGACACTTAGTATCCACTACATGATCTGGATCTAGAGAAAGGCTAAAGGCTGCGTGGCCAGGACGCGTGGAAAGATGATGTCCCTAACAGGCAGCACTGGGAAAAGAGCCAACTGGGTTTAGACATGGAATTGTTTTGTCAAATCAAGGAACTAATAATTAATGAAAGGAGCCAAGAAGAGAAGGGACGGGAACAAAGTCTGGAAGTCCAAGTGACCATAACGTAGAGACCACTGAGATCTATGGAGGAGGAGAAACAACATGAAAAGAAAAATCAAATGGACTAAAATGGAAACATCAGACAGGAATGGCAAGGAACGGATGGTGCAGAACAGGGGAACTCGCTGAAATGGGAACAGCAGAGTAAGAAACACATCCGAGGGATCTTGTGGTAAAAGAGAAGAATGGATGAGGTAATTGCTATAAAAGACAGCAACTGGTGGCCAAGATGTTCAAGAGAGTGGTGTTGTCTTCAAGATCTACTTAGCATGTTGATGACACAATGGTCACATTAATCAGGTACTTAACTTTTTAATGAAATTCCAATATGATTTTTAGGTGTTTTGAAAAGTCAAGCAAGCACTGCTAGACCTAGAGTTTTCATGGAGGAAGACTCACATTGTAAACATTTTCTTCCCACTTGGGAATGGCACATACTTACACTGGGATTTAAGAGCCTAAACTGAAAGGGAGAGAGATCATAAAAAGGTGACTCATCACCTAGAAGAGTGCATGGAGAGCATGATTACTTTTCCTTCATTTATTCTTTAGCAAGTTATTACGTACTATTCATTACATACTGAACCCCATTCTGGATGATGGGATTACATCAGTAAACAAGATACAGATGGTCCCAGCTCACAGGAAGGTTACATTCTGATGGCGGAAATGGCCAAGCAAGCAAATATACACATACACATCATTTACAACAGTAATAGTCCCGTGGAGGAAACAAACAAGGGGCTGCGAGGGAGGCTGATAGGCCAAGAGGAACCCACCACTGCATGGTCTTTCAGAGCAGGTGGTATTTCAATTTTGACTAAAAGATAAGGAAGAAGGAAGATTGGAAAAGATGAGGAAGATGAAGGTTGGAGAGAAGGACGTTCCAGATGAAAACAGCACATGCCAGTAAAGGAACCTAGGAATTGAGGGAAAAGAAACCAAGGAGACCAGTGTCCTGAGCAAGACAGTGACCCGAGATGATGTTGAGGATACAGACAGTAATCACACTGGAAACCATGAGGTAGTGTCTGCATTTTATCCTCTTTTCAGTGGAGGGCCATCAAGGGATAAGACAGTGGATTTATATCTTCAGAAATAAAATCTTTAGAGAATGAATTGAAACATGTTGCTCTGTAGAGAATGATGGGTGGGGGTAGTTAGTCAAGAGAAGAGGCAGAAAGACTGCTTAGGAAATGTCTGTGATAGTTTCAGGGAGAGTTCCTTGGTGAGTGTGGAGAGACCTCCATATCCCCTGGATGGCCTCCCTTCCCCTGGTCCAGGGAGGTATCCTAGCATGGCTGAATGAGCTAAACCCTCCCCACAGTGCTTAGTATATGCCGTAGCATATGCTGCTTAGAGGACAAGTGGGACAAGAAGAAATGTGACTGAGGACTGAAGCCAGGTGCTCTACCGAAGAGAGCATGTGAGTTACTGCTGCCCATTGGGGGCCCACGTACCACAGTCAAATGTGTGCAAGTGGTTACTGACCTCGACCTGTCATTTCAACCAGATTATTTATATGTCCCCTTGTCATTACGTAATATCAAGTGCAGTGCCCTAAGGACAGTTGTCAGAGAATTCTGGGCACAGCAAGGCCACTTCCTGTGAAATTCCTTCCCAGGTCTGAGGCTCTGAATTCCTTCCTTGTGCCAGTCCCTGGAGGCCTTGTTTATCCCTGGAAGCCCCGTCATTCTAATTTAGCAGAGCTCCAAATTGTTAACCTTAGGGTACTGGGCAGGATCTACTTTATAGCTTGTCATTTTTTACTAAATAAAGCCCTGAACTTTTTTTCACTTTGTGGTGGAATTTTAGCTGCCCTGTTTGATTTAATTGCATATTTTTACATTCTACACATGTCTAGGAGCCTTGGGCTGTGGAGAATCTTTTACTGTGTCTAATAAATAAAATGAAAATAAGGAACTTCAGGATCAAACAATAAATGCCTTCTTAAAAAAACAATAGGGAAAAATGAGAGCCATTAACTTTTAAAGTTTTTAAAAACATTTTTGGAGAGTAAATCTTATCATTTATCACTGACAAAATGGCTAATAAGATAGCAAGAGTAACTGAAAATTATTAGCTCCTTTCCTTCATTTGTATTGGTAAAAATGTCTCTACCAGAATGAATACAGGGGGACTTCAAAAAATTCATAGAAAATATGCATTATGAAACAACTATGCATGGATTTCAAAAATTTTTGCATGAAAATAAACTCACACTAACTTGTTATAACACGTCTGAAAGAGATCTAGTCTGAAGCACTAAAAAATATAAGACATCAGTTTGAAAAAAGCCCCTCTCATAGTGACATCAATTCTACTAAAGTTGAAGAAAGAACAAACATCAAACTTATGGTGAAGTTTGGGTGGAAGAATGGTGAAATCACTGATGCTTTATGAAAAGTTCACGGGACAATGCCTCAAATAAATCAGCAGTTTACAAATGCATTACTCGTTCCAAGAAGAGATGAGACAATGTTGAAGATGAAGCCTGCAGCAGCAGACCATCCACATCAATTTGCAAGGAAAAAAATTCATCCTGTTCATGCCCCGAATGCAGACGACTGAAAATTAACAGCAGAAACCATAACCAACACCCTGGTCTGCTGCTGCGCCCTTCATCTTCAACACTGTCTCATCCCTTCTTAAAACGAGTTATCCATTTGTAAACTGCTGATTTATGTGGGGCACTGTCCCCAGAAACTTTTCACAAGGCAACAGATATCTCAATTGCTTCAGCTTACACAATACTGACTGAAAAATTTATGTTGAACAAACTCTACACTCGCTGGGTGCCAAAACTGTTGCAACCAGATCAGCTGCAGACAAGAGCAGAGCTTTCTTTTTTTTTTTTTTTTTTTTTTTTTTTTTTTTTTTTTTTTTTTTTTTTGAGACAGAGTCTCGCTCTGTCGCCCAGGCTGGAGTGCAGTGGCCGGATCTCAGCTCACTGCAAGCTCCGCCTCCCGGGTTCAGGCCATTCTCCTGCCTCAGCCTCCTGAGTAGCTGGGACTACAGGCGCCCGCCACCGCGCCCGGCTAATTTTTTGTATTTTTAGTAGAGACGGGGTTTCACTGTGGTCTCGATCTCCTGACCTTGTGATCCGCCCGCCTCGGCCTCCCAAAGTGCTGGGATTACAGGCGTGAGCCACCGCGCCCGGCTAGAGCAGAGCTTTCAATAGGAATTTCAAACAAGCGGGATCAAGATCCTCAAGTACTTCTTCAAAGAACTATAACAGCAGATGAAACATGGCTTTACTAATAGGATCCTGAAGACAAAGCACAATCAAAGCAATGGCTACAAAGAGATGGAAGTGATCCTGTAAGAGCAAAAACATACCAGTCAAGAGCAACGGTCATGGCAACAGTTTTTTGGGGATGCTAAAGACATTTTGCTTGCTGACTTTCTGGAGGGCCAAAGAATGAAAAATCTGCTTATTATGAGAGTGTTCTGAGACCATCAGCCAAAGCTTTAGCAGAAAAACGCCTAGGAAGACTTCACCAGAGAGTCCTTCTCTACCACAACATCCTGCTCACTCCTCTCATCAAACAAGGGAAATTTTGTGAAAGTTTTGATGGAAAATCATCAGCCCTCTACCATATAGTCCTGATGTGGCTCCTTCTTTTTGTTTGCTAACCTAAAGAAAAAAAAAAACAACCTGTAAAGCGTGCCCATTATTCTTAAATTAGTGATGTAAAAAAGACTGCATTGACACTATTAAATGCTAAGGACCCTCAGGTCTTTCGGAATGGACTAAATGGCTGGTATCACTGCTTACAAAAGTGTCTTTAACTGGCTGAAGCTTAGTTGAGAAATAAAGTTTACATTTTTAATTCAATTTTTTCATGAACTTTTTGAAGTCCGTTCACATGACATCAATGGCATTAAAAGACCAAACTGATTTGTCAGTCACCTTTGTCTTAATTTATAGAGGAGTAAGCACATGACAGCCAAACTTAAGTCACTATAAGGAAAAATAAAATAATAAAATAAAATAAAAAGCTTGTAATGAGAAAAGGACCAAATACAAAAGCAAGTACCTAGTAGGCAAAAAATGGTCAGAATAACCCACAAGCCAGACTTATCTTTTTGTCCATAACAGACAAGAAGGAAAAATGTTTTAAAATGGGATCCTATGAGTTCATGTCCTTTGCAGGGACATGGATGAAGCTGGAAACCATCATTCTTAGCAAACCATCACAAGGACAGAAAACCAAACACCACATGTTCTCACTCATAGGTGGGAACTGAACAACGAGATCACTTGGACAAAGGGCAGTGAACATCACACACCGGGGCCTACTGGGGGGTGTGGGGCTTGGGGAGGGATAGCATTAGGAGAAATACCTAATGTAAATGATGAGTTGATGGGTGCAGCAAACCAACATGGCGCATGTGTACCTGTGTATCAAACCTGCACGTTGTGCACATGTACCCTAGAACTTAAAGTATAATTTAAAAAAAAATAAAATAAAATGGGATCCTATCAATTATATACATGATTTTAAAACCCAATCATTCAGGTAAATAAAATGTAAAAAGCAGGATGGTATATATACAATAGGATGGCTTTAGGGAAGTCTAAATCAATAAATAATGCTTTATGCTCAAAAACAACTTTTATTTTATAGAATTTTTGTAAGAAAGAAATAAAACTACAAAACTTTATTGTATACTTAAAGCATTTAAATTAACCTAAATTACATGAAGAAACATATTTTATAGATTTTTTTCTGTATATACACATATAGATAAACTCACAACTTTTTAATGTTTTTTTAAAAAATTTTATTTCATTTTTCAACTTTTAGATTCAGGAAGTATACAATTTCTTAAATAGTCATTAATCATCTGTGATAAGGCTAAAATGTCACTCTTAAGAATTTTGGGAAGTCCACCTACAGAAGAGCAAGTTTATCCAAATTGCAGAAACACAGACACTCACAATCTAATAGAGCTATGTTAATAAGGTGGGGTAAACACTGAATTATCACACTAATTTTAGTGATTCCATATAAGCAGGGTCTGTTCAGGATCCATATCTCAGAAGGGGCTAGTAACTAAAGGACAAAAAGACCCTACACCCACAGAATTGCCTGACAGTGTAAAAAATGAAGTAAAGCATCACCGTGAAACTCATTTTTTAAAAACTCTAAATTGCAAGAAGGATGTTTTCATTTGTAAGTTTTCAATTATTGCATTGTCACCAAGAGAGTACTACATAAAGCCTAGTCAGTGGTGGTACACAAAACCTTAATTGATAGTACTAAATATAGTCAGGACAGTAGTGGTACACAAAACCTGTATCTAGTGTGTAAACAAAAAGGTCAACATTAGAAGTAATGGTCAATCCAAAACATTTCAAAACAGCACACTTATTTCAGAGCCATTTTTAACAAGAGCAAGTTCTATACACTCAATTGAGTGACTGTTTTGATGGTGAACACCCTAAAGGAAGAAGAAGAGTGCCAGTAATTCAAATTTTCAGTTTCCAGTTTTTTTTGTTGTTGTTGTTCGTTTTTTTGAGACGGAGTTTCGCTCTTGTTGCCCAGGCTGGAATGCAATGGCACGATCTTGGCTCACTGCAACCTCCACCTTCTGGGTTCAAACGATTCTCCTGCCTCAGCCTCCCGAGTAGCTGGGATTACAGGTGCCTGCCACCACACCCAGCTAATTTTTTGTATTTTCAGTAGAGACGGGGTTTTACCATGTTGGCCAGGCTGGTCTCAAACTTCTGACCCTTAGGTGATCCACCTGCCTCGGCCTCCCAAAGTGCTGGGATTACAGGCATAAGCCACTGCTCCCGGCCCACAGTTAAGTTTAATTATCAATTTCTGGGGTAAATAAAAAAAAATCATTCACTTTCTTTACCCATCCAGCTGGGCTCCATCCCAGGACTCCCTGTGGTTGTTGCATGTTCATGTTAGTTAACGCCACAGCTCAGCGAAAAAACAACTGATCTGGGGACAAGCAGGTCAACTTGCCAACATACAACATTAGTACATATGGGTTCAGAGCACTCTGCATTTTTCTTTCATATTCTAATTGTGACAAACAAGGCTATATAAGGTTTGAAATTTATGCAAATGTAAATGAGGTTTAAGGAAACGATATTCATGTCATGCCTGAAGGATAGCATCTTCTAAAACCAGGTTGGAATTTCATGTCACGAGACAAGTTTGTGTGGCAGTTCATCTACTGGCCCCTAAAGGTCACTCTCCATCACCCCCTCAAAGATAGATGCCCCTGGCTGATAGCCATCCTGCCTTAATTCCTAGTTGACTTCACGGTGCATGGAGACTATCCTTCCAACTCCAGGACTTCTCAATTTCTTGATCTCTTCTACTTTATTTACGTTAGCCACTCACTCCTTTTATCGTCCCCTAGTCCTTGTGATTTACCAGTAACATCACCTCTTCTGCTAAACCTCACTTGCAAGAATCTCACTAACAACCCCTAACTACACAGTGCATACCTTCCCAGACTCTAACAACCTCCCTCCCAAGTCCTCATTTTGGTCCTAAGTGGCCAAAGTCCATTATCCATCATTACAACTAATTCCCTGCAGAAACCATCAGCTAAACTAGTCTGCTCTTGCCCAATTATACTCACCTGACAAAATGCCAACCATAATTAAATCTTACTCCATGCCTGCACCCATAAACCAAACTTTGCTGAAGATAGTTACACTACCATGCTGACCATGCCTTCTTTAAATTCATGGTCACTAACTTCAGTTTGGACCCTTCAAGCTGCCTGGCAATACATTTCCCAAGTACTGACCTATACTTTCTTATTTTCCTCAAATTTCCAATATTTCCTCCTCCATTGGAACTCCGCTGCTGTCTTTCCCTGGGAGAGACAGAAGCAGAAAGAACTTTCTTAACCCCCACCACATTTTGATTCAAGACTTGCCTCCTGTTACTACAGATGAATTGCTCAGGCTCCTCCAAGGTCAACAGCTTCACCTGTTGACTAGGTCTACTGCTTCTTGCCTCCTTAGGGACCTTCACTTCTGCCTGAACACACATATCATTAATTTGTCTCTTTTGTGAATCATTGTCCTGGATTACCTGCTTTAATTTCTCATCTACAGGATAACATACACATTTGTCTTCTATATAGACAACAACAACAACAACAAAAAACACTTTCCTCTTCAGCTACCACCCCATTATCTTCTTCAGGAAAGGAAAAATTCCCTAAAAGATGTGTCTGTACTCACTATCTCCTATTTATCTCCTCAGTCTCTTCCCTTACCCACACAAATTGGAATTTTTATCCCCTCCACTCCATCCAAACCCACTGTGAAAGGTCATCCATCACCATCACAGGGCGCTAGTCAGTGATCAGTTCCCCAGTCCTCTTCTTACTGCTCATCGGCAGAGTTTGACCTGCTGATCGTGCTTTGCTGCTTTCTAGCACTTACTTTATTTGACTTTCAGGACTTCACAAACTCCTGGATTTTCTCCAGGAGGAGCACCAGCCACTCTTCCTCAATCTCACTGCTGGTTCATCTTCATCTCTTGACCTTAACTTTGGAATGTTCCAGAGCTCTTCAAGGTCTTCTTTTATCTGCATCGATTTCCCTGATCTCATATCATTTATCACTTTAAAATATCATCTGCACACCACTGATTCTCAAATTTATTTTAGCTCAGGCCTTATCCCTGAACTTGACATGCGTATATGCGATTGCCTAATTAACATTTCTACTTGTTCATTTTACAAGCATCTCTTGGAACTGCTGATCTTTCCCCACAAGACTTACTCTTCCTGGAGGCTTTCCTAGATCAGTAAACAGAAACCTCATTTCTCTTCTTTGCCCAGGCCCAAAATCCTCAGGTCATCTTGACTCCTCTCTTTATCTTTCACCCTATATTAATTAATTAGCAAATCATGTTAGCTTTACCTTCAAAAACTATCCAGAATCCAATCACTTTCCCATCTACCTCCATTACCCTGGTACAAGCCAGTACTATCTCTTAACTGAATTAGCCTAATAGCCTCCTATCTAGTCTGTCAGGTTCTACTCTTGCCTCCCAAAATCTATTGTCAGCACCCAAGCCAGAATGGCTTCACTAAAATGTAAGTCAGGCCACATTATTTCTCTTCTCAAAACTTTTCAAAGCTCCCATCTTATGATGGCTTGTAAGGCCTTGCATGACCCTTACTACCTCTTCCAGCTCATCCGTAACCATCATTCCCCTTACTCAGACTGCTCCAGACACACCGGCCTTCCTGCCATCCCTCAGCCACTCTAGACACATTGCTAACTCCTTTGCACATGCTGTTCCCTCTGTCTGGTACAGTCTTCCCTCCACTGGCCACAAGGCTCTCTCCATCTGGATTTCTGCTCAAATGTCACCTTCTAAGGGAAACTTACCCTGACCATGCTCAAAAACTACAAGCTTCTCTCCTGCATTTTCTATCCACCTTTTGTACTTCATTTTTCTCTGTAGCTTTTATTACTATACGATAGACTAAGTTTTACCTATTTATTTATTGTCTGCCTGACTTGATAAAATATAAATTCCATAAGAATATAGACTTTGTTTTATTATTCACTGTTATATTTCTAGTACCTGGTCTGATGCCTGAAACACAGTGTATGCACAAATCCTTACTGAATAATAATAAAATATATGTATGGAGCCACCCCGAAGGAAGGGCTCTCCAGGGTTATCTAGGCCAGGAATTGGCAAGCTTTTTCCATAAAGGGCCAGGCAGTAAAATGTTCAGCTTCATAGGCCATATGGTCTATGTCACAACTACTCAGCTCTGCCATTGTAGCATGAAAGCAGTTATGGACAGTATGTAAACAAATGAATATAGCTATGTTTTAATAAAATTTTGTTTAAAAAATCAGTTGGTAGGTGGGATTTAACCTGCAGGCCATAGTTTGCCAACCCCCAGTGTAGGTTATTCCACTACATGAGCATTAAAGCCTTAATCACCAATTCTCCCAGAGTTTATTAAACAAAGTTCACAACTTCCAGAGCTAGGAAGAGTAGTCTAGATCAAGGATCATTTAGTCCAACCCCTGTGGCAGACAGCAGATGTTTACACAATATTCATTCTCTCCTTCTTTCCATCTAAAAGAAGCCCCATTTTGTGGAGGAGACAGTCATGTGTCCAGCTAAGAAATTGTTTCTCAGTCTCTCTGTAACTAGAGGTGATCATGGGACACAGTTCTGGCCAATAAGACACAAGGAGGCAGGACCATCAGAGGTATTGTGGAGCTAGCACGTAGGACCTCTGGACATCTTATTATGAGAAAAAAATAAATAAACCTCTCTTGTTAATCCATGATATGTGGCTGCCAAAGAGGTTTTTAAAGACAGAAAATACATCTTTGATTAAGCCATATAAGTAGCTTTTAAAGAGAGAAATGAATCATTCAAGATTTTAAAAGCCACTGCACTTGTCCATTTCATTATCCTGTAGTCACATGCAGCTACTGAGCATTTGAAATGTGGCTAGTACAACTGAGAAACTGAATTTCTAATTGTATTTAATTTTAGTTAATTTAAATTTAAATAGCCAGATGGGACTAATGACTACTATATGGGACAGCATGGCTTTTGACTGTTCGTTAAGGAAAAGCAAAGTATAATAAGACATAGACATTGATTTTGATAGTAGTTTGAAGGGCATGAACCCTATTTTCCTAAGCATGGTAAAAAGGGAATAGCTGCCTTTCCCACATATCTGCCAAGTTCTTGCTCCACACCCAGCAGTGAGCAGTGTTTTTGGTTTAAAGATTTTCTAGGCATCACAAGAGATGTTGAGCTTATACATTCCTGTTCTCAAAACTTTAAACTGGATTTCTACATACCAACAATGAACAATCTGAAATGGAAATCAATGCATGCTTGTTCTTAAAACTTTGAACTCGATTTCTATACACTAATAACGGACAAGTTGAAAAGGAAATTAAGGGGAAAAATCCATTTACAATAGTATTAAAAACAATGAAATACTTATAAATAAACTTAACCAAAAAGGCAAAAGACTTGTACACTGAAAACTATAAAACCTTTTTAAAAATAAATTAAAGATACAAAAAAATGGAAAGGCAACCCGTTTATGGACTACAATTAATACTGTTAAGATGTCAATACTACCCAGAATGATCTACAGATTTAATGCCATCTCTATCAAATTCCCAATGGCATTTTTGGCAGAAATAAAAACACCCATCTAAAAATTTACATGGAATCTCAGGAGACCCCAAATAGTGAAAACAATCCTAAAAAAGAACAAAATTGGAGTCTTCACACTTCCTGATTTCAAAACTTACTATGATGCTACAGTAACCAAAAGAGAATGGTAATGGCATAAAGACAGACATATAGATCAATGGAATAGAATTGAGAGCCCAGAAATAAACACTGATATGCATGGTCAAATGAGTTTTCAAGAGGGGTGTCAAGACCATTCAATGAGGAAAGGACAGTCTTTTTCAATACTGACGCTAGGAAAACTGGATATCCACATGCAAAGGAATTAAGCTGGACCCTTGCTTTATAACATATGCAAAAATAAACTCATAATGAATCAAAGATCTAAACATAAGAGTAAAAACTATAAAACTCCTATAAGACAATACAGGGAGCAAGCTTCCTGACATTGGATTTGGCAATCACTTTTTGTATATGACACCACAAGCACAGGCAACAAATATAAAAATAGGCAAATTAGACTACATCAAAATTAAAATTAAAAAGTTCTTCCATGCATCAAAGGACATGCTTTATGGAATAACAGAGAATATCTGTAAATCATATATCTAATAAGGGGTTAATATCCACAATATACAAAGAACTTTTACAACTCAATAACAAATCAAACAACTAATCAAAAAATGGGCAAAGGACTTCATACGCATCTTCTTCAAAGATACACAAATGGTCAATAAGCACACGAAAAGACGGAATTCACTAATTAATAGCAAAAAGCAAACTAAAACCATAAAGAGATACCAACACATACCATTAGGATGGCTACTATCAAAAAAAGAAAAAACCCAGAAAATAACAAGTGTCAGTGAGGCTGTAAAGAAATCGGAAGGCACTGTTGGTGGGAATGTAAAATGTGCGGCTCCTAAGGAAAACAGTATAGCAGTTCCTCAAAAAACTAAAAACAGAATTACCATACAATCCAGGAATTCCACTTCTGGATATTTACCCAGAAGAACTGAAAGCAAAGTCTCAAAGAGATATTTGTATACCCACATTAATCGCAGCATTATTCACAAGAGCTAAAGCTATTATTCACAACAGCCACAGGCTAAATTGTATCTCCTGCTCCCCAAATGCATATTTTGAAGTCCTAATCCCCAGTACCTCAGAATATAGCTGTATTGGAGACAGGGTCTTTAAAGGCTTAAATAAGGTTAAATGAGGTCATTAGGGTGAGCTCTAATCCAATATGGCTTGTGTCATTACAAGAGGAAATTAGGACACAGAAACTCACAGAGGAAGGAGAAAGAGATCTCATTAGAAACCAGTCATGCTGACATCTTGAACTTGGACTTCTAGCCTCCTTGACTGTGAGGAAATAAACTTCTGTTGTTTGAGCCACCCAGTCTATGGTACTTTGTTATGGGAGCCCTAGCACACTAATATAAGGAACAACCCAAATGTCCATTGATGGATGAATGGATAAACAAAATGTGATAAACAAAATATAGATGCAGTAAGATATTCAGAAATAAAAAGGAATGAAATTCTGACACATGCTACAACTTGGATGAACCTTAAGGACATTATTCTAAGTGAAATAAGCCAGTTGCAAAAGGTCAAATACTACATGATTCCACTTACAAGAGGTACCCAGAGTAGCCAAATTCATTAGGACAAAAAGTAGAATGATAGTTGCCAGGAGCTGCAGAGAGGAGGGAAAGGGGAGTTGTTTAATGGATACAGAAGTTCAGTTTTGCAACATGAAAAGAGTCTGAAGATTGGTTGCACAAGAATGTGAACATGCTTAACACTACAGAACTGTACACTTATGGTTAAAGCCAGGCACACATGGTGACTCATGCCTGTAATCCCAACACTTGGGAAAGCCGAGACAGGAAGATTGCTTGAGGCCAGGAATTCAAGACCAGCTTGGGCAATATAGAGAGATTCCATCTCTAGAAAATAAATAATAATAATAAATAAAAAATTAGCCAGGCAAGGTTTCTCATGCCTGTAGTCCAAGTTACTTGGGAGGCTGAGGTGGAAGGATCGCTTGAGCCCAGGAGGTCAAGGCTGCAGTGAGTCATGATGGTGCCACTGCATTCCAGCCTAGGTGACAGAGCAAGACACCCCCTCTCTCTCTCAAAAAAAACAAAAAAAAAGGTTAAAATGGTAAATTTCATGCCATGTGTATTTTACCACAATTTTTTTAAAAAGCAGATGACTAGGAACAAAAACTGTATCATTACAGATCTATCAGAATAGTTAAATAAGAAACAGTGACAAACCTAGCAAAGATGTGGAGAAACTGAATCACTCATACCTTGCTGCTGGGAATGTGATCTGTTACAGCGATTCTGGAAAACAACTCTGTGGTTCCTTAAATACCCAAAGACCCAGCAAACATACTGTTGGGCATTTATTCTAAAGAAATGAAAACTCATGAGAACACAAAAATCTGTACACTATTACTCACAGTAATTAATTTATAATACTCAAACTTAATTTATTTATAATACTAAAAAACTAGAAACAACCCAGAGGTACTTCAGCGAGTAAAAGGTTCAACAAATTATGGTGTGTCCACACCAGGAAATACCACTCAGTAATAAAAAGAAATGAACTATTGATACACACCAAAACATGGATGACTCTCCAGAGAATTTTGCTGAGTATAAAGAGGCAATCCTAAAATGTCACATACTGAATTATTCCATCTACATAACATTTTTGAAATGACAAAATTATAGAGACAGGAGACTACTGGTAGACAGGGATTAAAGTCAGGGTGGGTGGGTGAGTGATAGCGAGGTGATGTGGTTATAAAGGGGGAACATGAGGGATCCTTGTGATGATTAAGGGGTTCTGTATCATAACTTGTAGTGAATACATGAACTCACACATGATAAAATTGCACAGAACTAAATACACATACACACATGCACACATACAAACTACAAGTAAAACTTGGGAAAAATGAGTAACACTGGAGAGTTGTATCAATATCATATAGCCCAGTTGTGACATTCTATTATAATTCTGCAAGATACTAACATTGGGAGAAACTGGGTAACTGGTATATAGATTTCTCTGTATTATTTCTTCCAACTGCATGTGAATCCACAATTAAGTCAAAATTAAAAGTTTAATTAAAGAAAAAAAACCTTCAAATTGGAAACCTGCACTGAATATTCTTCAGGTTGATATAAGGAAGAAAAATAAGCTAATAAAATGTATATTAAAAACTCATAAAAACCTGTGAAATCTTATTTTGAGCAGCTATTATCACAAAATAAGACTTGTGCACCTTTATTTTGACACTGATGACAGCAAACATGCAAATAATCAGTAAGCTCCAGTTTTGATCACCTTACAGAAATCCAGTTATATAAGCCATCTTTAAAATCAAAAAGCCACTTCTGGCTGGGCGCGGTGGCTCATGCCTGTAATCCCAGCACTCTGGGAGGCTGAGGCAGGCAGATCACAAGGTCAAGAGTTCAAGACCAGGATGACCAACACAGTGAAACCCTGTCACTACTAAAAATACAAAAATTAGCCGGGCATGGTGGCATGCGCCTGTAATCCCAGCCACTTGGGAGGCTGAGGCAGGAGAACAGCTTGAACTCTAGAGGTGGAAGTTGCACTGAGCTAAGATGGTGCCACTGCACTCCATCCTGGGCAACAAAGCAAGACTCCAGCTTAAAAAAAAAAAAAAAAAAAAAAAAAAGCCACTTCCTTATTCTTCATCAGAGACTGAAATCAGGACATCATACTACTAAAATGTGGACATGACCATCTCGTGAAGAACAGCAGTAACAGTTCACATGTGTACAGAATTTTCTCAGCTTTTATAAACCTAATCTCATTGTATCAATACTAACTTTGTGAGGTAGGCAAAAAGAAATGACTTCAAAAGAAAACTAAAAAATGTTCAAGAAACATTAATACTACTTTTTCAAGTCAATTTTCCTATGGCTTTTTAAGGTTTCAAATCATCAGGGAAGCTGAAAAAGTAATACAATGAAGATTTATATACTCTTCACCTAGATTCTCATATTAACATTTTGCTACATTTGAGTTTTCTCATAGATATAGAGATTGAAATTAACACACATACAATACACACACACACAGAGGACAAAAACACTTTTTTGCTCTGAGGCACTTGCAAGTAATTGTCAAACATTGTAACCCTTCATCCTAAAGATATCACCTGAACAAGGACATTCTCCTACCTAAACCACAATAATATTATCATGCCTAAGACTATAAATAAGTAGTAATTCAAACGACTATCAAATCTATTAAAATTTCCTCAACTATCTTTAAAATGTCTTCCTTAAAAAAAAAAAAAAAAAGCTAATTACTCCCAAATTATTTTGTTTAAAGTGTCACTGTTTCATAATTATTTGACCAAAGGAGCTAATTTTTACCTATAGTACTGGTGGTCAGTCAATTGGTACTTTGGTTGGATTCTTTAAATATTGGCTTCTATATTAATAACAGAGTCATTTATTTTGCACAATTGTCTCTAAATATTACGGAATATAAGAAGTTCTTTGGAATACTGTACATATTTTACAAGAAAAAAAGAAAAAGAAGGGAAGGAAGACAAACAGGATTATTCTTGACCTTTTTTAAAAAAGGTGCCCTAAAAACACATACACATGGCCAGGCGCAGTGGCTCATGACTGTAATCCTAGCACTTTGGGAGGTCAAGATGGGTGGATCACCTGAGGTCAGGAGTTCGAGACCAGTCTGGCCAACATGGTGAAACCTCATCTCTACTAAAAATACAAAAAGTTAGCCAGACGTGGTAGTAGGCACCTGTAATTCGAGGTACTCCAGAGGCTGAGGCAGGAGAATCGCTCCAACCCAGGAGGCGGAGGTTGCACCATTGCACTCCAGTCTAGCAACAAAAGCAAAACTCCATCTCAAAAAACAAAAACAAAAACAAAAAACAAAAAACAAAACCACATACACACATTTACAGCAAACACATTGAAAATTTTCCTAACAAATACAATTACAGAATTCCTAATCACAAATTCAAATGAAGCCTGCTACTTGATTTTGTTTAAGTCGTTTAAATGACTAGAAATCTTCCTACTTAAAACAAACAAAGACACTCTGAGCTTATCCAATTTGAAACTAAAAATCAACTCAGAAGTGTGGTAAAATACCAGAAAATCACCAATGTCGTTATGCCTCAGGTAGACTATTTGAGAAGCACTCTGCATAAGCTGCCCCGTTGATGCTAATGAATGGACTGGGTTTTACCACATTCATAAAAGGTTAAGAATAACATTGTTTAATACACTTCATTCTTCCCTCATGAATGTGTGGTTTTCACAGGCTCAAAAGTCATAGTTATTTTCAAATATCTGATAGCTTTTAAAAAGTGAGATTATAATAAGGGGAAGGAACTTCACAACTATAAAAATAATCCTAAATTATGTTATAGGCATTACAATAATTATGGATTTATTTATTCACCTAATCCACTAAATGTAGCTTAGGCCCTGTTCAGACTAATAAGTCAATATACTGTGCAACTCAACCTTCAGCATCATATGATTTAATTTCCCTTTGCTTCTTGCAACATTGTAATTATGTGCTTTGAGTTTACTGTAACTAATATTAGTGGTTTTCCCCAAATGCTCACAAACTAAAGGAACAGACAAAAAGCTTTTTGATCACCTAATAAGTATCCTTAGGAGAAAAAAAATTTGCTAATATGGAAACAAGAATTTTTGTTTTTTGCTTTGCGTGTGTGTGTGTTTTTTTGTTTTTTTGTTTTTTTTTTTTTTGCATGAGATGAAACAAATTCCTTGCATGGTTTTAATTACATCCCAATACTTCATAAACATCTTTTAACATAAAACTCAATAAAGTACCAATTGTGAATAGTTCAGCAGCTCCCAATGGTGGGATTGCACCAACCTTTATAATCACATCCTTGGTCCCCCAAACTGGCCACTTTTAAAATCAAATAAAGCAGTAACAAAACAATAGTCCTTTTTAACATAACGTGAGATTGTTTACAGAGTTTGGAAGTTTGGTTTTTTGTTTTGCCCTTGTTAGTACTATGCTTATTATTTGCTTTCCAACCAAATAATGTTACCAAATTATTTCCAGTTATCAAAATTTAGTAGCTATTTTAAATGGCTTTTTGGTTTGGTTCCCCAAAGGCCTGGGTGAAAAACATATCTGTGGTTGATACAATCATCTCTGCTACTTAAAAAGCTCCAAATATACAAAATGTACAAAACTTCCAGGTTCTAGAAGGCTTTCTTGCAAACAGGAAACCTCAGCCACAGGGAAAAAACCAACTTCCATTTTGAGAGTCCAAAATCAAAAGAAGTTATTCTCTTGCTGCCAGCTACCCACTTCCACTGATTCCTAAGTCCATCTTATTACTCTGCTGCTGATCAATACTGTTAGTAATTCAATGCAGTAATTTTTTTCTCTTTTTCATATTTGTAAGAAGAAAGGAAGAAGAGAAAAATAATTGAACTTTCCACACACACTGATTCAGTATCATCCCAAGATAAAAATGCATCCACCAGTCAAAGAAGGTAATTTCTGGGTTCTTTGGAAATTGTGATGGTTGTTTCTCAGAATCAACATGTACTGAAAAAGTCAAATTCAGGCGTTAACTCAATATAACACGCAGATGAACTATTTATTTTCAAATGACAGTTGTCCAGGTCAATAAATGTCTCTTTTTTATTTATTTATTTTTATTTTTTTTGAGACGGTATCTTGCTCTGTTGCCGAAGCTAGAATGTAGCGGCATGATCTTGGCTCACTGCAACCTCTGCTTCCTGGGTTCAAGCCGTTCTCCTGCCTCAGCCTCCCAAGTAGCTGGGACTACAGGCACCTGACACCACGCCTGGCTAATTTTTGTATTTTTAGTAGAGACGGGGTTTTGCCATGTTGGCCAGGCTGGTCTTGAACTCCTGACCTCAAATGATCTGCCTGCCTTGGTTTCTAAATGGGATTTTTAATCATTCATTCTATCCAAATGAAAAACGTCTCAAATGTCTATTACCTTCAATAATTCCACTGAGTATTATCTCTCTAATCACTCTTCCTATTTTTCAACCTCCTGACATTCCTACACAAGCTTTCTGCATCTTGCTTTAAATGAATTATTTCTTATGCCTCAATTTAAAAAGGGGTGGGGGGGACACTCTGAGAGGTATTTCAGAGCTTTCCATAACAACACCCTAGAAAGGGGTAAGCAAAAGGCATTCAGTTCTACCACGAGCTTCCTAATATTCTTGAAGGCTTTTACAAAACCACATTCATTTTCTAAGTGACTGATATCCTTATAGACATTTCCCATCTTTTCTTTGTCCTTTTATTCCCAATCCACCTACTCACTTAATGCATTCTATACATTTCATAAAACTTCTATACACTTAAAACCATTCTGGAATTATACATATGTATCTTATATCACAAGGAAAGAAAAATGATTTATTTTGCAACTTTGTGACCCTCTGTAATCTGTACTCTAATTAAACAAAAAATAAAATAAAATGCAAGGTATACATCTGTGTACTAACTTGTACACGTTTTAGAAGCAAAGGTGGTGGATGTCGGTCACCTGTTGACAAGATGATTTGGAGTCTAAACCATCTAACTTGTCCCCTTCTTCATCATTTCTGATCCTCTCTCTTTCCCAGCTGCTCAGCAGAGTTCTTTTCTTACCCTGCCACTACACAAACTTCAGAGTTGACTGGCACCCTCTTAATGCCTAACCCCAAAAGTTTTTTCTGCATATTTATTTACAACTCTAAATACATTGGAATCCTTTCAGTTATGGGGGAAAAAAAATTCCTTCTATCTCTGGCTTCCAAATCACAAGTGTCCCTTTCTCTTCCCTCATTCTTCCTCTCTTTTCTATCCCCTTCAAAGGATACTCTTTTCCTAGCAAGAGGGTTAAAAACAATAGTCAAAATCTCTGCTCTCCTAGCGTTTATGCCCTGCTTAAGGGAGACAGACAATAATAACAAGTAAATATAGAATAAATCAAGAGGGGTTAAATAGAAACATAAATAGTATATGCTTAAATAAAATAGTACAGTGCTTATTCACCTTATATTTTATTTACATGCATTTGTTTTTTTCTCTTTCCCTAGAATGCAAGTTTTTTTTTGACAGCAAGGCTGTTTCATGTATCTGTGAATCTCTCATAGTAACCAGCCAAGTATCTTATACATGCATAGCTGTCAATCAATAATTGTTAAATAAAAAGACAAATAAAATTCTGAAAATATAAAGCCTAGGGCCCAAGAATTAGTGGCAAATAATGCCCGAAGAGGGATGCTTAACTTATATTTTCCTTATTTTGCAGTTTGGACATGTGAGTATAACCAGCTAAATATCACAGCATTTGTAACAGTGAAGGAGAAACAACTTTGATTTTTCTAATAGACAAAAAAGAATAAATTTTCTTAGGAGTCCCTCAAGCCCCAGATAGCTACAAAGAAAAAAGATTTTAGTGTTTGAAAAAAAGAAATATGCATATCAAATACGAGACAAAGTCTTATAAAACAAAATGCCCTGGAAAAGAGAACATTATATTTTTTAAATATTCTAAATTACTAAGAAATTTATGAAATGATGATCTCAGAGGCTAAATGTGTAATGACAATGTACTTTTGTTCTTCCTATGAGAGCTAATGTTCACATAAAAGAAAACATTAATTGAACATAACTTCTCTATTTGGCAGAAAAGCATAAGAGGGGACTCCATCTCAATTTTCAACAGCACTCTACAACTGACAGTGAACCTCTGATGTCAATGACAGTGTAAGAACATCTCCCCAAAAGAATGAAGTAAAATATAGACCAAAAATCACTTTTTAAAATCATAATACTATACTCCACATGGAATTTTCCAACAATAGTCACAAAGATTGTAGGTTTACAAGACTAGTAGCTTAGTTCAGAAATTCAAAGAAAAAAAAAGAAGTCATTTTCACAGATAACATTTTATCAATCATTATATTTAGTAATAAACAGAAGCTAGCTAAAAAAAAGTACTGTGATATTAGTCATTAAGTAGCGAGCAGGAATCTATAATGCTGCCCCACAGTTCACATACCATACATGCAGCCAAGGTTTGCATCAAAAGGAATAATTCACAAAACCAAGTTGGTTTAAAAATAACCATGAAGAGGAAAAGTCACATCTGAATCATTGAAAGAGGTTTTATATGTGTATATATGTGTAATCTTTTAACAAGAACAACTAAAAAGGAAACTACTTATTTCTTCCCCCACTTTACTAAGCATTCCATCTATAATCAGCTGGTTAGCATGAAGTATTATTAAGGTACCCATTTGTATGAGTTTTGTATGTTACATGAAGAGTGGTTTTTAAAGAAATGTACAGATTGGTTATTCTCTTTCATACTTCCAATATTAAGTCAAACCAAAGCGCTGATCTTGGCATAAGGTAACGCAAGTGGAAACAAAAACATTTCAATCTCTGAAATGCCTTTCAATTTTCCTCCATTCAGTCTATGACATTAAAGTCTTGTTTATCAAAAATAGATTTTAACAAACCCTACATTTAAGATGGTTGCAGAGTTTGTTTCAAATTGCAATAAGAGAAAAAAATCTTTATTTTAGTAAGTTACTGGCTACTTTAGGAAAAATACATAAAGGCAAATTATTAGACCCACAAGTAATCATGGTTGAGCCTAGTTACAATGATTTAAAATTCAGTCTGGAACCGCAATTATTTTTGCACCAACCTAATAGGTGTCCACTCAAGGAAAATTATTATACAAAAAACTGCATTCGCATGTTTACCACAGCACTATTCACAATAGCAAAGATATAGAATCAACTGAAGTGTCCATCAACAGAAGACTAAAGAAAATATGATATACATACATACACACACACACACACACACACACACACAGACACAGACACACACACACACAGGAATACTATTCAGCCACAAAAAAGAATGAAATCATGTCTTCTGAAGCAACATGGATAGAGCTAGAGGCCAATATCTTAACTGAAATAACTTACAAACAGGAAGTCAAATACCAAATGTTCTCACTTATAAGTGGGAGCTAAATAATGTGTACACATGGACATGGAGTGTGGAATAGTAGACACTGGAGACTCAAAAGGGTGGGAGAGTTGGGGAGGAATGAGGGATGAGAAATTATGTAATGGGTACAATGTACATTATTCAGGTGACCGTTACACTGAAAGCCAAGACTTCACCACTACACAATACATTCATATAGCAAAACTGCACTTGTACCCCTTAAATGTTTACCAAAAAAAAGTGAACTTAGGTTAATTGTAAATATATATTCCAAACTCTAGAGCAACCACTAAAAATGCATAACTGATATGCTAAAAAAGAGAGAAAATGAAATCATATAAAAAGTTTAGTTAAAAGAATATACAGAAGTAAGCATTCATATGCAGTAAAATGATACAGATGAAAATTACAGACAAATCTCTTTCAGTAGAGGAATGAATAAATTAACGGAACCATGAAATATTTGACTATCAAGCTATATACACACTGATATATTAAGAGCATTAAGCTATGGTAAGTGGAAAGCATACTGCAAAACAATACATTAAAAATCTCTTCTATATAATTGTTTAAAATGATGGAAGACAAAAAGAAAAGGGAGGATGGCAGGAAAGGAGTGAGGGAAAGCCATAAATATACATACCAATCTGTTAGCAGTGGTTCTTTCTGGCAGGAGAAATGAGACTCAGAATGAATGAAAAGGGGTTATTGAACTTAATTATCATATACAATTTTTCTACATATGCATTGTAATGAGAATCCCTAGATATATTATTTATACAAATCTTCTTTAAAAAAGAAAAAGCAAAGGAAGCAAAAGGGAAGAATATTATGGTTTCCACAAAACTAACAAAGTGGTTGCTAGCTTACCTCCATCATTGGCTGAAAGGATTTCAACCAAATCATTTCAAATAAAAACTTGAGATCCACCATTAATTGTTTTAATTTACAATTTCATTTAATGGCTAATTTGACTTACAACTATTCTTTTTTTTTTTTTTTTTTTTTTTTTTTTTGAGACATAGTTTTTGCTCTGTTGCCCAGCCTGAAGTGCAGTGGCACGATCTTGGCTCACTGCAATCTCCGCCTCCCAGGTTCAAGAGATTCTCCTGCCTCAGCCTCCCAAGTAGCTGGGATTATAGGCGCTGGCCACCACACCTGGCTAATATTTGTATTTTTAGTAAAGACAACGTTTCACCACGTTGGCCAGGCTGCTCTCAAACTCCTTGACCTCATGTGATCCACCTGCCTCTCTCAGTCTCCCAAAGTGCTAGGATTACAGGCCATGGCACCCAGCCTACAACTATTCTTCATACAAGTAGTTTAGTTTGGCTTGTGAACTAAACCAAGGATCAAATACAATTTGGGGGCTGGAAGGAATTTTAGGAACCATCTGTATCTGCCCCCTCCCTTTACATATGAGGAAATTAAGAATAAAGAGATTTGTCCTAAAACAGACAACTAATTACACCATCAGTGTGTTAAAAAGAGAAAAAAACTCAACCTCCTTGCTTCTAGTCTAGTCCTCTGGTAAATTCAATTTATTTCCTTCCATTCACCTTGTAAATATCATCCGTGCTTCCTAAATAGTTCCTGAAAATTTTCCTTTTTCAATCCCATTTCCAAATTATCTGCCTGAAAAGAATTTCACATTTATGTGCTGAATCCAGAAGAGACAACATAGAGCTTAGCATGGCAAAAGCATTTAGAAACTGCCTCTTATCTAACATTTTTGTTTTTATTCTTAACAAAACTGCTGAAGCAACTTGTTTAACCAATGAGACAGACACAAAGTTGAGAGTGGAAACAACTGTCTTGACTCCCAGAACACTGTTCTTCTGTATTTCATACCATTTTACATTTTTTATTTTTTAAATAAAAGGCAGTGTGTTCTTGCACAACAAACACCCACTGGCTAACAAGATGACTTTGGGAAGTCACTGAACTCTTGCAAACTAAGTTTCAGCCATTAAAGGAACAGGGTCAATTAGGTAAGCTCTGACATTTCTTGCTCCTTTCCATGAGTCTGGAATTTCTAAGATATGGCTCAGTATGTATTAGGTAATGGATCCCAGTGGCAAGATGAAATACTGCAGGTCAGCTCCATGAACGGTTTTATGGAGTTATACAAAGCAACAGAACAGAGCAGAGTTCAGGAACTCCTTAGCATAAACCCAAACTTGGAGAAGTAGAACTAGCTAATCTGTAGTTTTAGACTCAGTAAAGTACTTGGGATCATTCTCAACAACCATAAAGTTACCACGTGCCATAATTATACATCCATCACAGGGTTTCTAGGAACTGAATGTTTTTATTTTTTAATTTTTAATTTTTGTGGGTACATAGTAGGTATATATATTTATGAGGTACATGAGATGTTTTGATACAGGAATGCAATGTGAAATAATCACACCATCGACTACAGGGTATCCACCCCCTCAAGCATTTGTCCTTTGTGTTTCAGATGATCCAATTACACTCTTTTAGTTATTTTAAAATGTATAATTAAGTTATTATTGGCTATAGTCACCCTGCTGTGCTATCAAATAGTAGGTCTTATTCATTCTTTCTTTTTATTTTTTGTACCTGTTAAGCATCCCCACCTCCCGCCAAGTCCTCCACTACCTTCTCCAGCCTCTAGTAATCATCCTTCTACTTTCTATGTCCATGAGTTCAATTGTTTTGATTTTTAGATCCTACAAATAAGTGAGAACATGTGATGTTTGTCCCTCTGTGCCTGGATTATTTCACTTAACATAATGATCTCTCCCAGTTCCATCCATGTTGTTGCAAATGACAAGATCTCATTCTTTTTTATGGCTGCATAGTACTCCATTGTGTATATGTGCCGCATTTTCTTTATTCATTCATCTGCTGGACACTTACGTTGCTTCCAAATTTTGGCTATCATGAACACTGCTGCAACAAACATGGGAGTGCAAATATCTCTTCAATATACTGCTTCCCTTCTTCTGGGGATATACATAGCAGTGGGATTGCTGGATCACATGGTAGCTCTATTTTCAGTTTTTTGAGGAACCTCCAATCTGTTCTCCACAGTGGTTGTACTAATTTACACTCCCACCAACAGTGTACCAGGGTTCTCTTTTCTCTGCATCTTCACCAGAGTTTGTTATTGCCTGCCTTTTGGATATAAGCCATTTTAACTGGGGTGAGATAACATATCATTGTACTTGTGATTTGCATTTCTCTGATGAGCAATAATTTGAGCACTTTTTCATATGCCTGTTTGTAATTAACATCTCATTTAGTTTTGATTTGCATTTCTCTGATGAGCAATAATGTAGAGTGCTTTTTCATATGCCTGTTTGCAATTTTTATGTCTTCATTTGAGAAATGTCTATTCAAATCTTTTGCCCATTTATTGATCAGATTATTAGATGTTTTCCTATAGGGTTGTTTGAGCTCCTCATATATTCTGGTTATTAATCCCTTGTCAGATGGATAGTTTGCAAATATCTTCTCCCATTCTGTGGGTTGTCGCTTCACTTTGTTGATGTTTCCTTTGCTATGGAGAAGCTTTTTAACTTGATATAATCTCTTCTGTCCGTTTTTGCTTTGGTTGCCTGCGCTTGTAGGCAAGAAATTTTGCCAAGACTAATGTCCTAGAGATTTTCCCCAATGTTTTCTTGTAGTAGTTTCATAGTTTGGGGTCTTAGATTTAAGTCTTTAGTCCGTTTTGATTTGATTTTTGTATATGGTGAGAGATGGGAGTCTAGTTTCATTCTTCTGCATATGGATATCCAGTTTTCCCAGTGCCATTTGTTGAAGAGAGTTTTCCAGAGAGTATGTTCTTGACACCTTTGTGGAACGTGAGTTCACAGCAGGTGTGTGGATTTGTTTCTGGATTCTATACTCTGTTCTATTGGTCTATGTGTGCTTTTATGCCAGTCCCATGCCATTTTGGTTACTGTAATATAATCTGAAGTTATATAATGTGATTCCTCCCATTTTGTTCTTTTTGCTTAGGGCAGCTTTGGCTATTCTGGGTCTTTTGTGAGTCCACATACATTTTAGGGTTGCTTTTTCTATTTCAGAAGAACATCATTTGTATTTTGATAGGGATTGCCCTGAATCTTTAGATTGCTTTTGGTAGTATGGACATTTTAACAATATTGATTCTTCCAATCCATAAACATGAAGTATTTTTCCATTTTTTGGTGTCCTCTTCAATTTCGTTTCATCAGTGTTTTATAGTTTTAGTTACAGAGATCTTTCTAGGTAGTGAACTTTTGATGAGCATCTAGTTTTCTACTCTTACTATACCTTCTCATTAACATTCTGAGAACGCATCTAATAACTCATAACAATTATGTAAATCGCATATGCTATTAAGCCGAAGAATTTGGTTTTCTTTTAAAACAGCATTCAACAATGGTAATTGTTAAAACAAAATAACAATAAAACCTAAGTCTGATTCTAATGTATTTGAGGAGATAGTACATGAATATAATCAACCTTTTTCTGAAAAATCACTAGAGATAGACCTTAAATGCCTATTCATGACTCACTTCTCAGCTCATATTTTGCCACTGGGAAATTCTTATTAACATATTAACATATGGTTATGTATTTATTTTACTATATATCACCATGAGCCTTGTCAGTGTCTTACAACTTGGGGATTAACCTAGTTATAGGAAAGATTTCATGGTGTATTATTGTTGTAGAATTTCTTTTCACAATCAGTATTAACTGTGGGTCCTTCTCTTTGCTAGGTTCTAGAGGTAGGTCTAGAAATACAAATGGAGTACCTGACTCATAGTGCTTATAGCAGTGAAATAATCTATATTTGGAAGAATGTAATCTTCTTAACGTTATACTTACTGATAAACTTGTTTTGCATAGTCTCCAACAGGGCTTGGTGAGCATCTTCAGCTTGTAAAGCATGTGAACATTCTCTAGCCAGTATGGTGCGCACAAGATGCTCTCCACATCCTAGAAATCCAAAGAAACCAACAGTTGAGGAAAAGCAGCACCGAACACCCTGCTTATTTCCATAGCATTAGAATATCCTTATGCATCATTTAAGAGAGTAGTTAGCTGGGAAAATAATTCAGTGAGGGATGAAATGACTTCCATGAGCAATCTGATAATTTTAGTAAAGAGATTCAGCAGAAACTAAACACAAAGTTTATCAATCAAAACAAACCAACACAAATTAATATTATACATAGTTCTCTGTTTAACTAATATGTGTTATGACTGGTGTTAGGCACTAAAAAAAAAAATCCCCCTAAAAAATATTATGCGTAATTGTTAAACCACATTGGTACTTTTTGATATATATTCATTGCCACAAATACCATCAGTTCATAAAAGTGTGAATTTTTCAGGACACAGGCATGGGCAAAGACTTCATGCCTAAAACACCAAAAGCAATGGCAACAAAAGCCAAAATTGACAAATGGGATCTAATTAAACTAAAGAGCTTCTGCACAGCAAAAGAAACTACCGTCAGACTAAACAGGCAACCTACAGAATGGGAGAAAATGTTTGCAAGCTATCCATCTGACAAAGGGCTAATATCCAGAATCTGCAAAGAACTTAAACAAATTTACAAGAAAAAAACAACCCCATCAAAAAGTGGCCAAAGGATATGAACAGACACTTCTCAAAAGAAGACATTTATGCAGCCAACAAACACGAAAAAATGCTTATCATCACTGGTCGTCAGAGAAATTCAAATCAAAACCACAATGAGATACCATCTCACACCAGTTAGAAATGCAATCATTAAATGGTCAGGAAACAACAGATGCTGGAGAGGATGTGGAGAAATTGGAACACTTGTACACTGTTGGTGGGACTGTAAACTAGTTCAGCCATTATGGAAGACAGTGTGGCGATTCCTCAAGGATCTAGAACTGAAAATACCATTTGACCCAGCAATCCCATTACTGGGTATATATTCCAAGGATTATAAATCATTCTACTGTAAAGACACATGAACATGTATGTTTACTGCAGCACTCTTCACAATAGCAAAGACTTGGAACCAACCCAAATGTCCATCAATGATAGACTGGATAAAGAAAATGTGGCACATAGGCCAGGTGCGGTGGCTCACGCCTGTAATCCCAGCACTTTGGGAGGCCAAGGTGGGTGGATCACCTGAGGTCAGGAGTTCGAGACCAGCCTGGCCAACATGGTGAAACCCCATCTCTACTAAAAAATACAAAAATTAGCTGGGCATGGTGGCAGGTACCTTAATCCCAGTTACTTGAGAGGGAGAGGAGAATCATTGGAACCCAGGAGGCGGAATTTGCAGTGAGCCGAGATCAAGCCATTGTACTCAAGCCTGGGGGACAAGAACGAGACTTCTAAAAAAGAAAGAAAGAAAGAGAGAGAGAGAGAGAGAGAGAGAGAAGGAAGGAAGGAAGGAAGGAAGGAAGGAAGGAAGGAAGGAAGGAAGGAAGGAAGGAAGGAAGGAAGGAAGGAAGGAAGGAAGGAAAGAAGGAAGGAGAAAATGTGGCATATATACACCATGGAATACTATGCAGCCACAAAAAAGATGAGTTAATGTCCTTTGCAGGGATATGGATAAAGCTGGAAGCCATCATTCTCAGCAAACTAACACAGGAACAGAAAACCAAGCACTGCATGTTCTCACTCATAAATGGGAGTTGAACAATGAGAACACATGGACACAGGGAGGGGAACATCACACACCAGGGCCTGTCAAGAGGTGGGGGGCTAGAGGAAGATAGCATTAGGAGAAATACCTAATGTAGGTGACGGGTTGATGGGTGGAGCAAACGACCATGGCACGTGTATACCTATGTAACAAAACTGCACGTTCCGCACATATACCCCAAAACTTAAAGTATAATAAAAAAATAGTAAAATAAAAAAGAACAGGAGCCATTAGGACCTTCAAGGAAAAAAAATGTCTTCTTCAACCAGAAACAAATGTGCTGAATAGGTAAAACACTGCCTTTGACTATTACACCAGTCATAGTAGATTAGAAATATGTCATATTATAAACAGTCAATTAGAAATAAGATTACATTCCTCTCCAGTGTTGGAAGTGGATGTTTTAAGAAAAGTATTCAGCAAGACTGGAAAATGAGAGGAAAGAAAAAGAATCAATAGAAGAATGGGAATTCTGAAGTAGTTGTTCACCTATTCAGTAAAAAAAATAAATAAAGGCCTTCTAAACGAGAAAAAAAAAAAGTATGATTTTTTATTTTTTTTTTAGAAATTGCCAGATATTTGCCAGAAATGGCTTCCCTGTATTTTTGGTAAAGTGTAAATGCAAACATCCTTCAGGATCTAAATATCTCTTTGTGAATGAATATCTACACTTCGAGGAAGATCTACATTCATAATCCAGTGTATAACTCTGTGGCATTCCCTATTCAGTAAATTTTTACAATATTGTTTTTGTAACCGGGAAAAAGATGACAATAAAGCTAACAGAAACCATGCTGGACACTTACTATGCACAAACATTGTGCTTAGCTCATGAAACGCCATAAAGTTTAGTTCCCTTTGTGCACATACTTGACGTTGGACAGTGACATGTTACACTTTAGGACAATAATAACTGCTAGGAAATTGGCATTTTATAATCTAAATGAATGTTCAGAAGGTTATATACACATGCCTGAAGTCAAAAAGCCAAACTACATGAAGTTAACATTACATCAAAAATACATAATGTATGTCAGAAAGACCTTGCTCTGTTGTTATACAGGAATAGACATATAGGGCTTTCTAATGATTGATCTTTTTACCAACAAACTTTAAAAATTATGACTTATATTCTCTGACATTGATCATCTTTAACAAAGAGCCATGAAACCCAAGTTTATTCTCCTGTAGGTTCCAATCAAAGAAAGTTTGACTTCTGTGGTTTTACCTACAAAATTCCAAGGTTTCATAGAATATGCTGCCATAGAGCTGAAGTGTGATTCAAAGGCAAACAGTTCCACTCTTTATTCACCAATATTAGAAATAAGCCTTTCATTATATCCTCTTTTTGTCCTTACTTTTCCAAGTAAGAGTATGTGTATGTTCTTACATCTTAGCAGAAAACATGGATTATAAAAGACCTGGCAAGATGCCTAGAAGTAAAACATATCGAGTTCTTAAAAAAGAAAAATTTTAGCATCAATAAGTACGACAAATGAATAGATTAAAACACATAATAAATTCATAACTTATGTTTTCAAAAGCACTGATCACCTTTGGAGGATGCTATGAAACCAACTCACTATTCTGAAAACTGATATCAAGAAAACAAGCAAGCATGTTTCTGTCCTTCCAATAGGAACTATATACCAGAGTAACCAAACAATTTATGAAGGAATATTTTCTCTATAGAAGTATCCCAGATAATAAACGAAAAAGAAATTAATAGAATTAGAATATAACCATTTGTAACCCATAATGTAATAACTGATAGAGGCAATCATCAGTGGCTGTTAATACCACAGAAAGATACCAGACACTATGTATCTCTTGACAAAATCATACCTATGTAGTCTTGCCCACTGCCCAAAAAAACTATACTTGAATCTGATTAGGCCTCTAAGTTAAGTTATCAATTTCCAGAAATACAGAACATCTGCAAGAAAACCTACAGTTACATCATACTTAATGATGAAATGCTCAATTGTTTCTCCCTAGGATCAGAAATAGGGCAATAATGTCTGCTTTCATCACTTCTCTTCAACAATGTACTGGAGATTTCAGCCGTTATAATAAGGCAAGGGGGAAAAAGGCATAAAGAATAGAAAGGAAGAAGTAAAACTGCCTCTATTCACAGATGATACAATTTTCTAGGTAGAAAATCCCAAAGGATCTACAAAACAGCTATTAGAGGTATCTCTCCATATTCTTCCTGTCTGGTTAGTCTAAGACAAAGGCTGGCAGAAGATACCTGCCTGGTATTTACTAGTCCTCAAAATATGGACCTGACCTTCATTTCTTTCCCCATTCATTCATTTGCCAGGCTGTTACTGAGTCCCTACTCTGTGGTAGGCCCAGAGTACATAGCAGTTGGCAGGGGTGCTACTACATATTGTCAGACCTCCCCAAAAGTGTCAGACCCCTGCTTGGTTACTTAGTATTCACTTAACTGTCATTCTGGCCAGTCCAGATGTCAATGCCCTGACTGTGTATTCTATACACCAACTCAAGGATTCATGTAAAAACCCTGGATTCAGCAGGAATCCTGGACATTCCCACGGCCCTAGGAGTGCCAGTCTCTATGGCCAGGTCATCTCACATTAATCCTAACCCTTACTCTAGACCCAGCTCACACCTTCCCAGTATGTTTCCTGTTGCTGAGAATTCAGCATGTCCCATGCTCAAAGATAATACAGGTCTTCTCTTGTGGGTATTCTTAAACTTTCAAAACCCACACTGAAGATGAATTCTCAATAAAAAATTCCAACCCCCAACTTCAACACACATATACGTACAACCATAAGGAAGAATGAGCAATAGCAAAAAACAAAAAAAAACTATTTCAAGAAATGAAAATAATTGGACACCAGTTAAAAACAAATTTGTAAATGGCCAAATAGTAAGTATTTTAGGCTTTGAATGCTACATGTAATTTCTCTCTATCAAATATTCTTAATTTTTTTTTGCAACAAGTTTAAAAAACTAAAAAATCATTCTTAGCTCATGAGCTATACAAAAACAGGCCATGAACCAGATTTGGCCCACAGATCATAGTTTGCCTATCCCTGAAACAGAGCAAACTCTAGTACAATAAGAGAAAGAAACGGAGCCTAGAATGATAAAGAGAAAGAAAATGAGGCGTTAAAGAGTCCCAAAGTGTAAAATGATAATGTCCAATGCATTAATAGGCATTTTGAAAGAGAAGAAAGGAGAAGAAATCACTAATATTTGTATAATGAATAAGAATTTTCCAGAATTTAAGTTGTTAAAGACCCACACAGAGTTCCAAAAAAGAGGAATAAAAATAAAAATCCATCCTTAGTTGTATCATTTTGAAGCTCTGGACCAAAGACGACAAGAAAATATTAAAAACTAACCAAAAAGAAAAGGGAAAAATTTCACCTACAAAAAAATTCAAAAATGTTTAAATTAAACTAACTAAATATCTTCAAGCAACAAAAGAAGCCACAAGACTAGTATTTTAAAGATGCTACGGCAAAAAAACAAGCAAACAGAAAAAAACACTGCCAACCTGGAATCAGTTAAACTACCATTCTAGAGTGAGGGTGAATAGAGACCATTTCAGACATGTAACAAATGAGACAAATTCATTTCTTAGAGATTTTAACTCTCAGCTCACTTTTACTCTGCCCAACACTACTCCTTGTCATCATTCTTGCTGAATTTAATATTTACCTAGATGATTCTCCCAATATTTCGGCTTTTGGTATTCTGATATCCTCTCCTCCAGTTATCCACACTACCTAATAAACTCACACCCATCTTCAGCAGTAACGTGAACAACTCAGTCATCTCAACTGGAATCATCTCACTCCTATCTTTCCAGCTCCCTCCCTTGGGCACTCCAACTCCAACATCCCCTCCATCTCACCAAAAGCTGCCATCCATTAATTCTTCATCAAACATGTCTGGCAAAAACCCACCCTCGAGTAACAGTCAGAATAGCTATACTGGGCTGCAAAAACAATGCCCAAATCTCAGTTACTTAAAATGCATTCCTCATTAATGTTATAGGTCATACCTGGATCACCTGAAGATCTGCTTCACACACTCACTCAAACCTAGGCGAAAGGAACAAACCTAGGCAGATGGAGACTCCATCACCTGTAAATGTACTACCTGAATCACATACTTCCCCTCCACAATGAGGCCTCCAGAATGAGGCCACCCTGCTGTTCCAGAGGCTGTTTTACCACCCTAGCCTGAAAGTGACAAATATCATTACCATTCCAGTCCCTGGCCAGAAAGAGCTATATGTTCTTAGGCAACTACAAGGGTTCTGTGAGATATAGGGGAATATATGGATCTTCAGAGAGCATTAAGTTGAATGTCTCTGCCATATCTGACTAAATCCAACTTTCCATGTCTGCACTTGCACAGCTAAGCATGAGGCACAGCAGCATGAGGGATGACATGCACGAGCATCAAGGCCCATCCATGGTCACTGAGTGCGATAGAAAGAAGAAAGAAGAAAGAAAAAAGAAAAGAAAAGGAAAGAAAAGAAAAGAAAAAAGAAGAAGGAAGGAAGGAAGGAAGGAAGGAAGGAAGGAAGGAGGGAAGGAGGGAAGGAGGGAAGGAGGGAAGGAGGGAAGGAGGGAAGGAGGGAAGGAGGGAAGGAGGGAAGGAGGGAAGGAGGGAAGGAGGGAAGGAGGGAAGGAGGGAAGGAGGGAAGGAGGGAAGGAGGGAAGGAGGGAAGGAGGGAAGGAGGGAAGGAGGGAAAGAGGGAAGGGAGGGAGGGAGGGAGGGAAGAAAACACCATTCACTGAGGACAGCAGGAGAGAAAGGACAGACCTGAAAACCAAAGGGTACTGCTGGGTAGCCTGACTAGATGCAGTCTCTTCCTAGGCATCTGTTACATGAGATTTTTAAATTTAAGTTTAAATTTAAAAACTTGCCTCTTTAGCAACTGCAATTCAGTTCTCTTTGTTAAGGCTACATCCATTTCTATCATAAATAATATAAAATCACCATTTAACCATTTGTAAAGTATGCAATTCAGTGGCATTAGTACATTCACACTGTTATACAACCATCAGCACCATCGAGCTCCAGAACTTTTTCATATTCCCAAATGGAAACTCTATGTGTGTATATGCCATATGTTCTTTATTCATTCATCTGTCAGTGAATACATGGGGCCAAACGCATTCTTAACCTATATACGTGGCTCTTTGCTGGTGATTGAAAATGGCCCAGAAAACTTTACACTGAAAGAAGATGACCTCTACTAGCTACTTTTTCCAATTCAAACAAGCAACTTTGTGTTGATTCAAACATAATTTCTGATAAGCTCATATACATATATTTATCAGATGCCATTAGCAGCGATACAAAAAAAAGAATATTTAACTGATCTTTTTAGGGGGGAAACCCAGGATATATTTAATTGCATCCAGCTACAGAATTTCTTTTTAGTTCATTTGGATAAAAAAAGAGTACTTTGATTAAATGCTTTATATTGTCTGAACAACGGAGTCCTGAATATTTTAAAACCACCTTTTATCCATCTAAAGAATGATCACTTGCTCAACCATGTGACACCACTTCAGTGAAGCTACCTTTAAATCATCTGTTTTTGGATTTGTCTGGAATCCAGAAAAAGCTGGCAAAACCCCAAGGAAACTAGAAGAGTTAATTAATAAAGTATCTTTATTTTCCTGTCATCTAAATCCTTCCAATAATGCCATTATTTCTCTAGTGGATACATTAGCTTACATTACAAAAAGCTTCTGTATCTTTACGATATGAGAAATCTGAGATTTCTGTGTCAAGAAGCAGGGTCTTTTTGAAGAAGGGGACAGCTTGTACATTTTATTTACTCAATTCATTCAATCTATTTTCTCTCCTCCTTCCCTCCCTCACCCCTCCTACCCTCTTACACACACACCCCTACCTTAAGGCCTATAGGGTAAGGGTTAATATTATCTGTTCTGCAGTCAGACTCATGTTTGAATCCAGCAGGGTGACTTTGGGTTATTTAGGGCTCAGTTTCCATAGCTGTAAAATGGGGAATGGGATACCAACTACCTCACAGGTTGTTTTGAGGACAAAATGAGAAAAATCACATAAAGCATTTAGCATGGAGTTGACCATAGAGTAAGCACTTAATAAATACTACAATGAAGAAAACAACCATCTTAAGAAAAATTTTCTACTACTTTCCTGCCTCTCATCCTATTCTCTGTATGTTCCTTCTATTAAAGTGATTCCCGGCTAGCTTAACAATCGTCACTGAGAGAGCCTAAAATAGAATTTAAAAGTGTATCCTTTGCCTTGTAATTCTAAATGAAGGCTACTGCTTCAAATCAAGCTAAGCCTTCACATAGGGTAAAAATGACCACCTAGGTAAACCTCCCATTATCAAAACAAAACGAATAGTATGATAAAGATTTCTCTTAGTCTGGCAGGAAGCATTTTAACTGTGGTTATCTAGAGATTGTGGATCATGCTTGATTTTTCTCATTTATTCCTTTTATTTTCCCCAGTATCTAAAATAAATACCTACTTTTTTCTCCAACAGGTTTATTGCCCGACTTAAGATTACACTCCTGCGTTCACAGTACTTTCTCTTAAGGCTAGTTAGTAAAGGGGAAAGCAAAGTTTCCCATAATGGGATTTGGCCCCATTCACTTCACTTCACTGTATCTTGAGTACACGAGTTGATCAGAGTGAACATGAACCGATGCCATAGGTGTTTTATGTTGCCTGACCTTCATCACACATTTATAAATTTTTTTAACTTCAGCTCTAGTGATAGATGCATCCTTCAAAACAAGATAATTAAATATAGGGATTGTGGCAGCCCAACAAAATCATATTGTCAAATTAAGTTTTAGTTCCAAAAGGTAAAAGTAACAAACTAAAAAGCTTTTGCAATAAGAATAGAGAAACATCAAAATTTACTAACTCTTGGCTAACATATAAGATATAGCTTCATTGCATTTCTAGATTATTTTCTATCTTTTTTGTCTTCATCTCATGTAGTAGCAGCAGCAGTGGTGGGATGAGTCCCATTATTACAAAATGAAAATTAAAAGACCTTTATGTGTCCAGTTATTAATGTAGTGTTCTAATGGTTGAGGATGATAATTTCTCCACAGGACCTCAAAATAGGATTAGGATTTTAAAATGTAACTCATAATCTCACAGATCTTTCTTATTCTTGCAGACTTTTTGTCTTCTAACCCACTCCCACCTCAATTCTAATACGAAGAGCCCCCAGAGGGGAAAAAGTGAAGTTGCATTCATAGGAGAGACACAACCCACATTCCTAGGCAGCCTCCTACAAAAGCACAGGCTCGACAGCAACAAAAGCTCACATTCAGTACCCCTGGCACACCACACGTCTCCAAGGATTACTGATGATTTTGAAGTATTTATGTCATCTTATAAATGCTGCCATTCACTCTCACTGTGGCTAGTGGGCATCTGAAAAATCTTTCAACACATCCCCTGTTAGAAGTCCACAGGGACAGATAAGTAATAAGAAAGGGCCTTTCCAAATTTAAAAGGAAACATTTGGTACTTCAGTTTCCAGTATTGCAACATCTCTTTTTCAACAAAAGAATTTATTACACAGTACGTCACCTTTTCCCTGTCAAAGGATTTACTGCCAATTTTGGAATTGGGTTACTTCTGGTTTTCAAGCCTGTCTTGTGAAATTAAAGAGAGAGCTACCTTAAAAGTGATAGGACACACATGATTTCGGTCTTCACAGTGTCCCTATGGTTATCAAATCTGGAACCTATTATACACAAGGGGAAAACATAAGGAGCTTCATAAAGAGATGGAATAAGTAGTCAAGATGTCTAATCCAGTCACATCTTAAGGTTACAGCTTACCAACATATATTTAGTGTTTCCCAAATATTCAGACTTCTCTGTAATCCATAACTTGTCTCGTGCTTTGGATATTTATTATAATCTATCAAAAACAACTCAGGCTTTTCCATTTTTTCTGTGATAAATAATAACCAAAAGAAAAATCAATTTTATAATTATCTCCTAGAGATATCATCTCTTACAAAGGATGTGATTGACAAATGTATTAGCATTTCATAATTATTTTTAATATTGAGAAATACATTATCACAGTTATGATTAAACACAGATATCTAGAGCATGGTGCTAGACATATAGTACATACACTAAGTGCTTTATACATATATTAGTTTTTATCACTATTGTCAATTTTATTGAGAGGATATAACCAAATCACACACACATACAAAAAAATCCCAACTGTCTAAATAAGTAGCTCCATAAATAGGAAAGGTTCCAGTTTTATGAATGCAAATACTTTCATAGATAAAAACCTTTTTGAAGAAAAACTAAAACATACCAAACAAACCAAAAAAAAAACTTTCAACAAACATGAGTAGTGAAAACCCTTCATCAAATCTACCATGTCAGAGGATATCTGCAGTTGACAGGGCACTCTCTTTTCCTTGCTCTTCTAGGTGTGTCTGTGAGGGTGCTGCCAGAGGAGGCTGACATTTGAGTCACTGGATTAGGAGAGGAAGACCCACCCTCAATGTGGGTAGGTGCTATCCATTTGGTTGCCAGCAAAGCAAAAACAAAGCAGGTGGATGAAGGTGGGATAATTTTGCTTGCTGGGTCTTCTGGCTTTTCCCTTTCCCATACTGGATGCTTCCTCCTGCTCCTCCTGCCCTTGGACATCAAACTCCAGGTTCTTCAGCCGTTGGATTCTTGCACTTACACCAGTGGTTTCCTGGAGGCTCTTGGGTCTATGGCCACAGACTGAAGGCTGAAGTGTCAGCTTCCCTGGTTTTGCGGCTTTCAGACTCAGACTGAGCCACTACTGGATTCTTTCTTCCCCAGCTTGCAGATGGCCTGTCGTGGGACTTCACCTTGTAATCACATGAGCCAGTTCTCCCTAATAAACTCCCTTTCACATACATAAATATCCTATAAGTTATGTCCCTCTGGAGAACCCTGACTAATACACATCTCAATGTAGAAATTTACCCAATATTCATTTTGAGTGTGAATACAGATGATAAAGCAGAACCTTGTTTTCTGTTCTAGATGATTTAAATTTAGTTATCTAAATTATAACACTCTCATTAGAGCATCAGGGACAAATGAACCCAGGGAAGGAGGGAAAAAAATCAGAGGCAACCATCACCAGTAAAAGTGGTACTCTTATCTATGGTGGTGCACTAAGATTGTATCACTACATTGTATTTATCTGGGAAACAAGAGTATATGTATAAGCATTAGACTTATCCACACCTGAGACCTTCATTAGGAAAGCAGCCATAAAAGAAGCAACACTGTTTGTAATGTTCAGTTGATGCTCTTGTCAATCTTCTGTCTGAATTCCTGTTCCATCAAAGAGAAGGATCACATACGAGGAGAACCAGCTCTGGCTGTAGAACCTGAAATTAGTCACTTATGACATCCATGCTTCAGTTTCCTCATTTGAAAAACTAAATGGCTTAGCTTTAATAGTTTTATATTCCTCACAAAATATTTATACCTGAATGTAGTTTTAGAACTTTAATAACTTGCTGGTTGAAATTTAGTTAAGAGGCTTGCAATAGGCAGATGACTTAAAAAACCCTTTTAAAAAGCTGTTAATTAATGAAAAAGTATACTTAGATTGAATTCAACTATAGAAAACTTAATTTTTTTTTTAGGGAAAAAGGGTCACTGCCTCACTGATTCCCTATTAAATAATTAACTACTGTATATCTGGGGTTTTACAATTATCTTGCAAGGAAAGTACTGTCATCTCCCCATCTGACAAACAAGAAAAGTGATTTGGAAGAACGGAAAGTCTAAGATCCAAGTATTGTGACTCCTAGTAACATGCTCATTCCATAACAGTCACTGCAGAAACCAGGCTAATATCATCACATGAATAAAGGAGATACAAACAAAGAAAATCCAAAGCCCCAAAAATCTGAGAACATGGACAAGAACATAGTAATAATTATCTGCAAATAAGGAGCACAACAGGTTCTGATACTAACACTTAGGACTGTAGATAGCCCCCAATTTTAACCAGAAAGTCCTATAAATAGTAAGTCGCCAAGCACATCACAAAGAAATAGAATTAAAGATATTATTTTGCCTCTAAACCATGGTGTGCATGGTGTGCATTTCATGAGCCAAAAATAAATAAAGCCAAAATGCAGTTATAAACGTCTACAAATATGTAGATGTCACGTAAAATAAATATTCCACTATACATATTGATTATATACATGGTATAAAGCCCACAGACAGAAAGAACATAAGCAAGATAGTTATACTACATCATAAATCTAACCTATAACTACTAAGCCAGCCATATATATTAAATTTTTAATTAATAATTTTCTTAATGATTTAAAATTTGGAAGTAATTTATTGGGGTCATTTTGATATCTTTAAAAGTTGAAAAAGAAGTCTGAGCTGATGTTATTTTTCAATAAATTCCTCTGTACAAAGGAGAGGCAATATAAATCATTTCATCAGTTTTAAAGCTGTACCCAAAGTTTAAAAACGACATTCAGTGTTTAGAGGCCAAATAAAGTACCACAGAAAAAAGTGTTAAATTTGCTCACCACTCATTGCTTATCCCTTTCTCTATTCAATACAGTATCAAGAGAAGTTTTGAGCGTGGGGAAAGACACAACTGTTCTGAAGGAGGAAGGAGAAAATGGTAATCATATTTTATTCTCTAAATCTGGGTAGAATTTAAGGAATATCAATACAGAAATTATCCAAAAGTTGTCCTTACCACAAACTAGAAAAATTATCTGATGAAAGAAGCAGATAAAAGAAGAAAGGGTCAAAATACAGGAAGGCCACCTCAAATAAGTCACGTAACAAAAGACAAATAGACAATATAAAATTTGGGACTCTTCAAGGTTTTAACTTGACACTATTATTAAGAAATAATATCAGGAAAAGGAGGAAATACATCAACTTGTATTACTTGTTAAATGTATTTATTTAATTTATTTTAGTCAGCAAGTTAACTTACAATTTTATTCAAAATTACCTAAGATTGTGCTTCCTAATCTCTTTCAGGTCATAAGAAAAAGACACATCTTTGACTAAAATTTTTCATATAGTCTCAGGAAATTCACAGAATGCTCCATAAAAGCCCATATGTAGATTCCATAGGGTCTACAAATCCCAAATTAAGAAAACACATGGCTGTAATTTTATTTAAAAATCTATAAGCATATGACTTTAAACCTGTAGGCTAAGGTTTCAATTTGATTTTGATTTTTTTTTTTCCTTGAAACGGAGTCTTGCTCTGTTGCCCAGGCTGGAGTGGACTGGTGCGATCTCAGCTCACTGCAACCTCTGCCTCCCAGGTTCAAGCCATTCTCCTGCCTCAGCTTCCTGAGTAGCTGGGATTACAGGTGCCTGCCACCACACCTGATTAATTTTTGCATTTTTTAGTAGAGATGGGGTTTTGTTATGTTGGCCAGGCTGGTCTCAAACTCCTGATCTCAGGTGATCCACCTGCCTTGGCCTCCCAAAGTGCTGGGATTATAGGAGTGAGCTACCACGCCCAGCCCAGTCTGATTTTGATTTTTAATACTGCTGCTAGACCCATGAACTACAGTGACACTATCATTGCCTAGAGGCTAACATGAAAATTGCAGTAAAGGGGGGCGCGCCCAAGATGGCCGAATAGGAACAGCTCCAGCCTCCAGCTCCCAGCATGAGTGACACAGAAGATGGGTGATTTCTGCATTTTCAACTGAGGTACTGGGTTCATCTCACTGGGGTGTGTCAGACAGTCAGCGCTGGTCCGTGGGTGCAGCCCCACCAGCGAGAGCTGAAGCAGGGCGAGGCATCACCTCACCTGGGAAGTGCAAGAGGGAAGGGAATTCCTTTGCCTAGTCAAAGGAAATTGAGACACACAACACCTGGAAAATCGGGTAACTCCCACCCTAATACTGTGCTTTACCAAGGGACTTAGCAAACGGTACACCAGGAGATTACATCCCACACCTGGTCCGGAGGGTCCCACACCCACGCAGCCTCCCTCATTGCTAGCACAGCAGACTGAGATCTAACTGCAAGGCAGCAGTGAGGTTGGGGGAGGGGCGCCCGCCATTGCTGAGGCTTAAGTAGGTAAAAAAGCCACCAGGAAGCTAGAATTGGGTGGAGCCCACCACAGCTCAAGGAGGCCTGCCTGCCTCTGTACACTCCACCTCCGGGGACAGGGCATAGTTAAACAAAAAGCAGCAGAAACCTCAGCAGAGGTAAATGCCCCTGTATGACAGCTTTGAAGAGGGGAGTGGATCTCCCAGCATGGAGCTTGAGATCTGAGAACAGACAGACTGCCTGCTCAAGTGGATCCCTGACCCCTGAGTAGCCTAAAGGGGAGACATCCCCCACTAGGTGGAGACCAACACCTCACACCTCACACAGCTGGCTATACCCCTGAGATGAAGCTTCCAGAGCAAGAATCAGACAGCAACACTTGCTGTTCAGCAATATTCTATCTTCTGCAGCCTCCGCTGCTGATACCCAGGCAAACAGGGTCCGGAGTGGACGTCAAGCAAACTCCAACAGACCTGCAGCTGAGGGTCCTGACTGTTAGAAGAAAAACTAACAAACAGAAAGGACATCCACACCAAAATCCCATCAGTACATCACCATCATCAAAGACGAAAGGCAGATAAAACTACAAAGATGGGGAAAAAGCAGTGAAGAAAAGCTGGAAATTCAAACAATCAGAGCACATCTCCCCCCTCCAAACGTATGCAGCTCATCGCCAGCAACGGAACAAAGCTGGACGGAGAATGACGTTGACGAGTTGAGAGAGGAAGGCTTCAGTCGATCAAACTTCTAAGAGCTAAAGGAGGAACTACGTAACCAGCGCAAAGAAACTAAAAACCTTGAAAAAAGATTTGACAAATGACTAACTAGAATAACCAACGTAGAGAAGTCCTTGAGAGAACTCATAGAGATGAAAACCATAACATGAGAACTACATGACAAATGCACAAGCTTCAGTAACTGACGCAATCAACTGGAAGAAAAAGTATCAGCGATTGAAGATCAAATGAATGAAATGAAGTGAGAAGAGAAGTGTAGAGAAAAAAGACTAAAAAGAAATGAACAAAGCCTCCAAGAAATATGGGATTATGTGAAAAGACCAAATCTACGTCTGATTGGGATGCCTGAAAGTGACGGGGAAATGGAACCAAGTTGGAAAACACTCTTCAGGATATCATCCAGGAGAACTTCCCCAACCTAGTAAGGCAGACCAACATTCAAATTCAGGAAATACAGAGAATGCCACAAACATACTCCTCGAGAAGAGCAACTCCAAGACACATAATTGTCAGATTCACCAAAACTGAAATGAAGGAAAAAATGTTAAGGGCAGCCAGAGAGAAAGGTTGGGTTACCCACAAAGGGAAGCCCATCAGACTAACAGCAGATCTCTCGGCAGAAACTCTACAAGCCAGAAGACAGTGGGGGCCAATATTCAACATTCTTAAAGAAAAGAATTTTCAACCCAGGATTTCATATCCAGCCAAACTAAGTTTCATAAGTGAAGGAGAAATAAAATCCTTTACAGATAAGCAAATGCTTAGAGATTTTGTCACCACCAGGCCTGCCTTACAAGAGACCCTGAAGGAAGCAGTAAACATGGAAACGAACAACCGGTACCAGCCATTGCAAAAACATGCCAAAATGTAAAGACCATCGAGGCTAGGAAGAAACTGCATCAACTAACGAGCAAAATAACCAGCTAATATCATAATCACAGGATCAAGTTCACACATAACAATATTAACCTTAAATGTAAATGGACTAAATGGTCCAATTAAAAGACACAGACTGGCAAATTGGATAAAGAGTCAAGACCCATTAGTTTGCTGTATGCAGGAGCCCCATCTCACATGCACAGACACACACAGGCTCAAAATAAAGGGATGGAGGAAGATCTACCAAGCAAATGGAGAACAAAAAAAAGCAGGGGTTGCAATCCTAGTCTCTGATAAAACAGACTTTAAACCATCAAAGATCAAAAGAGACAAAGAAGGCCATTACATAATGGTAAAGGGATCAATTCATCAGGAAGAGCTAACTATCCTAAATATATATGCACCCAATACAGGAGCACCCAAATTCATCAAGCAAGTCCTTAGAGACTTACAAAGAGACTTAGACTCCCATACAATAATAATGGGAGACTTTAACACCCCACTGTCAACATTAGACAAATCAACGAGACAGAAAGGTAACAAGGATATCCAGGAATTGAACTCATCTCTGCACCAAGCAGAGCTAATAGATATCTACAGAACTCTCCACCCCAAATCAACAGAATATACATTCTTCTCAGCACCACATCGCACTTATTCCAAAATTGACCACATAATTGGAAGTAAAGCACTCCTCGGCAAATGTAAAAGAACAGAAATTATAACAAACTGTCTCTCAGACCACAGTGCAATCAAACTATTACTCAGGACTAAGAAACTCAATCAAAACCGCTCAACTACATGGAAACTGAACAACCTGCTCCTGAATGACTACTGGGTACATAACAAAATGAAGGCAGAAATAAAGATGTTCTTTGAAACCAATAAGAACAAAGACACGACATACCAGAATCTCTGGGACACATTTAAAGCAGTGTGTACAGGGAAATTTATAGCACTAAATGCCCACAAAAGAAAGCAGGAAAGATCTAAAATTCACAACATCACATCACAATTAAAAGAACTAGAGAAGCAAGAGCAAACACATTCAAAAGTTAGCAGAAGGCAAGAAATAACTAAGATAAGAGCAGAACTGAAAGAGATAGAGACACAAAAAACCCTCCAAAAAATCAATGAATCCAGGAGTTGGTTTTTTGAAAAGATCAACAAAATTGATAGACCGCTAGCAAGACTAATAAAGAAGAAAAGAGAGAAGAATCAAATAGACGCAATAAAAAATGATAAAGGGGATATCCCCACCGACCCCACAGAAATACAAACTACCATCAGAACCTACAGAGCCTACAAAGAACCTACAAAGAACTCAATCAAATTTACAAGAAAAAAGCAACTCCATCAAAAAGTGGGCAAAGGATATGAACAGACACTTCTCAAAAGAAGACATTTATACAGCCAACAGACACATGAAAAAATGCTCATCATCACTCGCCATCAGGGAAATGCAAATCAAAACCACAATGAGATACCATCTCACACCAGTTAGAATGGCAATCATTAAAAAATCAGGAAATAATAGGTGCTGGAGAGGATGTGGAGAAACAGGAACACTTTTACACTGTTGGTGGGACTGTAAACTAGTTCAACCATTGTGGAAAACAGTGTGGCGACTCCTCAAGGATCTAAATTAGAAATACCATTTGACCCAGCCATCCCACTACTGGGGATATACCCAAAGGATTATAAGTCATGCTGCTATAAAGACACATGCACACGTATGTTTACTGTGGCACTATTCACAATAGCAAAGACTTGGAATCAACCCAAATGTCCATCAGTGACAGACTGGATTAAGAAAATGTGGCACATATACACCATGGAATACTATGCAGCCATAAAAAATGATGAGTTCGTGTCCTTTGTGGGGACATGGATGCAGCTGGAAACCGTCATTCTCAGCAAACTATCGCAAGAACAGAAAACCAAATACTGCATGTTCTCACTCATAGGTGGGAATTGAACAATGAGATCACTTGGATACAAGAAGGGGAACATCACACACCGGGTCCTATTGTGGGGGGCGGGGGGGGGGCGGCGGTGTAGAGAAGGATAGCATTAGGAGATATACCTAATTTAAATGACGAGTTAATGGGTGCAGCACACCAATATGGCACATGTATACATATGTAACAAACCTGCACGTTGTGCACATGTACCCTAGAACTTAAAGTATAATAAAAAATAAAGAAAGAAAGAAAATTGCAGTAAAAATTTGGAAAATAGATTATTATGTGAAAATCACATTTCCTATTTAAAAGAAAAAAAGGAGGAGTAGGATCATTGGAGAAATGACTGGGTCTGGGTCTCTAGGTCTCGTGAAAGACGTATTCAAGAGGAGTCTGAGGCATCTTGTTCTACCTAAAAACAAGGAAATTACCACAGATAGTAAAGTCAGAGATCACAGAAACCAACATAAAGGGGCTCCATTGCCAAAAGATGGACAATTTTACCAGCTAAAATAATGGTTCCAAATGTGTCTCACAAGCCTCCAAAACAGATCCCTGAAATTTCCACTTCTAGTTAGGATGAATAAACTTCCAAGAGTCCATCACTCCCACTGTAATAACAATAGCAAGCCAGATAAGCTACAAAGCCATGGGTTTTTTTGATGAAACCACACAAATATCTCAATGAACATAATTCCCAAAAGAGATAAGCCTTTCCTATGAGAAAACTGAGCCATGGTCTCTTTTATTCCTAAGGAAGCATTGGAAAAAGAATAAATGCTGCATATGAGGATAAGAAACTAGTTGAACTTTAGTAAACTTTAAAGGACTACATGTGAGCTAACACGATGAATTAGAATCAAAGAAATCCCATTCACTAAACAAGGCTGAATCCAATCATCAATTCTTTCCTACAGGTCTTCACTAATAGCTCAAAAAATGTGGGGTAGAGCATGAGAGTTGAAAGATATCCACAACCTGAGGTGCACAAGTCCTTTGGCAAGTGAAAAGCAGCAGCATTCTGAAGTCTGGAGACACAACAGGAGAGCTGAAGGAGAAGAGCCAAACTGGATGCACAGAGCCATCCATCACTTACTGCAAGGCAGCAGCTACCAAACAATGGGAAAAGTAAAAAAGAGCTGAGAGAAATCCCTCAGAAGAACACTGGATCTTTCCTAAGTGCACTGTAACTGTCCTCCAAAGTGTGAGACCAGAATGGTAAGACAAAGGAAGATCTCATAGGTGGGTGAAAGTAAAAATATCCCCAGAGACCCAATAAGCTGAAAGTTAGACTGTAAAAGACAGAAGGCAAGAGAAAGAGAGAAGTTCCCCCATGATTCCTAAAGCTGACAGCCAGTTTATAAATAGATAAAGAGATAAAGAGATACCTGGAGTTTTGCTGGTGCTCGGATCCCAGGCTTTGCTGAATAGTAAGACTTGACACTACCATCAAAATATCTTAAGCCAGCATATGGAAACAAAAAAGAGCCCAAAGAACCAGGGCAATCCTAAGTAAAAAGAAGAAAGCTGGAGACATCACATTATCTGACTTCAAATTATACTACAAGGCTACAATAACCAAAACAGCATGGTACTGGTACAAAAACAGACACATAGAACAGTGGAACAGAATAGAAAACACAGAAATAAAGCCATACACCTACAACCATCTGATCTTCAACAAAGCTGACAAAAATTAGCAATGAAGAAAGGACTCTGTATTTAATAAATGGTGCTGGGATAACTGGTTAGCCACATGCAGAAGAATGAAATTGGACCCCTACCTTTCACCATATACAAAAATTAACTCAAGGTGGATCTAAAACTATAAAAATTCTAGAAGAAAACCTAAAAAATACCATCCTAGACATCAGCCTTGGCAAAGAATGTATGACTAAGACCTCAAAAGCAACTGTAATAAAAACAAAAATTGACAAGTGGGATCCAATTAAACTACAGAGCTTTCGCACAGCAAAAGAACCCATCAATAGAGTAGACAGGCAATCCACACAATGGGAGAAAATATTTGCAAACTATGTTTCTGACAAATGTCTAATGTATAATCTGACAAATGTCTAATGAATGTATAAAGAACTTAATATACTAAAAACAAATAATCCCATTAAAAAGTGGGCAAAGGACATGAACACTTTTTCTTTTCTTTTTCTTTTGTGTGTGTGTGTGTGATGCAGACTCATTTTGTCACCCAGGCTGGAGTGCAGTGATGCAGTATTAGTTCACTGCAGCCTCTGCCTTCCAGGTTCAATTCATTCTAGTACCTCAGCCTCCTGAGTAGCTGGTACTACAGGCACCCACCACCACGCCCAGCTAATTATTGTATTTTTAGTAGAGATAGGGTTTCACCACGTTGGCCAGGCTGGTCTTGAATTCCTGACCTCAAGTGATCCACCCGCGTCGGCCTCTCAGAGTGCTAGGATTACAGGCGTGGGCCACCATGCCCAGTCTGAACAAACACTTTTCAAAAGAAGACATACAAATGGCCAAAAAACATACCAAAAAAAAAAAAAAATGTTCAACATCACTATTGATCAGAGAAATGCAAATCAAAATCACAATGAGATACCATCTCACACCAGTTAGAATGGCTATTGTTTAAAAGGCAAAATATATATATATATATATATATATATAGGTGTTGGCAAAGCTGTGGAGAAAAGAGAACACTTGTACACCATTGGTGGGAATATAAATTAGTTCGACCACTGTGGAAAGCAGTTTGGAGATTTCTTCTGGAAGAACAAAAACAAAACTACCATTTGACCCAGCAATCTCATTAACAAGTATATACCCAAAGGAAAATAAACTGTACTACAAAAAAGGCACATGCACTCATATGTTCATCACAGGACTATTCACAATAGCAAAGACATGGAATCAACCGAGGTGCCTATTAATGGTGGATTAAAGAAAATGAGGTATATATACGCCCTGGAAAATACATAGATACAAAAAAGAATGAAAATATGCTCTTTGCAGCAACATAAAAGTAGGTGGAAGTCATCATCCTAAGCAAACTAACACAAAAACAGAAAACCAAATACCGCATATTCACACCTACAAATGGGAGCTAAATACTGGGTACATATGGTCATAAATATGAAAACAATAGACACCAGGGACTACTACAGTGGAGACTGACGGAGGGGTGCAAGGGCTGAAAAACTACCTACTGGATACTATGCTCACTACCTGGGGGATGGGATCATTTGTACACCTAAACTCAGTGTCACACAATATACCAGTGTAACAAACCTGAACATGTACCCCCTGAATCTAAGATAAAAACTGAAATTACTTTAAAAAAAAAAAAAAAAAAAAAAAAGGTGACACAAGGTAAAGCTGTTACTTCACCCAGTTTTTGAATTTTGTTGAATAGACTATGATACTTGGAGCATTTGCAGCCACCTTATGACCGTAAAGGGGCAAGCCTGAGTACCAAAGCCAAGAGTTGAGGATGGTGGAGCAGAAAGATGGAAAGGAATGGAGTCTCTGATGTGAATAAACTAACCACCAACCACTAAAGAACCTTTCTTTAGAATCTCTCCTATGAAGTAACAAAGCTTGTTATTTAAGCCAAAAAAAGGTGGTATATATAAACCATGGAATACTACGCAGCCATAAAAATGAATAAAAATCACATCTTTTACAGCAACATGGATGGAGCTCAAGGCCATTATCCTAAGTGAAATAATTCAAAAACAGAAAATGAAATACTATATGTTCTCTCTCATAAATGGGAGCCATACAATGAGTACACATGAACATACAGAGGGAAATAAAAGACACTGAGGACTTCAAATGAGTGGAGGGTGAAAGGAGGATGAGGGTTGAAAAATTACCTATTGGGCACAATGTTCACAATTTGAGTGTTGGATACACTAGAAGCCCAAACCTCACTATTATGCGACACATTCACGTAACAAACCTGCACACACACACCCTGGACCCATAAAAACAAAAACATCTATGTAAAGGTCTTATATGTATAAAGGGCTGAAATGTTTTATATCTATAAAACATTTATATATGTTTATATGTATAAAGCATTTACATATATTTATTTCTATATAAATGTATATATATGCATAAACATATACATACGCATACATATATACATGTATATTTATGTGTATATATATATATACACACACACATATATATGTATATATATCTGAAGCCAAAGTGAACTGAATCTACTGCTGCAAGAACACCCAGTTCGAACTCAACTATGGATGAGATTGACTCAATCTGTCATACTAGATGCATGGAGTAAGAAAGAGTGTACCCTTTTTTAGAGGCAAATTATCTTCTGCAGTCTCTTCTGTTTTCAAATATAATGTTTAGTCTACAATCAATAATTATAAGACATATGAAAAAGTAATGTGGGAAACAAGAGAAGGAATAGGCAACAGAAGTAGAAGTAGTCCAGATGTTGGAATTATCAGATAAGGTTTATAAATGAAAAATAATTTATGTAAGTGAAAAATATTCACAAAAGATGGGAAACTCCAACATAGAAAACCTATTAAAATAAATCAAAAAGAAATACATAAAATGAAAAAGTATCAAAAGTGAAAATGCATTCAGTGGGCTTTAGAGCAAGCAAAAGACAGCAAACAAAAGGATGGTTGAACTTGATACAGTCATGAGAAATTATCCAAACAGAAATACAAAGAGGAAAGAATGAACAAATAGGAATGCAGTACCCAATATCTATAGAAAATATCGAATGCATGTAACAGCAGTCCCAGAAGTAAAAGAGAGAACACACCAGAATAAATATCTGAAAATACAATAGCTAAGAATTTTCCACACCTAACAACCCAATAACCTCAGAAAACTCCAAAATGGATAATGCAAACACTATCACATTTAAGGACACCACAGTAAAACTCCTTTTACAAACAGATGGGGAGAAAAGGATACATTACATACAAAGAGATCAGTACAGGTTCTTCTCACCAGAAACAATGGATGCAAAAAGATAGTGAGATGACATTTTTTTAATTATGGAAGGAAAAAAGCCAACACAGAATTCTCTATGCAGAGAAAACATCCTTCAAAAGTGAAGGGGAAGGAAAGACATTTCTGATAGACAAAGCTGAGAAGACTAATCATCAGGAAACATGAAATATAAAAATACTGAAGGGCATTTGTTCAGGTTAAAGGAAAACAACACCAGAAAGAACCCTGAGCTCTTTCTTTAAAAAGAAAGCACCAGAAAGTGGTACTCATTCAGTAAGTTTAAAAGTATATATATTTAGTGTGTGTGAATATATGTGTAAATTTCTTAAAAGACAACTGACTATCTAACGCAATAATACATTTTAGAGCTTATTACATAATATGCCCAGAGTTCAAAGGATGGGAAAGAAATAATGAACTTATACTTTTTAGAGTTCCTTGCATTGTCATAAAGTAATACTATCCGAAGTGGACCATGGTAAATTAATGGTGCATATTATAATTTCCTACAGCAACTATAATACGTAGAATAGCAGCAAAATATTCATGGAGAAGAAAAGAACAACAAAAAAGAAAGAATAGAAAACAAAAAGCAAATCTCATTACATCAATACTTAACATTAAATGTAAATGGACTAAGCACTCCATGTAAAAGGCACAGGTTATCAATCTAGAATAATCTTTTTATTAATAAATGGGAGACCCAATTGTTTGTTTATAAGAAATATACTTTACTATACAAACAAAATGGGCTAAAAGTAAAACAGATTTAAAAATAGCAGACAAGTACTAAGGATAAGAAAGTTGCTCTGACTATATTAATATTAAACAAAGTTACATAAAAACAGAGAATTATCCAGAGATAAAGAGAATATTTTATGATGAAAGTGTCAATTATGGGAGTATCAATTAGTAGAAGACATAACAATCTAAATGTGTGTACACTTAGCAACAAAGCAGCTAAATAACAGGAAAAATATATTGGATGTAGTAGATTGTAATATGTCAAATATATAAAAATCATAAATTAGCAATTTTACAAATGAGCAAATAAATAAATAGGAAATTTTTTTTAAAATACACAAAATACATAATTGGATGTCTTAGGAGATTATCTGTGCATCATCTCATTGTTTTGAAAAACAGTATATTAAAAGAAGATGTGAACATCTTTTCTGCCTTTACTTTATGAACTATTCCTCAGGGTAGTCAAATGGATGATAAGCAAAAGGTCATCTTTTTATAAAAATTACAGTTAACAAATGCAGGAGAATGTATAAAACTCTGGCCTATAGTCACACAATGGAGTATTAAACAATAGCTACAATAAATGCACTAGAGTGACATGGCAACTATATGGACAATTATAAAAGTATATTTAGTAAAAGAAGTAAAACACACAGGACTATATAACATATGATACCATAGTCCTATAGGTCAATAAAATTAACAATATATTATTTGGGGATGCATACATACACAATTAAACATTCTGTTTAAAGCAAGGAAATGATACACAAATTTCAGAATGGTGGTTACCCATGGAGAAGAATTTGTGACGAGGTAGAAGAGGCTGCAACAGTATTATTAATCAGAGTGACATAAGCAAGATGGTGGAATAGAAGCTTCCTATCATCAATACCCTACAGGAGCATCAATTTGATAACTACCTACAAAGGAAAATATATCTATGTGAATCCAGAGTCCAACAGAGAAGTTTTAGCACACAGTTGGAACTCACAAGATCCAGAATAAATGCACTGAAGAGAGTAAGAAGAGGATGAGTAAGAGTGATGACCCTAATTGCCCCTATCCCAAGGTGGCACAGCTCAGTGCCTACAGAGATACCCTCACCCACAATTTCTCTCACAATGGAAAGTGAGAGTGCAGTGAGTAAGCTCTTGGGTACCCCAGTTGTGCAGGATGCTGTCCAGGAAGCCCACTTCTTTCTTGCCCCACCCAGAATACTGAAGTGATTGGCATAATCAAGTAGTTGAGGAGGTTAGGAGAAGGAAGGGTAGGGAGGCCATGATGCTACTAACCACTCCATGACTCCTTCAGAAAGCCTGCACACAAGCCATGTGGGATGCCTTGCCTGTGTAACACCCCTAAACAGCCCCACGGACACCCCAAATTCTCTACTCACAACACCTTCCCCAAGGCCAACTCCCCAAGCATGACCCCATGGATGGCAAATAGAAATGTCTTGTGCAGAGAGCCAGCTCAACTCTGCAGGATTGAGAAAAGGCATAAAATATTAAGAATACCTCCCCAAAACAAAAGGGAGTAAGAGATGTGGAATAGGCGTAAAAAACGGTTTAAGAGAGTCTCAGAACCCCTAGCTGGGCTGACTGGTGAAGGTGTTTCTCTCTTGAAACTAGTTAGTAAAGACTGGAGGATGTAATTGCTTCTTCAACTGGAAAGCCAGTAATGCAACATGTCAAAGAACAAAAAGTTGAGGAAACATGACACTATCAAAGCAACATAGTAATATTCCATTAATTGATCAAAAAAAATGGAGGTCGACAAATTGTCTGAAAAAGAATTCAAAATAATTGTTTTAAGGAAGCTCATCAAGCTATAAAAAAAAAAAACAATAAAAATAAGAAAAACATACATGAACAAAATAAGAAATATAATAAAAAGATAAAAATCATGCAAAATAATCACAGATTCTGAAAAACACAATCGATGAAGTGAAAAAAATTAATAGAGAACATTAACAGCAGACTTGATAAAGAATCAATCTGATAAAGACTTGAAAGAATCTGTGAACTCAAAGACAGGTCATTTAAAAATATTCCATCAGAGGAGAAAAAAGAATGAAAAGAAATAAAGCCTACAGGATTTATGGAGTACTATCTAGCATTATGGAAGTCTGAACAGGAGAAGAGAAAGAGAAAGAGTTAAAAACTACTCAAATCTGGGAAGAGATATAGGCATCCAAATACATGAAGCTCAAAACAGCTTCCACCGAAAACATACTTTATCAAGATACATTAAAATCAAACCATCAAAAACCAAACATAAAGGGAGAAAATTTTAAAGCAGCAAGAGAGGCTCATCACATACAAGAAAATTCCCAAAGGTATCAACGGATTTCTCAGTAGAAACCTTGCAGGCCAGGAGAGAGTAGGATAATGTATTTGAAGTGACAGAATTAAAAACAAAAACACAGCGCACAGCTGAAGACCAACAGCGGAAGCAGCGGGGGCCGGTGCAGACACGAACAACTCTGTCTGACAGCTTTGGGGAGAGCCGTGGATCTCCCAACGCGGAGGCTGAGATCTGAGAACGGACAGACTGCCGGCTCAGGTGGGTCCCTGACCGCTGAGTAGCCTAGCTGGGAGACATCCCCCACTAGGGGCAGTCTGACACCCCACACCTCACAGGGTGGAGTACACCCCTGAGAGGAAACTTCCAAAGGAAGAATCAGACAGGTACACTCGCCGTTCAGCAATATTCTATCTTCGGCAACCTCTGCTGCTGATACCCAGGCAAACAGGGTCTGGAGTGGACCTCAAGCAATCTCCAACAGACCAACAGACAGTCCTTCTGACTGTCAGAAGGAAAACTATCAAACAGGAAGGACACCTATACCAAAACCCCATCAGTACGTCACCATCATCAAAGACCAGACACAGATAAAACCACAAAGATGGGGAAGAAGCAGGGCAGAAAAGCTGGAAATTCAAAAAATAAGAGCGCATCTCCCCCTGCAAAGGTGCGCAGCCCATCGCCAGCAACGGATCAAAGCTGGTCAGAGAATGACTTTGACGAGATGAGAGAAGAAGGCTTCAGTCCATCAAACTTCTCAGAGCTAAAGGAGGAATTACGTACCCAGAGCAAAGAAACTAAAAATCTTGAAAAAAGAGTGGAAGAATTGACAGCTAGACTAATTAATGCAGACAAGGTCATAAACGAAATGACAGAGATGAAAACCATGACACGAGAAATAGTGACAAATGCACAAGCTTCAGTAACCGATTTGATCAACTGGAAGAAAGAGTATCAGCGATTGAGGATCAAATGAATGAAATGAAGCGAGAAGAGAAACCAAAAGAAAAAAGAAGAAAAAGATATGAACAAAGCCTGCAAGAAGTATGGGATTATGTAAAAAGACCAAATCTACGTCTGATTGGGGTGCCTGAAAGTGAGGGGGAAAACGGAACCAAGTTGGAAAACACTCTTCAGGATATCATCCAGGAGAACTTCCCCAACCTAGTAGGGCAGGCCAACATCCAAATTCAGGAAATACAGAGAACGCCACAAAGATACTCCTCCAGAAGAGCAACTCCAAGACACATAATTGCCAGATTCACCAAAGTTGAAATGAAGGAAAAAATCTTAAGGGCAGCCAGAGAGAAAGGTCGGGTTACCCACAAAGGGAAGCCCATCAGACTAACAGCAGATCTCTCGGCAGAAACTCTACAAGCCAGAAGTGAGTGGGGGCCAATATTCAATGTTCTTAAAGAAAAGAATTTTCAACCCAGAATTTCATATCCAGCCAAACTAAGTTTCATAAGTGAAGGAGAAATAAAATCCTTTACAGATAAGCAAATGCTTAGAGATTTTGTCACCACCAGGCCTGCCTTACAAGAGACCCTGAAGGAAGCACTAAACATGGAAAGGAACAACCTGTACCAGCCATTGTAAAAACATGCCAAAATGTAAAGACCAACAAGGCTAGGAAGAAACTGCATCAACTAACGAGCAAAATAACCAGTTAATATCATAATGGCAGGATCAAGTTCACACATAACAATATTAACCTTAAATGTAAATGGACTAAATGCTCTAATTAAAAGACACAGACTGGCAAACTGGATAAAGAGTCAAGACCCATCAGTTTGCTGTATTCAGGAGACCCATCTCACAGGCAGAGACATACATAGGCTCAAAATAAAGGGATGGAGGAAGATCTACGAAGCAAATGGAGAACAAAAAAAAGCAGGGGTTGCAATCCTAGTCTCTGATAAAACAGACTTTAAACCATCAAAGATCAAAAGAGACAAAGAAGGCCATTACATAATGGTAAAGGGATCAATTCAACAGGAAGAGCTAACTCTCCTAAATATATATGCACCCAATACAGGAGCACCCAGATTCATAAAGCAAGTCCTTAGAGACTTACAAAGAGACTTAGACTCCCATACAATAATAATGGGAGACTTCAACACTCCACTGTCAACATTAGACAGATCAACGAGACAGAAAGTTAGCAAGGATATCCAGGAATTGAACTCATCTCTGCACCAAGCAGACCTGATAGACATCTATAGAACTCTCCACCCCAAATCAACAGAATATACATTCTTCTCAGCACCACATCGCACTTATTCCAAAATTGACCACATAGTTGGAAGTAAAGCACTCCTCAGCAAATGTAAAAGAACAGAAATTATAACAAACTGTCTCTCAGACCACAGTGCAATCAAACTATTACTCAGGACTAAGAAACTCAATCAAAACTGCTCAACTACATGGAAACTGAACAACCTGCTCCTGAATGACTACTGGGTACATAACGAAATGAACGCAGAAATAAAGATGTTCTTTGAAACCAATGAGAACAAAGATACAACATACCAGAATCTCTGGGACACATTTAAAGCAGTGTGTAGAGGGAAATTTATAGCACTAAATGCCCACAAAAGAAAGCAGGAAAGATCTAAAATTGACACTCTAACATCACAATTAAAAGAACTAGAGAGGCAAGAGCAAACACATTCAAAAGCTAGCAGAAGGCAAGAAATAACTAAGATCAGACCAGAACTGAAGGAGATAGAGACACAAACAACCCTCCAAAAAATCAATGAATCCAGGAGTTGGTTTTTTGAAAAGATCAACAAAATTGACAGACCGCTAGCAAGACTAATAAAGAAGAAAAGAGAGAGGAATCAAATAGACGCAATAAAAAATGATAAAGGGGATATCCCCATCGACCCCACAGAAATACAAACAACCATCAGAGAATACTATAAACGCCTCTACGCAAATCAACTAGAAAATCTAAAAGAAATGGATAATTTCCTGGACACTTACACTCTCCCAAGACTAAACCAGGAAGAGGTTGAATCCCTGAATAGACCAATAGCAGGCTCTGAAATTGAGGCAACAATTAATAGCCTGCCCACCAAAAAAAGTCCAGGACCAGATGGATTCACAGCTGAATTCTACCAGAGGTACAAGGAGGAGCTGGTACCATTCCTTCTGAAACTATTCCAATCAATAGAAAAAGAGGGAATCCTCCCTAACTCATTTTATGAGGCCAACATCATCCTGATACCAAAGCCTGGCAGAGACACAACAAAAAAAGAGAATTTTAGACCAATATCCCTGATGAACATTGATGCAAAAATTCTCAATAAAATACTGGCAAACCGGATTCAGCAGCACATCAAAAAGCTTATCCACCATGATCAAGTGGGCTTCATCCCTGGGATGCAAGGCTGGTTCGACATTCGCAAATCAATAAATGTAATCCAGCATATAAACAGAACCAAAGACAAGAACCACATGATTATCTCAATAGATGCAGAAAAGGCTTTTGACAAAATTCAACAGCCCTTCATGCTAAAAACGCTCAATAAATTCGGTATTGATGGAACGTACCTCAAAATAATAAGCGCTATTTATGACAAACCCACAGCTAATATCATTCTGAATGGGCAAAAACTGGAAAAATTCCCTTTGAAAACTGGCACAAGACAGGGATGCCCTCTCTCACCACTCCTATTCAACATAGTGTTGGAAGTTCTGGCTAGGGCAATCAGGCAAGAGAAAGAAATCAAGGGTATCCAGTTAGGAAAAGAAGAAGTCAAATTGCCCCTGTTTGCAGATGACATGATTGTATATTTAGAAAACCCCATTGTCTCAGCCCAAAATCTCCTTAAGCTGATAAGCAACTTCAGCAAAGTCTCAGGATACAAAATTAATGTGCAAAAATCACAAGCATTCTTATACACCAGTAACAGACAAGCAGAGAGCCAAATCAGGAATGAACTTCCATTCACAATTGCTTCAAAGAGAATAAAATACCTAGGAATCCAGCTTACAAGGGATGTAAAGGACCTCTTCAAGGAGAACTACAAACCACTGCTCAGTGAAATCAAAGAGGACACAAAGAAATGGAAGAACATACCATGCTCATGGATAGGAAGAATCAATATCGTGAAAATGGCCATACTGCCCAAGGTTATTTATAGATTCAATGCCATCCCCATCAAGCTACCAATGAGTTTCTTCACAGAATTGGAAAAAACTGCTTTAAAGTTCATATGGAACCAAAAAAGAGCCCGCATTGCCAAGACAATCCTACGTCAAAAGGACAAAGCTGGAGGCGTCACGCTACCTGACTTCAAACTATACTACAAGGCTACAGTAACCAAAACAGCATGGTACTGATACCAAAACAGAGATATAGACCAATGGAACAGAACAGAGTCCTCAGAAATAATGCCACACATCTACAGCCATCTGATCTTTGACAAACCTGAGAGAAACAAGAAATGGGGAAAGGATTCCCTATTTAATAAATGGTGCTGGGAAAATTGGCTAGCCATAAGTAGAAAGCTGAAACTGGATCCTTTCCTTACCCCTTATACGAAGATTAATTCAAGATGGATTAGAGACTTAAATGTTAGACCTAATACCATAAAAACCCTAGAAGAAAATCTAGGTAGTACCATTCAGAACATAGGCATGGGCAAGGACTTCATGTCTAAAACACCAAAAGCAACGGCAGCAAAACCCAAAATTGACAAATGGGATCTAATTAAACTAAAGAGCTTTTGCACAGCAAAAGAAACTACCATCAGAGTGAACAGGCAACCTACAGAATGGGAGAACATTTTTGCAACCTACTCATCTGACAAAGGGCTAATATCCAGAATCTACAAAGAACTCAAACAAATATACGAGAAAAAACAAACCACCCCATCAAAAAGTGGGCAAAGGATATGAACAGACATTTCTCAAAAGAAGACATTCATACAGCCAACAGACACATGAAAAAATGCTCATCATCACTCGCCATCAGAGAAATGCAAATCAAAACCACAATGAGATACCATCTCACACCAGTTAGAATGGCAATCATTAAGAAGTCAGGAAACAACAGGTGTTGGAGAGGATGTGGAGAAATAGGAACACTTTTACACTGTTGGTGGGATTGTAAACTAGTTCAACCATTATGGAAAACAGTATGGCAATTCCTCAAGGATCTAGAACTAGATGTACCATATGACCCAGCCATCCCACTACTGGGTATATACCCAAAGGATTATAAATTATTCTACTACAAAGACACATGCACACGTATGTTTATTGCGGCACTATTCACAATAGCAAAGACTTGGAATCAACCCAAATGTCCATCTGTGACAGACTGGATTAAGAAAATGTGGCACATATACACCATGGAATACTATGCAGCCATAAAAAAGGATGAGTTTGCGTCCTTTGTAGGGACATGGATGCAGCTGGAAACCATCATTCTTAGCAAACTATCACAAGAACAGAAAACCAAACACCGCATGTTCTCACTCATAGGTGGGAACTGAACAATGAGATCACTTGGACTCGGGAAGGGGAACATCACACACTGGGGCCTATCATGGGGAGGGGGGAGGAGGGAGGGATTGCATTGGGGAGTTATACATGATATAAATGATGAATTGATGGGTGCTGACGAGTTGATGGGTGCAGCACACCAACATGGCATAAGTACACATATGTAACAAACCTGCACGTTATGCACATGTACCCTAGAACTTAAAGTATAATAATAAAAAAAAAGAACTCTAAAAAAAATAATTAATTAATTAATTAATAAAAACAAAAACAAACAAACAAAATCCTGCCAACCAAAAATATTTTACCTGGCAAAGCTGTCCTTCAGAAAAGGAGAAATAAAGGCTTTCCCAGAAAAACAAACTTGAAGGAGTTCACCACCATTAAACTTGTTTTACAAGAAATGCTAAAGGGAGTTCTACTAGCTGAAATGAAAGGATGCTATTTAGTAACATGAAAACATATCAAGGTATAAAACTCATTGGTGAAGGAAAGGACATAGTCAAGTTTAGAATACTTTAATACTGAATTGATGGTATATAAAAGACATAACTCTAGTATAATGGTTAAAAGACAAAAATATTTTAAAATAACTATAGCTACAATAATTTGTTAACAGATACACAATATAAAAAGACATAAATTGTGGTATCAAAAACATAAAATGGATGGGGGGATAAAACTATAGAGTTTTTATATCTAATCAAAGTTAGTTGTTAGCTTAAAATAGATTTTCATAACTATAAGATTTTTATGTATGTTTCATAGTAACTACAAAGCAAAAGAGCACATTACAGAAAATCATCAAATCACAAAGAAAGAAAAGAAGAACAAAGGATCTACAAAACACCCAGAAAATAACAAAACGGCAATAGTACATCCCTATTATCAATAATTACATTGAATATAAATATATTAAAATCTACAATAAAAAGGCAAACAGTGGCATAAAGACCCATCTATATGCACTATATACACTCACTAAAGCTTTAAGGACGCACATAGATTAAAAATGAAGGTATGAAAAAAGATCTAAATGAAAACCAAAAGACAGCAAGGTAGCTATATTTACTGTAAAACAAAATAGACTTCAAGTCAAAAAGTGTAACAAGAGATGAAGCAGGTCATTACAGAATGATAAAGTGATTAATTCACCAAAAGGATATAACAATTGTAAATACATATGTACCCATTGTCAGAATACCTAAACAAATATTAACAGATCTGAAGAGGATAGATAATAATAAAATAATAGAGAACTTCAATATCTCACTTTCAACGATGGATAGATTACGCAAACAGAAAACTAATAAGGAAATATTAAATTTGAACGATATGTTAGATCTAATGGACCTAACACATACAGAATATTCCATCCAACAGCAGCCAAATATACATACATCTCAAGTGCATACAGGATACTTTCCAGGACGTGCTAGGCCACAAAAACACTCTTAACAAATTTAAGAACACTGAAATCATACCAAATCTTTTCCAACCACAATAGAATGAAACTAGAAATAATAGGAAGAAAACTAGAAAATTTGCAAATATATGGAAATTAACACACTCTGAAAGAAACAATGGGTCAAGGAAGAAATTAAAAGGGAAGTTTTAAAATATCTGAGACAAACAAAAATGGAAACACAACATAACAAAATGTATGGGTGCAGAAAAAGCAGTTCTAAAAGGGAAATTAACAGCAATAAACATCTACATGAAGAAAGAAAGACCTCGAACAAACAACCTAATTTTATACTTCAATACACCAGAAAAAGAAAAACAAACTAAAGCCAAAGTTAGTAGAAGGAAGGAAATAACAAAGATCAGAGCAGAAATAAATAAAATCAAGACTAGATAACCAATAAAAAAGATCAACAAAACTAAGAGCTGTTTTTAGAAAAGAGAAACAAAATTGACAAATGTTTAGCTAGACTAAGAATAAAAGAAAAAAGACTAAAATAAAATCATAAATGAAAAAAGACACATTACCACAGAAATCCAAAAGATTACAAGACACTACCACGAACAATTATATGCCAACAAATTATATAACCTAGTAGAAATGCGTAAATTCCTAGAAACATACAATCTACCAACATTGAATCATGAAGGAAAAGAAAATCTCAACAGACCAATAAGAAGCAAGGAAATTGAATCAGTAATCCAGAATCTCTCATCCAAGAAAAGCCCAGAACCTGGCAGCTTTGTTACTGAGTTCTATCAAATGTTTAAAGAACTAATAACAATCCTTCTCAATTCTTTCAAAAAATCAAGTAAGAGGGAATATTTCCAAACTCATTTTACAAGAGCAGCATTGCCTTCATACCAAAGCTAGGCAAAGGCATTGTAAGAAAAGAAAATTACTGTCCAATATCCCTGATGACACAGATGCAAAAATTCTCAATAAAATACTAGCAAACTGAATTCAATAGCACATTAAAATGTTCATTCACCATGACCAAGTGAGATTTGTCTCTGGAATGTAAGGATGGCTCCCATATGCAAATTTATAGATGGGACACACCACATTAATAGAATGAAGGACAAAAACCATATGATCATCTCAATAGAGACAGTAAAGCACTTGAGAAAATTCAACACACTTTCATGATTAAAAAAGAAACTCTCAACAAATTAGGTACAGAATGCACCTCAACACAATAAAGGCCTCAACTTCAATGGTCAAAAGTTGAAAGCTTTTCCTCTAACATCAGGAAGAAGATAAGGATGCCCACTCTCATTGCTTCTTTTCAACACAGTACCGCAAGTCTTAGCCAGAGAAATTAGGCAAAAAAAAAAGAGAATTTTGGTACATTGTGTTTCCATTTTTGTTTGTCTAAACAAAAAGGCATCCAAATCAGAAAGGGAGAAGTAAAACTGTTACCATTGGCAGATGCCAAAATCTTATATATAGAAAACTGTAAATACTTCATCGAAAAACTCTTAAAATGAACAAATTCAGTACAGTTGCAGGACACAAAATCAACATACAAAAATCAGTGGCATTTCTATATGTTAACAATAAAACACCCAAAAATATATTAAGAAAAAAATCCCATTTATAATAGCATCAAAAAGAATAAAATATTTAGATATAAATTTAACGAAGGAGATAAAAGACCTGTACACTCCAAACTATAAAATAGTGGGCTGGAACCAGTGGCTCATTCCTATAATCCCAGCATTTTGGGTGGCCAAAGCATTAGGATCGCTTGAGTCCAGGAGTTTGAGACCAGCCTGGCAACATAGCAAGATCTCATCTCTACAAAAAATAAAATAATATCCGGGCATGGTGCCACATGTCTGTAGTCCCACCTACTCAGAAGGCTGAGGAGGGAGGATCACTTGAGCCCAGGAGGTGATTCCAATGAGCCATGATTCTGCAACTGTACTCCAGCCTGGGTGACACAATGAGACCCTGTCTCAAAAGAAAAAAAAAAAAAAAAAAAAAACAAATAAAAGGTATAAAATCATAAAGAAACTGAAGAAAAAAATAAATGCAGATACCTGTGTTCTGTGTTCATTGATTGAAAGAATATTGTCAAAACGTCCATACTACCCAAGTGATCCACAGATGGAATGTAATCCTTATCAAAATTTCAATGATGTTTTTCATAGAAATAGAAAGAACACTGCTCAGTGAAATCAAAGAGGACACAAACAAATGGAAGAACATACCATGCTCATGGATAGGAAGAATCAATATCGTGAAAATGGCCATACTGCCCAAGGTTATTTATAGATTCAATGCCATTCCCATCAAGCTACCAATGAGTTTCTTCACAGAATTGGAAAAAACTGCTTTAAAGTTCATATGGAACCAAAAAGGAGCCCGCATTGCCAAGACAATCCTAAGTCAAAAGGACAAAGCTGGAGGCGTCACGCTACCTGACTTCAAACTATACTACAAGGCTACAGTAACCAAAACAGCATGGTACTGGTACCAAAACAGAGATATAGACCAATGGAACAGAACAGAGTCCTCAGAAATAATACCACACATCTACAGCCATCTGATCTTTGACAAACCTGAGAGAAACAAGAAATGGGGAAAGGATTCCCTATTTAATAAATGGTGCTGGGAAAATTGGCTAGCCATAAGTAGAAAGCTGAAACTGGATCCTTTCCTTACCCCTTATACGAAGATTAATTCAAGATGGATTAGAGACTTAAATGTTAGACCTAATACCATAAAAACCCTAGAAGAAAATCTAGGTAGTACCATTCAGGACATAGGCATGGGCAAGGACTTCATGTCTAAAACACCAAAAGCAACGGCAGCAAAACCCAAAATTGACAAATGGGATCTAATTAAACTAAAGAGCTTTTGCACAGCAAAAGAAACTACCATCAGAGTGAACAGGCAACCTACAGAATGGGAGAACATTTTTGCAACCTACTCATCTGACAAAGGGCTAATATCCAGAATCTACAAAGAACTCAAACAAATATACAAGAAAAAAACAAACCACCCCATCAAAAAGTGGGCAAAGGATATGAACAGACATTTCTCAAAAGAAGACATTCATACAGCCAACAGACACATGAAAAAATGCTCATCATCACTCGCCATCAGAGAAATGCAAATCAAAACCACAATGAGATACCATCTCACACCAGTTAGAATGGCAATCATTAAAAAAATCAGGAAACAACAGGTGTTGGAGAGGATGTGGAGAAATAGGAACACTTTTACACTGTTGGTGGGATTGTAAACTAGTTCAACCATTATGGAAAACAGTATGGCAATTCCTCAAGGATCTAGAACTAGATGTACCATATGACCCAGCCATCCCACTACTGGGTATATACCCAAAGGATTATAAATTATTCTACTACAAAGACACACGCACACGTATGTTTATTACGGCACTATTCACAATAGCAAAGACTTGGAATCAACCCAAATGTCCATCTGTGACAGACTGGATTAAGAAAATGTGGCACATATACACCATGGAATACTATGCAGCCATAAAAAAGGATGAGTTTACGTCCTTTGTAGGGACATGGATGCAGCTGGAAACCATCATTCTTAGCAAACTATCACAAGAACAGAAAACCAAACACCGCATGTTCTCACTCATAGGTGGGAACTGAACAATGAGATCACTTGGACTCGGGAAGGGGAACATCACACACTGGGGCCTATCATGGGGAGGGGGGAGGAGGGCGGGATTGCATTGGGGAGTTATACATGATATAAATGATGAATTGATGGGTGCTGACGAGTTGATGGGTGCAGCACACCAACATGGCATAAGTATACATATGTAACAAACCTGCACGTTATGCACATGTACCCTAGAACTTAAAGTATAATAAAAAAAAAAAAAGAAAGAAAGAACAATCCTAAAATTCATACAGAACCACAAAACATCCTAATTAGCTAATGCAATCTTGTGCAAGAAAAACAAGGGTGGAAGTATCATGTGACCTAACTTCAAATTATATTACAAAGCTATAGTAACCAAAATAGTGTCGTGGCACTGGCATAAAAACAGAAACACAGATCAATGGAACAGAATAGGAAGCCTAGAAATAAACCCATACATATGCAGTCAACTAATCTTTGACAAAGGCAATAAAACACACCATGGAGAAGGGATGTTCTCTTCAAAAACCGGGTTGAAAAAACTGAATACGTGCAAAAAATAAAACTGGATCCTTATACCGTACACAAAAACCAATTCAAAATAGATTAAAGATTTAAACATAATACTTAGACTCCTGGAAGAGTAAAACTAAAGGAGTAAAACTCCTAGAAGAAAACATAGGGTATAAGCTCCATGACAAAGGTCTCGGAAATGATTTTTTTTTTGGATATGACAACAAAAGCACAGGCAACAAAAGTAAAAATAAGCAAGTAGGACTATATCAAACTGAAAGGTTTCTGCACAGCAAAGGAGACAATCAACAAAATGAAAAGCAATCCATTGAATGGGCAAAAAATATTTGCAAACAAAATATGAGTTGAGCATACCTAACCCAAAAATCTAAAAGCTGAAATGCTCCAAAATTTGAAACTTTCTGAGTGCCAACATGATACTCAAAGGAAATGCTCACTGGGCATTTCAGATTTCCAATTTTCAGATTAGGGATGCTCAACTGGTATGTATTCTGCAATTATTCCAAAATCTGAAAAACTCCAAAATTCAAAAAACTTCTGGTCCCCAACATTTCAGATAAAGGATACTCAATCTGTAGCCAATAAGGGATTAATATCCAAAATATATAAGGACCTTATATAATACACTTGCAAAAAAAGCAAGTAACTTTATTTTTTATAATGGGCAAAGCACATGAATAGGACATTCTCCCAAAGAAGATACACAAATAGAGAATAGGTAGTTATATGAAAAGTTGTTCAACATCACTATCAGGGAACTGCAAATCAAAATCACAATGAGGTATTCCCTCACACCTCTTAGGATGGCTACTATCAAAACATCAAAAAATGATAAGTGTTGACAAGGATGTGGAGAAAAGGGAACCCTTGTACACTGTTGGTGGAATTATAAATTACTACAGCCATTCTGGAAAACAGCATGGAGGTTCCTCAAAAAGTTAAAAACAGAACTACCATATAATCGAGCAATCCCACTTCTGGTTGTATACGCAAAGGAAATGAAATCAGTACCTCAAACAGACAATTGCACTCCCATGTTCACTGCAGCATTATTCACAATAGCCAAGACATGGAAACTACCTAAGTGTCTATCAGTGAATGAATGAATGAAGAAAGTGTGAGTGTGTGTGTGTGTGTGTGTGTGTGTGTGTGTGTGTAATTTAGCCTTCAAAACCAAGAAAATCCTGTCATTTGTTACAACATGGATGAACTTAGAGGATATCATGCTAAGCAAAATAAGTCAAACAAAAAAAGACAACTACTGCATGACCTCACTTATATATAAAAATCTAAAGTCAAGCTTATAGAAACAGAGAATAGAAGAGTGGTTACCAGGGTGATAAAATGAGGAGATAATGTCCCAGGGTATGAACTTACAGTTGTATGATGAATAAATTCTGGAGGACTAATATATAGCATTGTGACTACAGTTAATAATAATGTATTATAGAATTGAACTTTGCTAAGAGAGTAGATCTTTATTCTCACCACACCAAAAAAGGTAACAATGTGAGTTGATGGATTATGTTAATTAGCTTCATTGTGGCAATCATCTCATGTTTTTCCATTTGTTTGTGTCATCTCTGATTTCTTTGAGCAGTGTTTTGTAATGCTTTTTGCTTGTTTTGTTTTGTTTTTGAGACAGAGTCTCACTCTGCCACCAGGCTGGAGTGTAACTGGCGTGATCTCGACTCACTGCAACTTCTGCCTTCCTGGGTTTGAGCAATTCTCCTGCCTCAGCCTCCTTAGTAGCTGAGACTACAGGCGCGTGCCATCACGCCTGGCTAATTTTTGTACTTTTTAGTAGAGACAGGGTTTCACCATATTGGACAGGCTGGTCTCGAACTCCTGACCTCATGATCCACCCGCCTTGGCCTCCCAAAGTGCTGGGATTACAGGTGTGAGCCACCATGCCTGGTCTTGTAATTCTTGTGGTAGAGATCTTTCACCTTCCTGGTCAAAAAACTACCTACTGGGTTCTATGCTTATTACCTGGGTGATGAAATAATCTGCACACCAAACCCCTGCAATTTACCTATATAACAAACCTGTACATGTACTCCTGAACCTAAAATGAAAGTTAATAAATAAAGATTATACTGGTTACTTATGCAAAGCACCTTCCTTCTTTTCTAGACTAAAAAAAAAAAAAACAGTAGAATGGGGCTAAATGAGCACATATTTGAATGTTATTATGCTAATGAAACAGCATTATATTATGTCATATTAGGACAATTACAACACTTATTGAATAGAAACAGTTTATTAATTCCCACACTAATTTTGCAAATGATACTTGAGAGGAAAACAAATTCAAACACAACTAGGAATCTTGCCCCCAGAACCAAGAAGCAAAGCAGAACATAAACAACATGAAAAAGGCCAGATTCCATTTCTTCTACTCAATTTAAGTGAAATGAAGATATAAACCAACTTTGTGGTGGCATTTTTTTTATCTACTGTATTCGATTTTTCAAAACAAAAACATCCATTTTCTATGGCCAGCTCTCTGTTAGCCAAAAATAAAGGATGCATGGCTTTGGTAAGAACAGATTTAAATGACAATTACATGGTTTTTTTTTCAACTCTCTAAATACCTAATCTATAACTTTTCTAGTAGGATAAAAATAGCTAATTAAACTTAAATTTAGCCTTTCTTCCTTCTCAAATTATTCCACCTTCATTGAGTGAAGACATATTATATTCCTTGGGCATTCAGGCACTGTTTGACATCTCTGAACTACAAATCTACTTGAAAATGAGAATCATTATGTAAAAAGTACTCAGCACAGTACCTGAGCATGGCACATGCTCAACAGATGCTAACTACTGTTATCATCCTTATTATTATCTTTTTTAGTTTTTGGTTCACCCTTATTACTGATCACAAAATGATGGCAAGTGTCAAGTTTAGTAGGATACCAGTGACTACCACCTACACATCTACTCCCTTCTCCTTTCCAGAATGAAATTTGATCTCCTTCTGCTTTCCACCCACCCACAGTCACGTACATAACCCATAGGCATGCCGTGTACCCATCACTGGTTCATGGGTAATCCCATGTTCCTCTGTCAGTGACTGATCCAGAAATAAGCATACGACATTAGCCAATTAACAAAACATTGACTGACAAGTCAGCTGGGGAGCTTCTCAAGAAAGTGGTCCTCACTCCTAAGAGAAAAAAAAAAAACTAAAAAAAGATTATTTTTAAAATTCCTCTGGAGATCTTTTTGTGATGAGTTTTCTGGTAATGCAGCAGCCATTGGGCTATCAGCCCAAGAAAGAAGCCAACAATGATGGCAATGGAGCAAGCAAGAGACGTGGAGAACCAGGTCCTTGATGTCATCAATGGAGCCCCTGAACCAATTAACCCTGGAGTCTTCCTACCTCTGAACTTTCTCTTACATAAAATCATGTATTTTCTTATTATTGAACCCAATTTGTGTAGTAATTTCTGTTAACTGCAACCCAAAGCACCCTAATCACTACAGTAAGAGAAAACGGTAATAGATTTTATCAAAACCACACCCATCCAAACTTAAATTACTCTTCACTTCACAGAACAAAGCCTCTACCATGAATACCTTAAGTTCCTAAACAAACAGGAACACTAGTTCCAGTTTACCAATGTGGAACAAGTCAGTCGTTTTGCCAAGCAGATTCTGTTTGACAGTGCTTCAAAAAAGGTAAAGGTTCCTGAATTCAATTCAACTGATGTTTATTGAGTATCTACTACATCTTTAAGCCAATAGTCTCGTCCTCAAGGACCTCCTAGGCTTTGGGGAGAAGAACAACCATGAGTAGTGTAAGTTCCACATCATGGCACCACTGATCTTGGAGGGAGTAAATCTTTGAAGCTGGGCATGGGAAGAAAGAAAAGAGGGAGGGAGGTAGGGAGACAGACAGAAGGGAGAGCAAGAAGTGGCGAGAGAGGGAGGGAGAATGGCTGCAGAAAAGAGACAATATTTGAGCTCACCTCAGGCTTTGCCACATGGATAAGGAGGGAAGGGATTATAAACAAGAGCAAAAGAGAAACATGCACTCCTCCTCAAGAAATTGTGCTAAGTTGTTTATATTGCAATTATAGCAGAAAGAAAAAATAAAGTGAATGATAGTAGCTAGGACTTTCTATTAAATAATAAGAGTTGCCTGGACTTGTAGATTAATAAGACAAACCTGTGTAATTCCTGTAGCGAGTTGCTGAAAACTTGATGGCACAGGCAGGGTTGAACTTGCAAAGGTGGTTCTGAGGAAAGTCCAGGACTACATTGCTTATGCTTATTCCAGATACAAATGTTATAATTCTGATATGAAAAGCTATAAAGAAAGACCTGCTACTAAGATGAAGAATAAAATCAAAACTGGTAAGATGAGTCAGACAAAGGAGGATATGTAAAACAAAGACAAAAAATCTTTAACTTGAGAATATTACATTTCCATTTCCCACAAAATTTACTTTTGCATGAGAAGGAAAGCATAATAGGTAGAACACAGGCAAATCTAAATTTTAAGGACAAGAAAGAATTCAGGTGAAACAAATGTGCAGCAAATCTTCAAATCTTTATTATCCTCTGACGTGAATTTTACGAGCTATCTTAGCTATACTGCAGTAAATATTCTTTTATATTTCTGAGAACACATCACTATATCATCTTAGCAGATTTCAATTGGGAGCCTATTAATTATTCTATCGTCAATATTAGTAAACAGTGATAATTATGATAGGTTACAACATATATAATTTACAAGGAAATTTTGAAGAACCAGTAAAATCTTCTAGGGCTGGGATAGAGAGAGAGAAATGGAGAAACCAGAACTCCTCAGCATTATTAAACACAGCCATAAGAGAGTCCCAACTAATAGGAAATTCAGTGGTGCAAAGTGAGAACATCCATGAGAATTGGCATAGCATATGTTTCTCCTCCACAAGGAAAAGTGTCCCAATCCTGGGATGGACGGGCACAATCCTTCCAATCTGCTCCCTCCATTAGGATTCAAGCTGAAGTCTGATTCCAAAGCCCATAAATCCCTCACCTCAATGTGCCCCTAAGTGTACTTGCTCTTCAATTCAATGTAGGTACAGGCAGACCTAAAATACCATTGTAGAATTTTAGTTGAGTCTCTATTTCTTCAATATCCAACTCAGATTTTTTTAAACGACTATCCATGCTTTCTACTAGTCAGTATTTAATTCAATTCTTTTTTATCAAAGCTAAAAGAAAAATATACAAATAAGTGTACTTTTCATGATATGAACAAAATATTCTGAAAATGAAAATGTAAGGTACCTTTAATCATGGCATTTTATACTGTGGGCTGGATCATGCTGTAATTCACTAATGAGAACCATGACATATATTCAATAACAAGTTAATAAAAATGCAAACTCTTTCTGCATTCTATATTTACACGTTCCCACTTTCTCTCCGTGATTCATCAATAAATCTTTTTTCCCAAATTAACCAGCCATCGTGAACAGAGCTGGTTAAAATAAATACATTTGATTCAGCACTATGCCTTTCTAACCCCTCTATCAGCACCTTTTCAAGTTAGCAGTTTGTTGTATTCACTTCTGTTTGCAGCAAAAACCTTGGCTAACATACAGGAATTGGTATATTCCATAAGAATCTGAAAACATAAGCATCACTTCTTCCAACACAATAAGCCTGTCTTGGTAGTCCCCATCCATGCTAGCCCAAATGGTCAGTTATTAAACTATTCATTAATGCTCACAGGGATACCCAAGCGTCAAGAATTTGCACCAGATCATCTTAGCTTTAGATGCACCAAAACACAATGGGGAAAGCAACTGGTAATTTGTATGTGATGGGTGTGGCACAGCACCACTTTGCCCATCAAAGTGTTGTCTTGCTGCTTAAAGTACTGTCTGTGGACCAGCAGCACTGTCATTACCCGAGAGCCTGGGAAAATGCACAATCCCAGGACTCATTCCAGACCCACTGGATCACAGCCCTGCCTTTTAACAAGATCCCCAAGGTGATTCATGCACTTAAAAAAAACAAAAAAACAAAAAACAAAAAAAAAAAAAAAAACTCGAGAATACACCATTCAGATTATTATCCCAAAGAAAGCTAAGAAACAGGAGCCCAAACTGAAGTTTGTGTTTAAAGATCAATACACCTTATACTTACAATGTCCAGGGAAATCTTAAGAAGAACTAAATATCTACATTTCAAGCATCTGAAAGCAAAAGCCCGGAATTCCCTGGGCATCAATTTTTTCATGACAGCTTGCCAGTATCAGACATACTAAGTACCTTCAGGAAGTGATGAGTTATACCATGTACAACTTTCATAGCAACAAATTATCAATTTACAAAACTCAAAGTCAACACATCGTACCTCACAGTCATTTAAGCTGGCATGACTTTAAAGTACACACAAACATGAAGCAGCCCATTGGAACTATTTGATTTATGTTAAACAGCACTATGGAATTTAAACATTCGTATGCTCAACCAAACCCTATTCCTAGCCAGTCAGTCGGCTCACTGATCAGCTTACAGATATCCTTCCAACATATACTGCTCAGCTAAATTTAATATTTTTTTAAATAAATCTTATTTCAAGTAAATTTCCTGAGCTGAAAAGAACTACAACAAAATAACACCAAAAACAGCCCTGTGCCATAAAAGGCACTAGTTGTATTTAGTGAATTCTGCCTCTCACAAGAACCTTCTACAGAGGGAACCAAGGCGGCAAACCCATGAAGGCCTTGAGTCCAGCAAGGGCCACAAAGCAGCATGTCACAAAGAAATTGTTTTTCTCCTCCTTTTGATGGGTTATGCTTTCAAGTCAGGAAATTAGAAACAGGTGTGCCAGAGGGCACACACATCCTCGCTCCACACTGAAAAACACGCGTTTTCAATTTTCAAACATGAAAGAGACTCCTGTTGAATGAAAGAAGAAATGAAAATCCAGCCCTGTTTCTGTGAACCATATGAAGGGAGCTTAGAAAGTCTTTGACAGGTTGCTCAACTTACCCCCTCTCCAACTGACAGCAGGTAGTACTCCACAATAGGAAGGAAAAGGCATTCTTTCAAGTGAGAACAATCAAAGGGAGAACTACATCAAGGATAGCAGGATTGGCATTTTAACCCATCACTTGATCTTATGTCTCTGTTTTTACCATTTCTTCACCTTGTGTTTTAAAATTAGAAGTCTGTTCTTTCACAAAACAACAAAGCAATGCAAAGTAAGTATCTAGCAAAAAATCTGAGAAATTAAAACATCAAAAGTACATCTTGGGGATCACTTTATCCATTATGTCCCAGGTCTACAATCTCTTTCAGAGAAAGACTTACCTTCCCTCCAGGATGTCCTCAGCTCTTCCAGAGGTTAGGGGCTGAAGGCATTTCAGTGAGTGTAGGAGAGTGATGGGTAGTGCTAAGATTAAAAACAACCGGTTTTGGTGAGATTTGGGGAGAGAAAGGTGGCAAGAAAAGGAGATGTACTGATGGCTGCAACAACAGTCAAGCCATCAGGTACACGAAGGCACCTGCAAGTGATCCTTTGGGAAGCACCACAGTGCACGTTCCCTAGGCGAATGGATGCAGCAGAGCCTCATTCTGTGCTAATAAGCCTTTTGCTATAGCCAATATGTCAACAATTTCTACATTGGCAAGAAAGTTTCCTATATTACCAAGGTCCCAGCTTCCATGTCCTGTGAGGACAAGGACTATGTTTTTAATTCTCTTTTATCATAACCAGGCTAGATCATAGAAACAGCCTCTAAACAGCTGCTGCTTTATTGCATAAGGCCAATTACAAGTCATCTTGCTGAGGAGCAAAATACCTGAACTCATGATGCGTGGAAAGACATCCTTCATATCCTTTAAAATTAGGTTTGGAAGAATAATAATACATAAAAATGTTCATTACAAAATATTAAATGAACAAAGCGCAATACAAGCTAAGCAGTATTCCCACTTTTGTTTAATAGCAAAAGTCCACCGAAAATATTAATAGTGACTACCACAGGATGGCAAAAATTATCGGTCTCATTTTCCAAATTCTATCAATGAGCATGCATTATTTCACAAACAGGAAAAAAAATCTACTCATTTAAAATCTCTAAGATACACGTAACATGTCGCACTGAATGAAAGGAAAAAATCCACTCATTTAAAATCTCTAAGATATATCAATTGCCGTCACATTGAACTGGTTTCTTAGAAAATGGTCTGGCATCATTCAGAATTCTACATAATTTTGCACCATCAGTGACTTTACTTATATAAAGAGCAAGAAGCAATATATTAAAAGTTAATCAGATATGAAGTGACCTAATTAGAGTATGCAACAAACTCAGAATAGAATTCCCATCCCAGAAAATTACTTCAGTTCTTAGAAATGTGCTGCTCGTTTATATACTCTGCTATCTGTAAATGAATATTATTTTTCCCACCCCCAACAACCAAACAGTCCAAAGAGTCAAGTGCTTTTAAGATAATGTTTACAAACGTTAGGGTTTTATCTAGGCTCACATCTAGAAGTCATAAGTCACAAGAAGATTTCCCATGGCATTATTCCCACCCCCACATACTATGTCTCAAAGTATTTCAGCTCCAGTGGCAGCTCCTAGTTCTCAGCATTTTAAGAATCTTGTTGAGTGTGACAAAATTATGAAGGTTTATTCTTTCACAAGGATAAGAAACTTCTGAGAAGCCAGTGTCAGCCTGCCCAACAAGGCAGATTAAGGAATCAAAGTGGACTAAAGATTCTGGATGTCACCACCAGGACCAAGAGCAATGTATTTAACTCCTTGACTAGTTTTGCTTCTCAGAGTCTGGATCATTGCTCACCGTGCCAGAACACTCTCAGAGAAGAAAGAGCTATCTTCATGTATCTTCTAAAAGTATGATTATCTCCCTACTCAAGAGTCCCCCTTTCATACCAAAGAAAATGTCTAACCACCACCACCTAAGTCCCCAAATTAAACCCCATACACCTCACACTCAATCATCTTCTTCAGGCATCCTCTGCTCTTATCCAGAATATACCACTCTTAGCCCCTCATCTGCCTTACTCTCAGCCTTCACTCATCTGGGTTTCACTGGCTCACCCCACCGCAATGTATTTGTTTGTCATTCATATTCATTCACACTCATTCAACAGTTCTAGGTAATAAGCAACATTCACACATCAATGAACAAAGCTGATGAAAATCCCAACCCCTAAGGAGTTTAGAGCAGGGTAGAAAATAAAAAGAAAATAGCAAAGAACTAAAAATAGAACTACCATTTGACCCAGCAATCCCATTACGGGGTATATACTCAAAGGAAAATAAATTGTTCTACCAAAAAGACCAGGCACTCACATGTTCATCATAGTATTATTCCCTATAGCAAAGACCTGGGATCAACTTAGATACCTATCAATGGTGAATTAAAAACATAAAATGTGGTACATATATACCATAGAACGCTACGCAGCCATAGAAAAGAACAAAAAAACATATCCTCTGCAGCAACATGGATGTAGCTGGAGGCCATTATCCTAAGCAAATTAATGCAGAAACAGAAAACCAAACACCACATGTTCTCACTTACATATGGCAGCTAAACATTGGGTACATATGGACATAAAGATAGGAACAATAGACAATGAGGACTATTAGAGTAGGGAGACAAGAAGAGGCACAAGGGTTGAAAACTATCTACTGGGTACCAGACTCACTATCCGGGTGATGGGATCAATCATACCACAACTTAGTATCATGCAATATACTCATGTAACAAACCTGCATATGTACCCATGAATCTACAGTAAAAGTTGAAATTAAAAGAAAGAAAAATAAAGGAACAACTCAAATTAGAAAATAAAACCAATTTTTTTAAAAGAAAATTGTTTAAAGATATAAAATATTAGATAATCATACTTGCTATGGGAAAAAAACAAAATATGAAAGGGAGACGGGAAATGTTGGCTGAAGGAAGAACTCCATGTTCACATAGGATGGCTGGGGAAGAGCTCATCGAGGTGACTTATTTGAATAAAGGCCTGATGAGATGGCGGGGGGGGTGGGGGGCTTAAGACACTGAGGGTGAAGAGCTAAAGGAGAAGCAGCAGCTTGACAAAGGCCCTAAGGCGGGAGTGTGCATGGCATGTGTGAAGTACCGCAAGGCAGCCAACATAGCTGGAATTGTGTGAGCAAGGGAAGAAAAGCAAGAGCTTCTGAGGGGAAGCTGAGAAGTATCTCCAACAAGGCCTTATAGACCCTTCATAAGGACTTTGGCTTTCCCATTTATTAAGAAGCGAAGTGGCTGAACAGTTCAAAATAGAGGTATGACATCATCTGAGTTCGGTTTGAACACCAGCTCCAGGGTTGAGAACCAAATAAAGGGGGAAAGGGGCAAAAAGCAAGAAACCAGCTAGGAGGATAGCAATGATCCAGATAAGAGATAATGGCACCACAGAACTGTTGGTGGCCATTAACGTGCTGAGAAGTGGTCAGATTTTAAATATATTCAGGGAGGAGAGCAGACAAAGTTTGTTGCTGAATTGGATGTGACTGAGATAGAAAAGAGGGTCAAGGATGAACCCAAAATTTTGACTTGAGCCACTGGAATTGACTCTGTTGTGGGGAAAATATTTCAAGAGAACAGGTTTAGGGTTAGGCAAGAGCTCATATTTGGACATGCTAAATAGATGTCTGTTATACATACAAGTGGAGATTTTACCAAGCACTTGAATTATAACTCATTTCTGGAGAGAGGCCCAGGATGGAGATAAAACTGTGGGCATCATCAGCACATAGGTGGTACTTAGCCATCAGACTGGATGAGACACAAAGGGAGCAGGCACACAAAGAAAGGGAGAAGAGGTTCAAGGACCAGGCACTGAGGCACTCCAACACTGAGAGGTCAAAGAGGTGAGGACTATTAACAAAGGAGACTGAGAAGGAGCAGCCAGTGAGGTGGCTGGACAAACAGGAGAGTGTGGTCCCTGGAAGTCTATTAAGGACAGTATTTACAGGAGGAGCAAGTTACTTGAGCAACCGTGTCAAATGCTACTTATAATCACATGACTTGATGGGGGGCGGAGCAAGATGGCCGAATAGGAACAGCTCCAGTCTCCAACTCCCAGCGCGAGCGACACAGAAGACCGGTGATTTCTGCATTTTCAACTGAGGTACTGGGGTCATCTCACTAGGGAGTGCCGGACAATCGGTGCTGGTCAGCTGCTGCAGCCTGACCAGCGAGAGCTGAAGCAGGGCGAGGCATCGCCTCACCTGGAAGCGCAAGGGGGAAGGGGATCCGTTTTCCTAGCCAGGGGAACTGAGACACACAACACCTGGAAAATCGGGTAACTCCCACCCCAATACTGCGCTGTAAGCATACAGGCACACCAGAATATATCCCACACCTGGCCGGGAGGGTCCCACGCCCACGAAGCCTCCCTCACTGCTAACACAGCAGTCTGCCGCGATCTATCCGCAAGGCAGCAGCGAGGCTGGGGGAGGGGCGCCCGCCATTGCTGAGGCTTAAGTAGGTAAACAAAGCCGCTGGGAAGCTCGAACTGGGTGGAGCTCACAGCAGCTCAAGGAAGCCTGCCTGTCTCTGTAGTCTCCATCTCTGGGGACAGCGCACACCTGAAGACCAACAGGGGAAGTAGCAGGAGCCGGTGCAGACGCGAACGACTCTGTCTGACAGCTTTGGGGAGAGCCGTGGATCTCCCAACGCGGAGGTTGAGATCTGAGAACGGACAGACTGCCTGCTCAGGTGTGTCCCTGACCCCTGAGTAGCCTAGCTGGGAGACATCCCCCACTAGGGGCAGTCTGACACCCCACACCTCACAGGGTGGAGTACACCCCTGAGAGGAAACTTCCAAAGGAAGAATCAGACAGGTACACTCGCTGTTCAGCAATATTCTATCTTCGGCAACCTCTGCTGTTGATACCCAGGCAAACAGGGTCTGGAGTGGACCTCAAGCAATCTCCAACAGACCAACAGACAGCCCTTCTGACTGTAAGAAGGAAAACTATCAAACAGGAAGGACACCTATACCAAAACCGCATCAGTACGTCACCACCATCAAAGACCAGAGACAGATAAAACCACAAAGATGGGGAAGAAGCAGGGCAGAAAAGCTGGAAATTCAAAAAATAAGAGCGCATCTCCCCCTGCAAAGGAGCGCAGTCCATCGCCAGCAACGGATCAAAGCTGGTCAGAGAATGACTTGGACGAGAGGAGAGAAGAAGGCTTCAGTCCATCAAACTTATCAGAGCTAAAGGAGGAATTACGTACCCAGCGCAAAGAAACTAAAAATCTTGAAAAAAGAGTGGAAGAATTGACAGCTAGACTCATTAATGCAGAGAAGATCATAAACGAAATGACAGAGATGAAAACCATGACACGAGAAATACGTGACAAATGCACAAGCTTCAGTAACCGACTCGATCAACTGGAAGAAAGAGTATCAGCGATTGAAGATCAAATGAATGAAATGAAGCGAGAAGAGAAACCAAAAGAAAAAAGAAGAAAAAGAAATGAGCAAAGCCTGCAAGAAGTATGGGACTACGTAAAAAGACCAAATCTACGCCTGATTGGGGTGCCTGAAAGTGAGGGGGAAAATGGAACCAAGTTGGAAAACACTCTTCAGGAAATCATCCAGGAGAACTTCCCCAACCTAGTAGGGCAGGCCAACATTCAAATTCAGGAAATACAGAGAACGCCACAAAGATACTCCTCCAGAAGAGCAACTCCAAGACACATAATTGCCAGATTCACCAAAGTTGAAATGAAGGAAAAAATCTTAAGGGCAGCCAGAGAGAAAGGTCGGGTTACCCACAAAGGGAAGCCCATCAGACTAACAGCAGATCTCTCGGCAGAAACTCTACAAGCCAGAAGAGAGTGGGGGCCAATATTCAACATTCTTAAAGAAAAGAATTTTAAACCCAGAATTTCATATCCAGCCAAACTAAGTTTCATAAGTGAAGGAGAAATAAAATCCTTTACAGATAAGCAAATGCTTAGAGATTTTGTCACCACCAGGCCTGTCTTACAAGAGACCCTGAAGGAAGCCCTAAACATGGAAAGGAACAACCGGTACCAGCCATCGCAAAAACATGCCAAAATGTAAAGACCATCGAGGCTAGGAAGAAACTGCACCAACTAACGAGCAAAATAACCAGTTAATATCTAATGGCAGGATCAAGTTCACACATAACAATATTAACCTTAAATGTTAATGGACTAAATGCTCCAATTAAAAGACACAGACTGGCAAACTGGATAAAGAGTCAAGACCCATCAGTCTGCTGTATTCAGGAGACCCATCTCACATGCAGAGACATACATAGGCTCAAAATAAAGGGATGGAGGAAGATCTACCAAGCAAATGGAGAACACAAAAAAGCAGGGGTTGCAATCCTTGTCTCTGATAAAACAGACTTTAAACCATCAAAGATCAAAAGAGACAAAGAAGGCCATTACATAATGGTAAAGGGATCAATTCAACAGGAAGAGCTAACTCTCCTAAATATATATGCACCCAATACAGGAGCATCCAGATTCATAAAGCAAGTCCTTAGGGACTTACAAAGAGACTTAGACTCCCATACAATAATAATGGGAGACTTCAACACTCCGCTGTCAACATTAGACAGATCAACGAGACAGAAAGTTAACAAGGATATCCAGGAATTGAACTCATCTCTGCACCAAGTGGACCTAATAGACATCTATAGAACTCTCCACCCCAAATCAACAGAATATACATTCTTCTCAGCACCACATCGCACTTATTCCAAAATTGACCACATAATTGGAAGTAAAGCACTCCTCAGCAAATGTAAAAGAACAGAAATTATAACAAACTGTCTCTCAGACCACAGTGCAATCAAACTAGAACTCAGGACTAAGAAACTCAATCAAAACCGCTCAACTACATGGAAACTGAACAACCTGCTCCTGAATGACTACTGGGTACATAACGAAATGAAAGCGGAAATAAAGATGTTCTTTGAAACCAATGAGAACAAAGATACAACATACCAGAATCTCTGGGACACATTTAAAGCAGTGTGTAGAGGGAAATTTATAGCACTAAATGCCCACAAGAGAAAGCAGGAAAGATCTAAAATTGACACTCTAACATCACAATTAAAAGAACTGGAGAGGCAAGAGCAAACACATTCAAAAGCTAGCAGAAGGCAAGAAATAACTAAGATCAGAGCCGAACTGAAGGAGATAGAGACACAAAAAACCCTCCAAAAAATCAATGAATCCAGGAGTTGGTTTTTTGAAAAGATCAACAAAATTGACAGACCGCTAGCAAGGCTAATAAAGAAGAAAAGAGAGAGGAATCAAATAGATGCAATAAAAAATGATAAAGGGGATATCACCACTGACCCCACAGAAATACAAACTACCATCAGAGAATACTATAAACGCCTCTACGCAAATCAACTAGAAAATCTAGAAGAAATGGATAATTTCCTGGACACTTACACTCTCCCAAGGCTAAACCAGGAAGAAGTTGAATCCCTGAATAGACCAATAGCAGGCTCTGAAATTGAGGCAACAATTAATAGCCTACCCACCAAAAAAAGTCCAGGACCAGATGGATTCACAGCTGAATTCTACCAGAGGTACAAGGAGGAGCTGGTACCATTCCTTCTGAAACTATTCCAATCAATAGAAAAAGAGGGAATCCTCCCTAACTCATTTTATGAGGCCAACATCATCCTGATACCAAAGCCTGGCAGAGACACAACAAAAAAAGAGAATTTTAGACCAATATCCCTGATGAACATTGATGCAAAAATTCTCAATAAAATACTGGCAAACCGGATTCAGCAGCACATCAAAAAGCTTATCCACCATGATCAAGTGGGCTTCATCCCTGGGATGCAAGGCTGGTTCAACATTCGCAAATCAATAAACGTAATCCAGCATATAAACAGAACCAAAGACAAGAACCACATGATTGTCTCAATAGATGCAGAAAAGGCTTTTGACAAAATTCAACAGCCCTTCATGCTAAAAACGCTCAATAAATTCGGTATTGATGGAACGTATCTCAAAATAATAAGAACCATTTATGACAAACCCACAGCTAATATCATACTGAATGGGCAAAAACTGGAAAAATTCCCTTTGAAAACTGGCACAAGACAGGGATGCCCTCTCTCACCACTCCTATTCAACATAGTGTTGGAAGTTCTGGCTAGGGCAATCAGGCAAGAGAAAGAAATCAAGGGTATCCAGTTAGGAAAAGAAGAAGTCAAATTGTCCCTGTTTGCAGATGACATGATTGTATATTTAGAAAACCCCATCGTCTCAGCCCAAAATCTCCTTAAGCTGATAAGCAACTTCAGCAAAGTCTCAGGATACAAAATTAATGTGCAAAAATCACAAGCATTCTTATACACCAGTAACAGACAAGCAGAGAGCCAAATCAGGAATGAACTTCCATTCACAATTGCTTCAAAGAGAATAAAATACCTAGGAATCCAGCTTACAAGGGATGTAAAGGACCTCTTCAAGGAGAACTACAAACCACTGCTCAGTGAAATCAAAGAGGACACAAACAAATGTAAGAACATACCATGCTCATGGATAGGAAGAATCAATATCGTGAAAATGGCCATACTGCCCAAGGTTATTTATAGATTCAATGCCATCCCCATCAAGCTACCAATGAGTTTCTTCACAGAATTGGAAAAAACTGCTTTAAAGTTCATATGGAACCAAAAAAGAGCCCGCATTGCCAAGACAATCCTACGTCAAAAGGACAAAGCTGGAGGCGTCACGCTACCTGACTTCAAACTATACTACAAGGCTACAGTAACCAAAACAGCATGGTACTGGTACCAAAACAGAGCTATAGACCAATGGAACAGAACAGAGTCCTCAGAAATAATACCGCACATCTACAGCCATCTGATCTTTGACAAACCTGAGAGAAACAAGAAATGGGGAAAGGATTCCCTATTTAATAAATGGTGCTGGGAAAATTGGCTAGCCATAAGTAGAAAGCTGAAACTGGATCCTTTCCTTACCCCTTATACGAAGATTAATTCAAGATGGATTAGAGACTTAAATGTTAGACCTAATACCATAAAAACCCTAGAAGAAAATCTAGGTAGTACCATTCAGGACATAGGCATGGGCAAGGACTTCATGTCTAAAACACCAAAAGCAACGGCAGCAAAAGCAAAAATTGACAAATGGGATCTAATTAAACTAAAGAGCTTTTGCACAGCAAAAGAAACTACCATCAGAGTGAACAGGCAACCTACAGAATGGGAGAACATTTTTGCAACCTACTCATCTGACAAAGGGCTAATATCCAGAATCTACAAAGAACTCAAACAAATATACAAGAAAAAAACAAACAACCCCATCAAAAAGTGGGCAAAGGATATGAACAGACATTTCTCAAAAGAAGACATTCATACAGCCAACAGACACATGAAAAAATGCTCATCGTCACTCGCCATCAGAGAAATGCAAATCAAAACCACAATGAGATACCATCTCACACCAGTTAGAATGGCAATCATTAAGAAGTCAGGAAACAACAGGTGTTGGAGAGGATGTGGAGAAATAGGAACACTTTTACACTGTTGGTGGGATTGTAAACTAGTTCAACCATTATGGAAAACAGTATGGCAATTCCTCAAGGATCTAGAACTAGATGTACCATATGACCCAGCCATCCCACTACTGGGTATATACCCAAAGGATTATAAATTATTCTACTACAAAGACACATGCACACGTATGTTTATTGCGGCACTATTCACAATAGCAAAGACTTGGAATCAACCCAAATGTCCATCTGTGACAGACTGGATTAAGAAAATGTGGCACATATACACCATGGAATACTATGCAGCCATAAAAAAGGATGAGTTTGCATCCTTTGTAGGGACATGGATGCAGCTGGAAACCATCATTCTTAGCAAACTATCACAAGAACAGAAAACCAAACACCGCATGTTCTCACTCATAGGTGGGAACTGAACAATGAGATCACTTGGACTCGGGAAGGGGAACATCACGCACTGGGGCCTATCATGGGGGGGGGGAGGGGGGTGGAGGGAGGGATTGCATTGGGGAGTTATACATGATATAAATGATGAATTGATGGGTGCTGACGAGTTGATGGGTGCAGCACACCAACATGGCATAAGTATACATATGTAACAAACCTGCACGTTATGCACATGTACCCTAGAACTTAAAGTATAATAAAAAAAAAAAAAAAGAAAATTATTTAAAAAAAAATAATAATAATAATAATCACATGACTTTAGAGGTAACTGTTAATCTTGACAAGAACAGACTGATGGAGTGGTAGAGGAGAGGTCCGACTGAAGTAGAATAAAAGTGAGTGAGAGGAGAGAACTAAAGAAAATAATAAACCTCAATGAGTATAGAAAATTCCTTGAGGTTTCACCTTGAAGGGTTGCTAAGAAACGGGGAGAGGGCTAGAAGGAAGACTGGAACCCTAGGTGACCTGCACTGAGTCCTCAGTAGAATAGGCCTTGTATTCACCAAGAGTGCCTGTGACACACACAGTACAAGAATAACTGCTGCTAAATAGAAGCTGAAGCATGGATTCCTGCCTGCCTTCCACATATCCTTAAACAGCAATGGCCACATGGCATCTGTAAATATCTCAGCAGTGGTCTCCCATCGGCTTCTGCTGTCACATAACTCCCCTCTCACAGAGAAGGCTGTCTTGTGCCCTCCTGACACAGGTCCCCGGGCACGAGTTTTCTAACACAGTCCCATAGATAATCTCCCACAGAGGGGCAGAGGAAGACCTCTGGCTGTTCATTAAGTTGAGAAATCAAAAAGGAATGGCATATTCTCCTAGCCCTTGAGGAAGAAACTAATCACTAGCTCAGAAATATTGAGGCATAAGGCTGTTCTCAATTTTTGTATTTTTTTAATCCCATTTACTTTTGAAGCTACTCCTGGCAAGTCCTGACCACAGCCCTCTCGGTCCTCAGGTTTCTAGAAATGCCCAGAGCCAAGACCTTGGAAAGCAAAGAACTGAGAAAATCAGAAATCCTTTGGCCTCACGGCAGAAACAAGGTAGCAGGTCTTTCTTCATGCCAGAACACTTTAAGGAGGGGGAATGACACCTACATCTTCTGATCTTAGTCAATTGCCATCAGTGCCCCTGTACTCACTGTTTCCAGCACTTTTTGAGGCCAAGGTGGGAGGATCACTTGAGCCCAGGAGTTCAAGACCAGCCCGGGCAACACAGCAAGACCCTGTCTCTACAAAAAAATTAAAAATTAGCCAGATGTGATGGTGTGCACCTGTAGTCCTACCTACTTGGAAGGCTGAGGCAGGAGGATCACTTGAGCCCAGAAGTCCAAGGTTGCAACGAGCCATGATCACACCCTGCGTTCACTCCAGCCTAGGCGACAGAGGGTTTTTTTGTTTTTTTTTTTTTTTTAACTGACACAGGATAGGCAAAGGAGGTTTTTGTTTTTTTTAAAAAAACAGAAAAAGAAAAAAAAGTAAAGAAAAAAGAACTGTATGGACAAGTAACAGAAAAGCAATGTTAAGGTAAACCAAAGCATAAACTTAATCTCTTGCATTTTTCCCCTCCTTCTGTTCTTCTAATCTTCAATCTGCTCTTCCTTTCCACAGCCAGAGACAGATCCCAGATATATCTTACATTATGCATTTGCTGTGTTACTGAAAAATTATGTGTGAATCCAAATTTGGTAAATTGAATCATATTTTAAAATCCTATTTAAAGAAAGTCCATGGTGAATAATCTGTTTGAAAAAGTAAGCATTCTTCTCAGAGGAAGGACCCACACATACATTTCTTAATTTTTATTTGTATACTGGGCACTCACCCTATATAAGGCTGTGTGTCAGGCACTCAGGAAACACAAATATACCCACAGCCCTCCTTTCCTTAAGAGTTTATCTTACTGCCTCAAGAGAGTCTGAAACAAATTATTTATCTTCAAGAAAAAGCTGAGAATAAGAAAAGCTTTTACTATAATTTATCAATTCTAAAATATACTTTTTTCACATTTTTAAACTTCTGGATTCAGGAGGTGTGTTATAACTGATGCATCCTCCCATGTTATCCTCCAGGCTGCAGTGGTGACAGAGCTGCCACTGACTCTAGATGCAAGCAGTTTGCAAGTGTTGACCCGTCAGTTATGTGCCATGTTGGAACTACATGTGTTGAGTTAAACTGTTGTTCAAAATGTGTTCAGAAGGATTACAGTATGATATAGAATTCAAATTAAAAATAATTGTACACATAGAAAGGTATGGAAATGGCAATGAGGCATGACTTTGTTATCAGTGAAGCAAATACTTCTCACTGGTGGAACATTCCTAATTCTATATTTTCCTGTAAAGCAACCACTATGCATTAAGTGATGACAAGGCAGTGTGTTATACTTTAATTGACAGTCTTTCATTTCCTTAGTGGTATAAAAATTACAGTGTATCTGATAAAGGATGATGACTCAGATTCAATGGAATAAGGTAAGTATTGAGCCCCTACTCTGGGAAAAGAAATGCACTAAAAGCCGTGTGTATGTCAACTTACTTATCCCTTACAGTAATGGTAGATATTATTCTGGTTTTACAAATAACCCCTTGCCCAGGCTCCACAGCTAGTGGGTCTGGAAGAGTCTGGACAGGAATCCTTGTGTCTGCTCTACTCTATCCCTAGCTAGGCAAATTCCTATGATGCCAGAACATTAGTCAGAGTTTGAAAGGTCAGCTCCTGCTACTCCACCCCCTCTCCTCCAGTCCTTACTCATTTCTCCCCACCCAGTGATGAGAACAAGATGCTAGAGTTTATCCCTCAGGCTAATGACCAAATCACCCATCTGGCCTTGGGAGAGCCCTATCCTAACCATAACTAACTATCTTTTCTCTGCTTTTCAATTACCACCTTCTAATATATATAAACCTAAAATGGATTTTCTGCAGCAGCCTAAGGCACAAGTCTTCTCTATTTTGGCCAAACAGTTGCAAAATCCAGTGCTCCACCTTTCTTCTGACTTGATCACCCAACTCTGCCATGTGTTTCCATTGTCAACTTCTTAGCAACAGCCCCATGAGAAACAAGAGTGAAGCAATCACACAAACTCCAATGGACAGGAGGGACTGGAGATTTAGTCTATCATCCCCAGGTTCTGTGGGCTGATGAAGGTTAGTCTTTTAGCTTGGGAAGCGTATAACATGACAAGCTGGGTATCTAAGTTAAAAAGCTACACTGGATGTCATGAACTGGAAAGCTAAAGGTATCTTTAGTCATATAAAACTATCTTCAACTGACACAGGATAGGCAAAGGAGGAAATATTCAAAAGGAATGGAGAAAAACCTCAATTTTACAATTTTAACTTTATCTACCCATTCTTTGCATTCTACTTAATAGAATCAAATCCATGAGAGAGAACAATCCCGAGAGAGAACAGTATGTTTTTATTCCAACTTGCACATCACCTATTTTTAAAATAACAGTAGGGGAGTGGTGGACTCGGAAATCTCTTTTCCAAATTGACACAAGCAGGCAGGCTCTCAGGATTTCAGTTTAGAATAGAATCCAGTTCTCCTAACATCTAGATATGAAAGTAATGTCTAAACAATAACCTATCTCACTGAACAACATATTGACCAAAATAAAACTCTTATAATACATGATTCCAACTGTGATTTCTTTGGGAAAATCCAAATGAAACGATGAATTTGTCTTTGGTTTGTTCAAATACTACAATTTTCCATAGACACAGGGCCATACTAAATTATGTTCACAGCCTAATTTGTCAACATTATGCATCAAGGTTTTCATGTGCCATGAATATTAAATTAAATTTAAAAATTAACTCATATTATATTATGCTCATTTCTTCAAAAATGACTAAAAACAATTTTTTGACCATTAAAGTAGTATGGATTCGATTCAACCTTAATTCATCTTTAGACTTCTCCTGAGAGGCCAATGGCTCACAACCATGTTTTTCCACTGATGCAAGAAATGGAGCTAGGTCAGGAGGCTGCTAAGACAAGCAGGCATAGGAACACGAGTCTGAAAGAACAGAGTCAGGAAAGAAGAAACAGAAAGAAACCACAAATATGAGAATGGTGCCAAGATTTCAAGTCTGAGCAAAGGATAGGAGAATAAGAGCAATAAAAGAGATAGAGGACACAGGAGAAAGGTGGCACAGGGTGGGATGAAGAATGAAATGTTCTGTTGAACCTGAGTCTGATATGTATACATAGCACCTATAGGAACATGTCCACCAGAAAGTCAGAAAGGACTCACTACACCTCAAAAGTCCAAAGTAGATACAGACATGGAAGCCAATCCCGAGAGAGAACAGCTGAAATCATGAGAACGCAGAGATAACCAGAAATCAGCAGAAGAAATCACAGAATTCACCAAAGACCCAACCCTGGGGCTGTTGGTAATGGGAGGACAGAGGAGTAAGAATCTGTGAAGAAGGCCAAGATGGAACAGGTCAGAGAGGCAGACAAACCAAGAGGGTTCCAGGATCTATGCTACATGCAAAAAGAAAAGTCACCTGCATCAGAGATCGCAGAAAGAGTAGGCAGAAAACAGGATAAGAGGGCCACTGGACTAGGTGCTTTGTTACTGTGGTGGGGCAGAGACCAATGTGATAAGAAATTGGAGAGAGAAAGGTAGGAAAAGAAGCCATATTTGTCTACTCTCCCAATAAAGCCTGAGACTGTTAGAGAGAAAGGGATAGGACTGTAACTTGAAGGATAACATGAAACAAGAATGAATCAATATTATTTTGTCAACCAGAGGTATCACCACATAATGAGAAAAGGCTTTATGTACATCTGGCACAGGTATGATTAAAGTATGGAAATAGACAACAATCATTCTGCCTATTAAAACTCTCCCTGTCCACCATTTCCCATCTCCTGCACACACACACACACACACACACACACACACACACACACACACTTTGTACTAAATAATGCCTTTACAATACAGATATAAAAAGAGGACCTGTATTACAATGAAAGCGTCATTCAAGGACTGAATGTCATAAACTATATATTTGGAAATGCACCTTGTAAGTTTTACATCAACATTTTACCCAAGAGATTATCTGTTAATTTTTGAAATGATCTGCTACTTTTATGTCTTTTGTTGTCTAAACTTGGCAGCATCACGGATCATTAGAAAAAAATCTATCTATAAAAATATAATTAACCATAGTTAACTCCAGAGTTGTACTGAAAATAATAGTGGGCCGGGCGCAGTGGCTTACGCCTGTAATCTGACCACTTTGGGAGGCCAAAGAGGGCGGATCACTTGAGGTCAAGAGTTCAAGACCACCCTGGCCAACATGGCAAAACCCGGTCTCTACTAAAAATACAAAAAATTAGCCAGGTGTGGTAGTGCACACCTATAATCCCAACTACTTGGAAGACTGAGAATCACTTTAACCCGGGAGGCAGAAGTTGTAGTGAGCCAAGATCACACCACTGCTCCAGCCTGGGGACAGAGTGAGACTCTGACTCAAAAAAAAGAAAAGAAAAGAAAAGAAAATGTTAGCAAAGTATAGTATTTACACTGTGATACTAAACAACCCTTAAAACCTCCCAAATACTGAAGATCTGTCCCACATCCATACACTGTCATAGCACATGCTCTATGTTTACCTATCAATATTGCTTTTAATCATTAAATGGTTGACAAGGTTGAAGTTATGAGAAATGGTTATGAAAGCAGCAAATACCTGAGGTACTCACAGCTGTGGAGTAGGGGTTATGAGCTCCAGTATTTTCAGCCCAGCAGCCACATCCATAAAGAGCAGCCTGGGGAAAAAAGAAAATAGATATAATATTTCAGAAATATCATATGTAATTATTAGTTTTCAACAGAAATCATACCCATCTAATAAAGCCTGGTTTAATAATGATATAAAACAACTAGGTGATAATACCAGAGGTTGTATATGACCCACCTGCACGATGCTTTTAATACTATCAAAACTATGTTTTCAGATATTCCATTCATCTAAAAACTTTCAGAAAATAGCAAAAGAAAGTTTCTTAGTGTCATCAGCAGTAATTTTTTCCTTCCCTGAAAAACTTCTCCCTTTAGTAATTTGTCAGCTAGTTGTTCTTCTGGCCCCTTAAAACCAATGTGGTTGGCTTAAAATAGTAGTTTTCAATCTAGGTGTGTGTCAGATTACTGGGGGAGCTTACTGATAAGAACCCTGATTCCTGGAAATTCTGATTTAGTGTCTGGGGAAGACCTGGGAATCAGTACTGTTAACCAGGGTCATGGGGTACTGGGATGCAGCTGGTCCTCCTGCCATGCTCTAGGAAATCCTGCTTCAAAAGGGCCTTTTCCATGTCTGTGCTGAACTGACACAAGAGGAAGTACAAACAGTCCTGTATCAAAGGGTTCAATATACACTCACCATTGTGCTAGAGTCAGCCAGATGAAAAGAAAGGAGGCTTTTTTTGCTTTAGGGAGGCAAAAAAGCCTCCTTTCTTTTGTTCAAGCTCATCACTTTGTTAGGTGGTAGAGCAGATTTATACATCTGAAACCATCAGGAACACAATAAGCTACTATGGTTTTATAAAAGATTAGGACGATCATTCCTATTTTGTTTTAATAATGCTATTTCTCTTCAATATCCACAATGACTTTTCTGACTTTAGGAGGGAAATCACAACTAATAACTTTTCCACTCCATAGTAAGAAGTAGAAATTAAAATTAAAAAAAAAAAAACCTAGCTAGCTAGCTATCATAGAAAAATACAAGGAGGCACGCTCAACAGTTCATTACTACATGGTTGATAAGAATGAGAAACTTGAAACAACCTAAATGTCAATCGGTAAGGAAATGGCTAAATAAACTCTGGCATGGCAGTACGTGGAATTCATTGCAAAGGTTAAAAATAAAAGAATTAAGCTTTTTAAAAAATCTTTAAGAACAAATATAGATGGATCTCCCAAACATATTGTTGAATTAGAAAAAAAAAAAGCAAACTACAATACATTCAGTATTCCCTGCCATTGATGGAGGAAAAAGATACTCCCATAAAGCAGTACTGATATTTCCTAGGAGTTCATTCTGAGGACTGGGGAATAGGCTAAGACTGGGGATGGTGAGCAGACTTCAGCTTTCTATGATATTCTGTTATTTTTTACAAGGGTCTTAGAAATCATTAGCTCCAATATTCTACCCAGAGCAGGAACCTCCATGAAACATCTGAGGCACTTCTGACACTGAGAACCTCACTACCCCATGTGGGAACACATTCCATTTTCAGACACTTTCCACTGGTAGCAAATATCTGCTGTATCATAACTTCCAACCACTAGTCCTGGCTCTGCTCTCTGGAAGTATTGTAACCTCCCCAGAAAGTCCTCCAATTTTTTAAAAACAGCTATTCTAGTTCTCTTTTCTAACCCAAAGAAACCCAAATTTGTGAGCTGTTCCCAAGACTTTGCGATGCACAAACCCACCACTCTCTCATGATTACCCTCCTAGAGATATAAGTCAGTGTCCCGGATAACCAGAGATGAAGCCTCCCATGTTCATGTGACCCACAGTTGCTGTCTCCAGATGTTACTGAAATACCCCTCTTAAAAGTAGAACCAAGAACTGAGCAGGATACTCTCAATATGGTAGACAGTGGGAAATCTGTTTACTGCCTCTGAAAACACCATGCTTCTAAAATACATGCTGGCTCAGGGTCAGTGTGGCAACTGAAAGCCCTTCAGAAGTGACTTAGAATATGAATTTATAAATAAACTAGCAGACCTGTGGGATAATTATTCAACTGGTACTTCCTAAAGCAAGTGCTGGATCAGCCAAAGTCTCAGAGAACACAAGAAATCAATGGAAGGAACCATTCTTCCTTCATTGAAAACTCTGAACTGCCCATCATCATCATCTTTTACATTTCCCACAATTAACATGACCAGGAGCCTGCTCTCAAAAAATAGTAAATAAGGTCCCAAGGACACCTCTTAGAAAGCCAGGGAAGGTCACCTTTCTAGAAAAGAACATTTACACTTACCCTTTGTTCCTTCCCTTTAAGAAAATTCCCTTTATGATACTCTTCCTTAGTCTCAAGACCTAAAACTGTCTTCCTCCTTAACCTTCTGAAATTCACTGGGCTAAGACAGTGATAGGTAAGATAAAAGAATTAGAGGTTGTCCATCTCTTATCCACTTCTTTGGATAAAATATGGCAAGCTTAAGCAAGCCTTTAAAAACAAATTTTTAAATTCTTATTTCTTTTTGGTAGTAAAACTGTATTAAAATTTTATTAAAGCTATTATGCAGTAAAATAAGGTCATATAAATGATATTATTATTAATCTTCTCTGGGCCATAGTTTCCTCTTCTATACAATAAGGATAATGAAAATACCTACCTCATATTGTCACAGGATCATGTGAATTAACATATTTGCTGAACACAGCAAGTGCTTAATTAACACTAGCTCTAGCTGTTATTACTAAGGGCTATAATATGTAATTTAAATGCATTTTGACATTGAATCTTCTACAAGTTTGCAAGGTAGCTGGTTATCCCCATTTTACAGAAATAGAAAGTGGAGCTGAAAGATGTTAAGTAACTTGTTCAAAGTAAGGGGCATGGTAAGTGGGGAGGTGGGATTAGAATAGAGGTTTACCTGTATCGAAAGTCCACACTTAACCAGTAAACTCAACCGCCTATTTGTGTGGGGGTGGGGCGAAGTTTAGGGGGACAAGTGAAATATAATAATTCCTTTCTCATGTCCAAACTATAAATTCAAATAATTACAGTAAGCTAAAGAAGCAAATAAGTTCTAATTCAAATTCCCATTTCTTATCTTTTTTTCTTCTGAGACAGAGTCTTGCTCAGTCTCCCAGGCTGGAGTGCAGTGGCATGTTTGGCTCACTGTAACCTCAGCCTCCCAGGTTCAAGCAATTCTCCTGCCTCAGCCTCCCCAAGTAGCTGGGATTACAGGTGTCAGCCATCATGCTCAGATAATTTTTGTTTTATTTTGACATGGAGTCTCAGTCTCACCCACACTGGAGTGCAGTAGCGAGATCTCAGCTCCCTGCAACCTCCGCCTCCCAGGTTCAAGCGATTCTCCTGCCTCAGCCCCCCAAGTAGCTGGGATTACAGGCTTGCACCACCACGCTCAGCTACTTTTTGTATTTTTTAGTAGAGACAGGTTTCACCATGTTGGCCAGGCTGGTCTTGAACTCCTGACTTCAAGTGATCTACCCGCATTGGCCTCCCAAAGTGCTCGGAATTACAGGATGAGCTACTGCATCTGGCCTAATTTTTGTATTTTCAGTAGAGATGGCATGAGCCAAAGTGCTGGGATTACAGAAAACAGTGAGAAAGTAATGGGGACTATAATGCATTGAAGGTGCCTCTGCTGGCTTTTCTCTCACCTTCTCTACCTCTCTTTCTCTATGAGGTTTCACCATGCTGGCCAGGTTGGTCTTGAACTCCTGAACTCAACTGATCTGCCCACCTCAGCCTCCAAAAGTGCTGGGATTACAGGAGTGAGCCACTGCGCCTGGCCTCAAATTGCCATTCACCATCTGCACTGCTATCACATATCTACAGCAGAGTAATATGCTAAAATTTTTAAATAGTTAATTGTGCATTTAACATACATTAAAAGTATCTAGTTTCAGCACACTTTAAAAAATAATTAGCCTTTGATATAACTTACTTTTGTATTTTGTTTCATTTGAGCTTGTCAAAAAGAACTGTTCTTTACCTCTCATCTGATACTTACATAGTTTCAAGTTTATTACATCTCCTCTATCCAAGCATTATAATCCAATTAAGCAACTGCATTTTCCTATAAGCCCTTTTACTCTTTTTTCAAACTCTCTCCTGATTTTATAACTCTCAGAAGCTAGGTATTCATAAACTAGCCAAGTGAGGCAAATCAACACATAAATTTTACAGAAGTATTTCTTTTGCTCAGGACAGTTCTAAGTGCAGGGGCAGAATAGCTTCAAGACTGTTAGACGTAATATCCTGCTAACATAGTCCAGAACCATCCTTAGTTCTGTTGTTGCTATTTTGCTAACCAAAACAAACAGAAAACAGTGAGAAAGTCATGGGGACTATAATGCATCAAAGGTGACTCTGCTGGCTTTTCTCTCACCTTCTCTACTAGGGTATCCAAATCTGATATGCCAAGCTTGATTTTCCTATTGCAAACTTGACAAATACACAGGACTTTATAACGTAAGAAAAATACCATGACCAGACAAAGGCTTTTACAATGAGTTCAAAGCATTGTACACACGTGGAGTAATCATTCCCTATACAGCCCCTTGTACACTAGGCAGAGTAGCACAAAACTCATTATTCTTCCCTTCCCCTTTTTCCTAGTCTAGGAATGTAAGCAGCTTAGAGCAGATCAAGCAACTTCACTTTGGGGTGTGCAGTGATATTCTCCATGAATTGGATCTCTCTGCTTCAAATAGTAACTAACCGTCATGAACAAAGTAACTGTGACATTGACTCTTCTTCAAATGTGACAAAGTACACAAAGCATAACAAGACACATTCCATGTATAAGATGCCACCCAAATACTGAGTTTAAATGAACCCTTGCAACTAGTCCATGAGAGTATCCAATTCATTTGTTTACTCAACAAATATTTATTAAGCCCACAAGTAATGTGCCAAAATTGGCTTATCCTCAGAAATCTTCCTAGATCAAATGGATTGTTAAATTTCATTCTCAGTATAAAACTAAAGATGGGAGATGGGGGGAGGGGCAAAGTGAAGAGGATGTGCAAATGAACTGGGGACAAGCAAATTTTACATAAATTAGAGCATCCCCCTTTCTAGATTTTTTAAGTGGTACCATGTGTTGGTGACCTGAAATACTGGTTATTTTATAAAACGGCTGAAATGCTTGATCAGAGGAGGGATGTAAAGGGCCAAATGTCACTATACATGGAATAGAGGAAATAAAAAATGTAACTCTAAAATCATTTATCTAACTAAAAAGCAAGCAGGATAGTCAAGTAGACCTTATTCCTAAAGAGAGTGATATTTACAGAGAGCAAATGGAAACTGGCACACATTTATGAAATTTCTACTAAATACCCAGGCCAGTGCCCAACCTGCTGAAAGTGGCAAAACTAGGATCACCCATTGTAAAGATGGGAAACAAACCAATTACTATGAGATACGTTTTCTTAAAAAGAATCTTAAAAAGGTATTTGGTTGATGATTCATACTAGATGTTAAAAAACAATTATATTCATTTTTTTCTAAAGAAAAAATGTTCCCACTGGTTAAAAAATTGTGAGTTGGACCGTGCACAGTGGCTCACGCCTGTAATCCCAGCATTTTGGGAGGTCGAGGCGGGTGGATCATGAGGTCAGGAGATAGAGACCATCCTGGCTAACACGGTGAAACCCCGTCTCTACTAAAAATACAAAAAAATGAGCCAGGCGTGTTGGCGGGCGCTTGTAGTCCCAGCTATTTGGGAGGCTGAGGCAGGAGAATGGCGTGAACCTGGGAGGCAGAGCTTGCATAGAGCCGAGATCACGCCACTGTACTTCAGCCTGGGCAAAGAGTCTCCAGACTCCAGTGAGACTCTGTCTCAAAAAAAAAAAAAAAAAAAAAAAATTGTGAGCTAAAAATTCCATGCTTTACTTTGAAAGGCTAGTTTAAAAAAAACCCATAATTACTTACCTGCCCAACTCTCCCTGGATGTTTCAAGGCCAAGCCTCCACTGGAGACAGCAGCAGCAACATTCCCTTCGTGGTCCACAACCACAGCGCCCACCGTGTCCAAAGTGCCTGAGTCATTTTCCTGTAGAGCAAAAGTGGCACAAGTATTCACTAGGCATGGCGTGGGACAATCTGATATGACTACATAGCACTTTTTTATACAATCATGACACAACAAAATCTAAACTAATCCCTAAGTGGAACATTGAGCAATCTCCTAAAATTATCTATTATCAAGTTGCCATTTAAATCCTATTTAAGTCATAATGTATTTTCCACAGAGAAATCCGGAACAAAAGGTGTCCTGTTGCTTTTCTCTAATAATAAGGCTATATTGTCTTTTTAATGGAGGACATATCACAATTTAATATAAATTACAGTATACAGCAGTGTCTCTTCATTCTCAAGAATTAAGTTCATGTTTGAGAATGTGTAGAGGAAAAGATCTGTGGCATAAATGAACCAATAAATACCCTTGTTAGTATTTCTTTAAGTATTATACACAAACATCTAATAGAAATACATTCCACACAATAAATTAAGAAAATGGCATTTACAATCTTAAAGTATACCACACTATCACGTTTTTCTTAGAGCTCCTTGTTTGTGAGAAACTTCATGGCAAGTTCCCTTCTCTCCTATAACAGTAATATGCTTGCCAACTGTATGGCAGAAAAGTGTATGTTCTTGGAAGGCATCTTTGTGTTTCGATGTTTTGTTCCAGTTCCACATGTTTAAGGCACTTAGTGACATTTAGTGACTATGAGCAGCTGTCTCCTACCTCCAAAGTTTCTGGTCACCTGTGCAAGAGAGACAAACACTACACTACTGGATAGAAATAATGATTAAGGGAGGCAAGAAAAAAATTCATGGAAGAAGTCTCATATATTAAAAAGGGGGCTTAAGGTAGGTTTTTAGGTTAATAGTAGTCATGGTAGTGTTCTCATGCTAGGGCATTGGTTTTCAAACCTTGCCCCTCAACCCTAGATCCCACCCTTTTACCCTCACCACCAGTATGCATGTAAGAGCCAGGCCCAACGCAGGGTTCAACATGAACAGCTCCCCATCCTGTGTGGTTTATTGCTCACACTACTGAGCAGGACTTGGTTGGTACTGAGAGATCCACAAGAAGCAAAATGACACACTAAAGCAATCACCAGAAAAGTCAATGAGCTCCTGGGGCCATCTCAGAAGCTGAGCAACATTGAAGAGTTTCTAATACTGGAAGCAGAATTCAAACAAGAGATTTTTCCCTGAAGCAAACTGGAAAACTCAGAAGTAGAGTGTGCCACAACAAAATTTTACATTAAGTCTGTTAGGAAAAGATACTTACATCTAGAATTTATATTTCTTGCTCTAAATTCTAATTTCCCTTAAATATACTGATACACTATGACAGTACTTACTTTGATAGGAAATGTTGAACTGGCTGAAAAGAATGCTATATTCCTAATCCCTCTTTTAACCACAGCTGGAGAAAGTCTAGACAATGGATCCACATGATCATATCTCAGAATGCCATAGTTCTGCTCAAGGCATATGCCCTTCAAGAATACTTCCTAACCTGGCCATACACTCCCTGAGGAAGGGTTTGACCCACTCCACATCACACTGAATTCAATAGACACTCAGGACATACTTATTTTTTAATTAGGATGCAGGATGTCTGTATCCCTGGTGTTACAAAACATGCCCAATAGTGAATAACATGCAATGCCATCCCAGTGTCAGGGCCAGTTTTCTACTTCTGTTTCACAAGATTTGGCTTCATGCAAATCCAGATGCTGTCACTATCTTAGGGAAGACTTAACAATAACCAGACTCGCTCATTCAGGTTGGACAAAGCAAAGTCTATCTTCTCTGCTAGGTAAGATTAAGAACAGCAGTACAGAAATGCATTAAAAACATTTTATTCCAGAAAAGATGGATAATCTTAAAGAGAAATATACTTTTAAGAGGAATATTTGTTTTATAATTCTAATAAATAATTTCTAAATCTTTATATTCTTGCAATCTCGAGTAGAGAAGTGTTAATTCCCCAGATGTCAAATTTGACGTCTTCTGTAGGAAGGCTTCTCAAATTTTAATGTGCACACAAATCATCAGGAGAATTTGTTTCAATGCAGATTCTGATGGCGCAATCTGGGAACTATCCAAGACTGCACATCTAACAATATTCCACAGTATGCTAATGGTCTAACAGCATCCCACCCCAGGGGATCATTATCCACCAAATACCTGCCCCATTCATTCTGAAGCAAACTATTTACAGGTACAAATCTGCTTAAGGAGAAACGTAAACTACCTAAGGCTAACACTATGCCAGTATAAAAGATTTAAGTTCTATCTTGCTCAACTGTCAACTGACAGCTTATCACCACTACTATACTACATGGATTTGGTATGTATATTTTAAAATACTGATCTTACACCTCTAAAAAGCAAACAAATCTCATACAAATAAACAAACTGTAAAATAACTTTCCTCAACAATAACAGAAAAGTCAAGAAAGGGTATTCTTTTAAGATTATTTTTTGGAAATACTGAGTTTTTATTGAGAGACATATGCCAGTACTTTTTGCCCTTATTCTTTGTTTTAAAATTCTGAAAATTTTTACACACTTTTTTCCCTAGCCCAAGTAAGGCATAAAGTGACTGTCTCCATCAGGCCTACCAGATAAGGATGATTGCTTCCGGTAAATAATCAAATTGGGACTTTCATCGTATTTCACTGTCTAACCTTTGAGGGACAGTTATGTCTCTTTTTTACATTTTAGTTATTTTAATGAATAAAGATTATCTATATTTATGGTATACAGCATGATGTTTTGACACAGGTACCGATTGCAGAAATCAAGCTAATTAACGTATACATTACCTTACAGAATCATTTATTTCTGGCGAGAATGCTTACAATCTACTCTCTTAAGGGTATTTTTTTTTATAAACTGCAACTGCTGATACTACCCATGCATTCTGTAAAACAGAATTTTATACAGGGGATAAGTAATGTATACACAATGCTATGCATTATCTGTAAAGCACTTTTCCTAGCATTGCAATCGGGATATTGTGAAGCACGAGAACTGTTATGCCTAACCAAACTCCTGCAGAAAGATACAAAAACTGATGTCAGTATAACTGGATTATACATAGATGGATTTACTCTTAACTTGGTTTTCAAAAATGAAAAATCAAGCAAATAATAGAGAATCCTGTTCCAAATTAAGCTAAATATTCCTAAGCGCCTGGAACACCTAAAAAAAAATCAGAATTACTTCATAAATATTCAAGAACTAGTTATAGACTTCACATACTGCACAGCAAATTTAAGGATGATGAAGTAATATTTAAACATTTTTATGAAGTGCAGATAAATTAGGTGAAAGACAAACATTGGTATTTTGGCCATAATAATTTCACAGAGCTTGTTTGTACAGGAATGAAATCTTAGAAAGGTTAAAAAACATACAATGACTGTTACTATACAGAGCTACTATTACACTCTTACACTCTATAAATACTTAAAAATATATGCACTACACGGACACACATATACCTATTGTCCTTGACTAAAACATGCTATTTCTATTACTTTTTTGATAAAGTTGTAACTAAAAGGCAACTGTATAAAACTATAGTCCTCTTCAAAATAAGCACGTATAGAAAGTTAGCATACAGGTTATATGTGTTAAAGAAAACACTGAAATAAAACTTTCTTGAAGTAACCAGTAAATAAGCAGTCCCTGTTTTCTCTGCTCCAAATAAAGATGGTTATTATGTAGTTATTATAAGAATTAAATTAACACATGTAAACTACTTTAAAAGGAATAAATCCCTTAATACAAAGTTAAGGCACTTGCCACCAGAAAATTAAGCTTCTAATCTGCACTCTCTGAAATCTGCCAAGAGACCCATCGCAGTATTTTTTTTTGAGACGGAATTTTGCTCTTGTTGCCCAGGCTGGAGTGCAATGGCGTGATGTTGGCTCACAGCCTCAGCTTCCCAAGTAGCTAGGATTACAGGCACCCACCACCACACCTAGCTAATTTTTTTGTATTTTTAGTAGAGACGGCGTTTCACTATGTTAGCCAGGCTGGTCTTGAACTCCTGACCTCAGGCGATCCACCTGCCTCGGCGCCTCGGCGCATGGTGAGCCACCATGCCCAGCCCCAGCTACTAGTCTTTTATCTTATTAACTCGGTCTTTCTTCCGTCCAGAATTACTCAAACATCAAGTAGCTAAAATATAAGAATAAACCTTAAATATATAAGTGCGTTCTAAAATAGGTCTATTATGGGATTATCTTAATATAATGATAAAGACAGAAATGCATTCTTTGAAAACATACCAACCCCTCCTCATATACCTTTGTTAGGTTTGAGAGCAGCATTATAACTGGCATGAGCTTCCACTTGAGAAATGCAGATGACTTACACCCTAACATGACAGTACAACAATGCCATCATCAAGCTTTCACATCTCTGAGTATCCTAAACATAGAGAGATGGCTCCAGCTACAGAACATCTAGACCTAGTTCTATATCTCTCACAAATCAGCCCTCCAACAGCAGGGCCACTGTGGGCTACAGTTTATCAACTATCTGTAAACAAAGTATAATTTAGCTAGGCCGGGCTGGGTGGCTCACGCCTGTAAGCCCAGCACTTTGAGACACCAAGGTGGGTGGATCTCCTGAGATCAGGAGTTCGAGACTAGCCTGGCCAACATAGTGAAATCCTGTCTCTACCACAAATACCCAAAAAAAAAAAAAAAAAAAAAAATTAGCTGGGCATGGTGGTGTGCACCTGTAGTCCCAGCTACTCAGAGACTGGGAGAATCACTTGAACCCAGGAGGTGGAGGTTGCAGTGAGCGGAGATCACACCACTGCACTCCAAGCTGGGTGACACAGTGAGACTCTGTCTCAAAAAATAATAACAATAATTTAGCTAGAATTATTTACTCTCACCTATGTGGACTGAATGAAACCAGAAAAAATCTCAACATAGGAACACTCAATGATATTATCTTCCCTCTTCAGAAAATCATCTTCTGATGCCCAATACTATTAATGATGTTTCTTATAAACTATAGTCAAGATGTCTATTCTAAAGTAACCCTTTATTTTCTTTGTTTAATGGGTATGAATTAAATGGCTTTGCAACACTACACAAATTGGTACCAAATATATTTACGGAGCTAGAGGAAAAAACTGTATACTATATAAAAATTTAAACAGAGTGGTCAACATAGCAGACCCTGTCTCTACAAAAAATAAAAAAATCAGCCAGGCATGGTGGCACACACCTGTAGTCTGAGCTACTCAGGAGGTTGAGGCTGGAAGATCCCCTGTGCCCAGGAGTGCAAGGCTACAGTGAGCAATCATCACATCACTGCACTCCAGCCAGGGAAACAGAGTAAGACACTGTCTCTAAACAAGTAAAAAGTAAACAATAAAATCTTTATACTATTTATTTCCTAAATCACTCGACAAAAATTAACAGAAGCATCTTCAGGTTAAAATAAAAATAAAGTGTTTGAACCACGCTTTTAAGGGGAATTAACATATCTGGGTTAGAGGAATTAAATTCATACTATAAAAAAGATTACTTAAAAATTCTGAACCCTCAAAGATAGCAAAGGACAATGTTTTCTAACTGGTAGAATTCCTATACAATGTTCTGGGGTTTGCAACATTAAAGGTGGAAAAGGCAATGGTTTTCATCTTGGTTTTTAAGATAATCTTCTAAATAATGTAAAGAAATGTAAGTTTTTCTCTTTAAAATGGAACAGTTTGAAGGGTCTCAGAGTCCATGTTGAATGAGTGTGTGTTAGTGATAGTAGACATCACACGAACATACTCATGGCTTAAATTATTACATAGCTAGACAGTAAATACCATCACAAAAGGAGTTTTATGCAGCTTTAAATCATTTCTATTCTCACTCATATGCAGTTTAATTAACATCACTTAACTTACACCCATAGTGAACCACTGGTTAAAGATTGAGAACCTAGGATATGCTGAAGTTGAAATAAAAATTACAGCAAGTTCCTTAAGATGACATTAACTAGGTCGTTAAACTGCATTCATCCTATCAAAATACTTACAGAACACATCTCAAGGACTTCAAATATTAGTTTAAATATTTAATGATAAATATGTCCAATTTGGCTTATTTGTCTGAAATGAATATTAATCACAATTTTATAATTCTAAATCAAAATTTATAAGTTCTACATTAAACATAAACCAATCTATGACCTAACAATGAAATACTTAAGTATTTACCAAAAAGAAGTCAAAATGTATACCACAAAAAGACTTGTCAAGGGTGTTCATGGCACCTTTACTTGCAATAGCCAAAACCTGGGAACAATCCAAATGTCTATCAACAGGGGAATGGGTAACCAAATTATGATATTGTCAATACGGGAGGATTGCTGAGCAATAAAAAGGAGCCCATGCTATATGGAACAATACAAATAATCTTATATGCTGAGCAAAAGAAGCTGCACATAAAAGAATACATAGACTCCATTTTAATGAACAAGTAAAACTATGGTGAAAAAGAATCAGAAAATTGTTATCTTCATTGGGGAGGGCATTAACTACGAAGGGGCACAAGAAAACTTTCTGGAGTCGTGGAAATATTCTATATTTTTACAGTACTGATTATATGGTTATATACACATGTCAAAATTCATCGAATTACACGCTCAAGATGCATGCATTTTACTGTACATAAATTTTACCTGTAAAAAAGGCAAAAAAAAAAAATCAATAGCAATGTATTATCTTAAAAAACAAAACCAAATATTCAAAACATCAGATCGTGAACAAACTTTTCAACTTTTTTCTATTGGTATAAGGCATATTTAATACACATTTGGCTGTAACTGTAAGAAAAAGGGGGAAAACCTGAAAAATATGAATGAGATATTAAGAGATATGGCTCAAAGTCTAATCTGTGGCTAACTAGAGAGAATACACAGAATAAAAGAGAGAAAATATTTAAAGACGAAATGGCTCAAATTTTCCAGAACTGATAGAAAACAAGAATCCTGATCTCCAGGAAGCCACAGAAAAACGGAAAAAGCCAGATAGAAAAGAGATGTCACCTACAACAGAACGACAGCCAAATTCCTGGAAGCTCAGTAGGCCAGAAGGTTGGTATAATATCCTCAAAGAAAAGTAACTATAAACTTAGAAATGGTATTCAACAAAACTGCCTTTTAGGAACAAAATTAAAGACATTTATAAATATATAAATAAATCCAATGAGTTCACTGCCAGGAGGACTGCATTTAATAAAGTTTGTAAGGGACATTCTACTTAACACTACAACCTGTCCTCCTTCTGCATCCTCCCTACCATCCACACACAAGCACACCTACTCTCCTTTCTCTATATTTTTCCCATAACATCTCATCACCTTCTAAAATAATATAATGCTCATATCATTTAAATTGCCTATCTTTCTGACAAGATGATAGGCTTCATGAAGGCAGGAACCTTTGCATATTTTATTCACTAACATATGCCAAGCACCCAGAAAAGCACTTGACACCTCTTAGGTATTCAGTAAACACTTGTTGAATCGATGAATAAATAAATAAATGATATATTTCAAGAAGAAGGGAAATAAATGAAGGAGGACAAGCAGACATGCAACAAGAAATGGGTAAGGAAATACAATGGCAAACCTGCATATAAATTAAAACACACAGTGAAACCCCATCTCAACTAAAAATACAAAACATTAGCCAGGCATGGCGGCATGTGCCTATAGTCCCAGCTACTCGGGAGCCTGAGGCAGGAGAATTGCTTGAACCTGGGAAACAAAGGTTGCAGTGAGCCGAGATTGTGCCACTGCCCTCCAGCCTAGGCGACAGAGCGAGACTCAGTCTCCAAAAAAAAAAAATTCTTTAAAAATAATAATGTTTTATTGAATGTCAGATTGGATTTTAAAATCTGGCTAGATGTTATTTATGAGAGATAAACCTAAAGCATAAGTATATGGAAAAGTCAAAAGTAAAAGGATGGGGAAGAAAAAACTGATATGCCAAGCAGATATCAATCCAAACAATGAAACTATGTTAACATCACACAAAATAAGTGTTAAGACAGAAAGCATTAATAGAGATACAGGGCTTTACATGATAAATGCTGAAAGCTTGGAGTCACCAAGGAAATACAATAATTCTAAATTTGTATGTATTTTTTAAAAGCCTCAAATGTATGTAAAGTAAAAACAGAGAAATCAACAAATCATACTCCACAATGAGATATTTTAAAACGTTTCTCTCAATTATGAAGAGGTCAAGCAGGAAAAATCAGTAAGAAATGGATGTGAATAGCATATTAAAAAGCTTGATTTGACAGCACTGACAGATCTCTGTACCCAATATTAGAAAAGAAAGTTTCTTTTTAGGCACAAACTGATCACACATTAAATCATAAACTAAATCATTAACAAATTTCAAAAAACAGTATCAAACAGAATACACTCTCTGACTATAATACAATTAACTTAGGAGACAACAGTAGATAAAATTTGGAAATTAAAACATTAAAAAACTCTTCTAAATAATTTATGGATCAAATAAATCAATATGGAAACAAAAATACTTAATAATGAATAACAAAAATGTAGCATTTCAAAACTTGTGGGATACAGTAAAAGTAGTACAGAGAGGGAAACTTATGTCCAAAATTTTAACATTAGAAAAGAAGATAAAATTAATAAGCTAACTATCCAACAAAAGAAATTAGAAAGAGAACAAGATAAACACAAAGAAAAGAGGGGGAAAAAAAAAAACAAAGAAAAAATGAAAAATCAATGAAAGAGATAGATATAAACTTTAAATAAAGAGACCAAAAGAAGGCAAAGTCGGTTCTGTGAAAAAATACTTGAATGAATTCAATCTGATTGGCAATCACTTTCTCTGTGTATCACCTAAATCTCAGCAAAAGCCCATCCGTCCTGCCTTGTCCTCCAACACTAGCCTCGTCTCTCTCAAGTAATAACAGACACTGGCATCTCTGCCTCACTTGCACGTCATACAGTGCAAATGTCACTTTCCACCCCTACCCTCATCCCTACCCCACCCACACCACACATTCAAGTACTACACATCTTCAAGTGATACAGGCTCAAAAGATTCCAGAAAAAGATTTCTTGGCCAGCCGCGGTAGCTCACGCCTATAATCCCTACACTTTGGGAGACCAAGGCAGGCAGATCACTTGAGGTCAGGAGTTCAAGATCAGCCTGGTCAACATGGAGAAACCCCATCTCTAATAAAAATATAAAATAATTAGCCAGGCACAATGGCATACGCCTGTAGTCCCAGCTACTCAGGAGGCTGAGGCAAGAGAATGGCCTGAACCTCAGAGGCGGAGGCTACAGTGAGCTGAGATTGCGCCACTGCACTCCATCCTGGGTGACCCAGCAAGACTTCGTCTCAAAAACAAAGATTTCTTGAATCACTTCCCGACCAAACAGGAGGCCCTTGCACCTTTCAACCTCTAATACACACATTTCTCCCCAGTACAAGAAGACCTACGCAGGATCTTTGTTGGCTTATCTTGCCCCTCATGCGTCTATAAGCAACAAAGTATCATAAAATTAATATTCTTCAGTTGAATCTCATCAATAACTCAAACTTTGTTCCCTCTGAAACTGCATCTTGCTCAATTGGACATGTGATCCAAACTCAGCTTAACTAAAGCAGTTTTCTATTACCTCACATTTCTGATTATTTCATATTTAGATCTTCCCTAAATGTAACATTTTTGTACATCACTCTTAAATGAGTTTGTTCCCAAAAGCACATCCTTAAACAACTGTCGTGAAATATTTGGCTAGTCCCCATAATAACCAAACCGAAATCCACACCCATTTCTCGTAATATGGGAGTAGTCCTTATTTCTGGAAGTTTTGTGTGCCCTTTAGTCTACTGTTCAAAACAAACTTCTAAGACTAAAACCATCAAACATTAAGCCTCTCACTTTATCTATAAAAAAATTATATTTCTTGATATTGGTCCCACATTCTTATATTCAGTGTTTCCTTTTTGTAACAATTCTTTACTGCCCTCCCATCCTATGAGGTCATTTGGTACTGGATCACACTTTTCTCATTTTTTACTAATTCAGTTCTATTTTACTCCAAACTTTCTTGATTTCCTAAAAGTGAGAATAAGCAATGCCCATACTACACTTTAGCTCTAACTTTGTTTCTCCCACTGGAGAGCTGCTCATCCTTCACTGTAATCAGTCACCACTGTCTGGGAATATATTCAAGAGAGAAGAAGAGAACCAAGATTATTTGGTAGTTTTACTTCATAGAGGCATGAGTATCATAGCATTAATACTTCAAAGACAGAAACAACACAACATGCTACTAACATACTGACTAATAGGATATGAATTCATTACTGGGCAGATTTAAAAATACAAAGCTAGACAAGCTAAGACCTTGCTAATTATTAATAAATAGCAAGAAAATCTCCTTTATAAATGCAGGCAACCTTTTCCAATTTAGTTGTCCAATTTGGCTCTTTTCAAAAACACCTGGCTATGGTCTGGACCTCTGGTCTTTCTTTCATTTTAGGGCACATATTTATCTTCTCTAGATAAAATTACACTTTCCCTTTTAAATACGAGAGCTCTGCCAGCCTTTAAACTGAGTCTTAAAGAAGTGGGGAATAACAGATAAAGGACTGGAAGGTAGCATGGACAATCTGGATTCTATTCCTTCCAATGAAACACCATAACCATTGGGATGGACCACTTAACTTGGATTTAAATTCAACCCTTTCCAGACTGAAGAACAGTATTTAACATTGACTTAATACAGTAATAAGTTACTTTATTTGACATGAAATTTTTTAAGTAGAGCATATCTATGCATATCACCAAATGGCCACATAATTATGAATACACCCATGAAAATAGAAACTGATATTCAAAATCACAAATACATACCAATTAAAGATAAGCATATTGAAAAGCAAAATGAAAGAAAAAGTATCTATTATACCCTTTATCCTTTTGTTGCTCAATAGATCTTATTAGAAAGTAAAAATAAAGAATTGAGAGAGTAGAAAAGGAGTTAAGTATATTCTAGGATATAAAATATAACCTACATTGTGATAGTATTGTGATAGTGCCATATCCTAGAAAACCGAATGTCATTCAAATTAATCTCAGTGATACTTTCAGAGACTCTGAATAACCAAAAGCCTGGTTTAGTTCAAATAGCCACGAGGATGGGCCATTCATACATATTTCAAAATATTCCCCTCATTTGGTCAGAAGTTCGATAACGCAAATAAAAGTAGCAAATGTCCAAGGGGACTCTAGCTATGGTCATAATTCCTCTCTGGCCTATTTTACTTTGCTAAATTCTGCAGAGTTTAACTTTATCAACTGACATTCCCCCACCAGGAATTACAAGCTGCCAAAACCAGCGTTTGGTTTGACTAGCAAAGTGTAGTTTGGTGTTACACATTTTTTTTTAAATACCTTACAATGGAACACACCCACATGGCCAGTCAGCCCCACTCTCTTCTACTTGTCCACCTCTCTAGATCTTTCTCACACATTTAGGCTGCCTGCCTGCCTGGCACCCTTGGCATCTGAGTTTGAAACCACTGTCCTGCAGAAAACCTGAGGTGCAACCAAACTCATCCATTCGCAGGCCTCTGAACCCAAGACTTTTATCTGTCTTTCTACCCAGACATACAAGTCTGACCCTTTATCCAACATCCAGCTTAAATTCCTCCAATTCCATTAAGGCTGCCATGTGAAACTTAGCAAAGCTTAGAGTGATTTCTCTATCCAGTTAATTCCTGTGGCTCTCACTGATGATTTTGTTCTAACACATACCAAATGGCATGATTTCTTTTTATTGTTTAATTCCTTTGGATCAAATACATAAAGGGCAGGGTCTAGGTGCCATCTATTTAAAAGCCTGTACATAAATAGCATTCAATAAATGTTTGTTGGTGATAATGTTGAGGCCAAAGGTTAAAAAAAGAAAGAGGACTGGAAAAGAAAAAATAAAGACTGCAAGAAGCCATGACTTCTGGTGGAAAAAACACCAATCAAAGCCCATGCACTTCTCCAAATGACTAGCTGGTAGTTCCTCAAGCTACACAAACTGATGAAGCAGTGAAAAGAGAGCATTGCCTATTCCTTGGGCTAATAATCCAAAAAGGATATTTCACAAACCTTAACCCTTCTTCACAGAAAAGACGACAATGCTTACAAAATAAAAATGCTCTCAGCACAGCCAAAAAAAGGCACAATCAAAGCTTCATAAACTTGTCTGAGCTCACAAGGCAATTCATACTTCCATTCTGTAAGACCTCTAGCTCCCTTGGAAAATCACACATCCAAAATAAACATGTGCTACAAAATGGATAGGAATTCTTGTTGTGATGAGGGTCCATTCTTTTTCCTGGCGGTGGGGGGAAGACATGGTCTAGAAGCTCAGTTGTAAACAGGCAGTTCTACCTGCGTTAACAGAAAAGGCACTTGGTCAAGTTTCTCTAGATGAGCACGCCCCCTTGTGGGCACTTCCTGACTCACCTCTTTGGAATGGCCAGTGGAGATTGTGGGCTGTTTCAAGGCTACTATTTTTCAACACTCATTTCCCTCCCTTACTCACATATTATCTTACATCTCTATGATGTTGAGTAAGAATAATAATATTATTTGGTAATACTTCAGATAACCTATCCCTTTTATTTCCCCAAATACAAGCTTATTAAAATAAGCATAGTTTTTAGACTAATGTATGTTTGAAGCCCTTAAATAATAGATTTTAAACCTATTGAAAGACTGCAAAATTTACTATTAAGAGGAAATATCATTATATGGATTTTCTCTTTCAAAATTAATATTCAAATCATCAGCTGTAGCTGCTTAAATTAGTAATGTCAACTGAGTAAAGGCACTATTTCTAGAGACTGTGATAAGGATAAAGTAACAAAATGCTCATGCTTCTATGGACCTACACAAACAAAATAACCACATACACCAACCTCAAAATGGCAAATGTGTAAATCAGATAATTCAGTTAATATTAAGTACCTATCATCTGCACCAAGCAGAAGAAAGAAATCTGATCTGCATGGTATTAGAGCTGGCCCATAAAGAAAGAGCTTAATTAGAATTTTTGGGGAGCAAAGAAGTAGCTAATATTCCATTATTAATTACTGCTTATCCCATTAAGGGAAGGAATAAGAACAAAAACTTAGAAATAAAACTGAAAAGAGAAATATATTTGGTGAGAAAAAAAGATAATTCCAGAAGGAAAATAATGGAAAAGTAGCTTGTAGCTAGGTTTCAAGAGGGTTTATAAAATTCAGCTTACAAGTTTAGGTTTTAACCCACAGAGTAAAGATTCTATTAAAGTTTCTTCCAGGAGAGAGACAAAAACCAATGCAGGTATTTTTAGGAAATGTATCTTCCAATAGCACACAGAATTAAAATGGAATGGAGCAGGACTACAGGCAAAGAAGCCAGGCAAGAAGATACTGCAACAGTCCAGCCATCGAGGGTGAAAAGACAAAGGCTTACTGGTGGTAAATCTACTAAAAAGAAACAAGAAAAATAACAGTAGTGCATGTATTCACTAAATGTTTATTGAGCATTTATTTTATGTCAAGCTGAGAAACAATGGTAAATAAGACACAATAACTGTCCTCCTGGACCCTCATTCTACTGGAAGATAAAGACATCAAATAACCACACTAATAATGACAGAGAGACAATTGGAGCAGCACAATAGATTAAAGAGAGAGAAGAGGGAAGGAGACAGGCAACATTCCCTGGATCTGGAATCACAGGTGTGAAGACCTTGACACAAAAGAATCTTGACAATGTGACCCAGAGTGAGATGGCAAAAGATTGGAAAGACAGACAGCCATGTCTGCTCCATAGGGTCCTGGGGGCTCTGTTGGGAAGCCTATACTTTATTCTTAAGAGCAGCTGGAAGAGAGTTAAGGGTTCAAGCAGGAGCATGACAAAATCAAACTGTACTTTTAGAAGACTCCAAGAATGCTGGGTAGAGAAATGACTGAAAGGGCAAGGCAGTTGTGGGCAGATAGGCGGGAAGCTATTGCAACCATCTAGAAGAGTGAGTGAACCATGATTCTAAACATGCTGAGTTAGACTGTGACGGGTCAAACAAGTGAAAGTGTGTAATAGGCAGGGGAAAACAGGCAACTGGAACAGGCTGGGACATAAAAAAAGGAAATGGAAAAATACATAGAGATTCATCCATTCAAACAAACCTTCATTAAATAGCTGCTAATGTGTTAGCCGCTCTGGTGGGCAGGGGAACACAAAGAGCAAGGAGCCTGACTTGAGAGAATTGGCTGCTTGGTGAAGGCTTGACTGTGAACAATGAAAGTGACCCTGAGGCAAATCCTGGAAGCAAAGAGGAAGAGCTGCAACTCCTAGAAGGGAGTTCTAGACTACCTGGAGGCAAGCTAACTGAATGACGCTGGACATGAAGTCACTAACTGAATTCAATCATATAATCCCACTTCATCTAAAATGTTCCATGTTTGTTTAAGCAATGGGTGCTTTTCTAAGCCCACTGTGACATATTAGGAAGAACAAGCAATGATCTCAAATGCTGGCCCAACAGCTTACCCACTCCTGCAGATTATGATTTGGTATGTTTAGTGCAGAGCCTAAGAATCTGTAGTTTTAAAAGTCCCCAAGTGAATCTAATGGTCAGCCAGGTTTAGGATCCACTAGAATAAAGAATTACTTAAAAGAGAATCAAGGGAGTTTGGACATACTCTATGTTGACAATGAATATGTATTAGAGTATTATCAAGCTAAAAAGACCATGGTAATCACCTAGTTCAACATGTTGACTTTACTGCTGAGGAAACTGAAGTCTAGAGAGGTTCCACGTTTGCCCAAAGTCTCTGGACTGGCTTATGGTGGACCCAGATACAACTCTTGACCCTTTATACGCCGTCTCTCACCTTACCCTATTCCCTCCACTCCTCAAGTAATTCCAGTCTCAAGTCTTGAATTTCAAATAGTTCCTGGGACCTACGTATTTAAAATATTCTAGGCTGAATAGAGAAGAGACAGCTGAACCAAGCCTTTAAAAAGTTACAGACAGTTATCCAACAACCTAATTAAGCACTGGTTCTTTCTTGTCTTGTGATCTTAAAATATCTTTGTAATTGGTGCGTGTGTGTGTGTGTGTGTGTGTGTGTGTGTACACGCATTTGGTTTTCTTAATGCACTGGTTTATTCTGCTGTCTTATTAGCTATACATGTGTCACCATCACCATGTCTACGATAGGTCAAATCAGGTCATTAGTGTATGATGATATCATACGATATCACATGGAGACATATTTAAACTTAGAATCTGATGTTCTTAACACCAGAATCTGAGCCAATTCCCAGATATAAAGGCTTCTATCTGTAGTCCCAGTGAGATTCCATTCACTGAAGGTATTTCCTGTTAGGAAAGCTACAAGGTGGTGATTTGATACTATAAATATCATCAGCTGGGACTATTCCAATGATAACATAAGAAATGTTCCTTTTTTCCCTCTCCATTGATTTCATTAAATACTAGAAATTTTAAGTCTCTACAGAGCTATTAAACACTCAAAATTTAGGAAGGATTTACAAGGCTGACAATATCTGATGTCAACTTACAAATATCCTGACAAACCACAGGTTACTTCCATCACAAAATAAAAACAGTAGTTAAGATTTGTTAACATTACCTTCTTGCCTCAATTTCATCTTACTTATAACTTTAAGACTTCATATAGATTTAAGGTACAGCTTGGTGTGGATTTAAGGAAGACCTGGGATGAGACTCAATCTACCAGGTATTGAATCTTTATATGATAAATTAGAAGCTTTTCCTAAATCAGGAATACACACAGAGAGAGAGAGAGAGAGAGAGAGAGAGAGAGAGAGAGAGAGAGAGAGAGAGACACTGCAAATTGTCCAGCCATCAAAGGTCGAAAGTTTTAAACTCAGATATTGATGATTGGCATAAAGTACTACAAGTCATAAACATTTAGAAAATCCTCATCAAGTTATACTGAAAACAAATGCCAATCATCAGGCTTTATAACCTAAACAAACGCATGGGATGGGGGTGATCCAATAACACATTAATTAAGTTACTGACCTATCTACTGATTTACATGTAAAATCTGTAGGCTCATCCAGTAATCAAAACAGTCTTATGTGAGGCAAATGTAATTTTCAGTATATTACCTACAACTAAAAAAAAATAATTTCAAATACAAGACAATCATTTCACAGAATGAGTTTTTGGTTTTATTTTTAAAAAATACATAAAGTATATTTCTTTATGTGAAAGACAAGTCAAAGAAGTTTCCTACTTCGGTTTACTCACATATTCATGTACTAATCAACTTTTTGAGCAATATGACAAAACTCCAGACCATGCAAAGCCAATTTCTAGAGAAGACTAATTACTCCTTTCCCTGCACTCTTAATCCTCTAAGAGTCCCTTCCAGTCATATCCAGGGCTGGCTGTTTGAAACTCATATTTATATCTAGATTATGCCGTGCATTCACTCAGTTTGTTTTTCCAGTGTGAGGGTCTCCTCTTCTAGCAAGTACAGACATGTATACAAATTTGAATGGAACAATCTGAGGAAAACATGTTGTTTTTTGCGCATTTACTTTCTTTGGTCTTAGCCTACCTCTCACCCAAAAACTAAAATGATTTAGTATGATACAGTCAAGCGTTTACATAATAATTTCAAGATGGTGGAAAAAAGGTTACCCACAATATACTTCAAAAGAATAGAATATATTTATATGAAGGGTACAAAGCAAAGCCCAACATTTCCTTTCCGAAACATGTGGCCAATTTGATGTCCCTGTGTGGTGGCTAAAGAACACAAAATTAAAAGTTGTAGCATCTCTTTCGAGTGGTTTTGAACACACAACATTGTATGAGAGCACTAAAAGCATTGCAAAATTTTCTGAACTTGTTTATTAAAAATCAAAGAATGAAAGATATTCATTCACACAATGGAAAATGTCTGATTAACTTTCATTTCACCATCCCATGTAAGTACTGCTAAACACCAATGAAATTCATTAAAAACTTAAATTACTTTGTAAAAGTCATGGGAGGAAGCAAATAATTATGTACATTCAACTGTAAAATCTGTTATTAAAGAAAAAGAGATGGAAACTATTTCAACAATATGCTTGTGAAAAATGAAGAGAAAGAAAAAAAAAAAAAAAAGGCTCAAAACATCAAAAATGTTGAGATCAAACAATACCCCCAAACTCTTTTAATCCTCCAAGAGTCCTTTCCAGTCATATCCAGGCCTGGCTGTTTGACACTGGTATTTATGAAATCTAGATCATGCCATGCATTCACTCAGTTTGTTTTCCCAATAAGAGGGTCTCCTCTTCTAGCAAGAAACTCTCAGTCATGTAGCAACTCAGTCAGTTCTGTAGCAGAAGCCAAGTACAGCAAATGGCCAATGAGTTAATGAATTAAACACTTCATTCCAAAAGCAAGGTTTCCTCTTCCAAATATGATAAAGATTAGTAAACAGTACAACTACTCTTTTCTTTTTGTGTCAAAACAAAGCAAACAATAAATTTAAAACAGGTAATCACTTCATCACATACACAACATGAACTTACTGATAAGTACTCCAACAATGAGAGGCCATGGCAATTTTGTAAGGGGAGATCCAGATGTCGATTTGCAGAAATTATGGAAGATACAGGAACATGCTGAACTGCACTGTGTATATACAATGAGCAAAACTCAGATTGAAGGAAACATCACAGGACAAACAGTCCAGGTTACTTGACAGAAAAATAGTCCTTGCTTTCCCTAATATATATAAATTTCAATTACCAGAGTGTATTTAAATCACACCACTTCCTCAACAACATGGTTCAAATTTCAATTACCATGGTATATTAACTCTGAGTAATTGCATGAAATATAAACTCTCCCTGAAATATAAACTCCCCGCCATCTCCTGGGTTCACAAACCATGGCAAACATCAGTGATGCACATCACCATCAGTGACCAATCATGACATTCTTTGAAAGGCTGTCAGTGATGTCACTGTGCATAGACAGCAAGTGGAAATGCTGCCTCTCTGTCTCTAAGTGATGAATCTACAGAAGAAAGTGAAGCAAAAACAAAACAAAACAAAACAAAAAAACAAAGTGATAATGCTGGAAGTGAAATTCAAATGCAAGATAAATGAAGTTATACAACAAATAAGTGACCATGGGAATGTCTGACACTGCTGCCATTACGGCTCTAGATATACAGACAGAGGAACTTAATGAAAGAGGATCTTATCAAGGAGTGGAGTTGTGACAAAAGGGATGAAGATGTCCCAGAGGAAGTGACATTAACAAAAATTTCACACTAAAGGAAGACTGGCAGCTACGTGGTGACACTGAAAGAGCAAAGGGTAAAATGTTGAAGGCTGATCCAAAATTAGAAAGGAGTATGAAAATTCACCACCACATAGAAAAGATGCTCGTGTGATATCATAAGTTACATGCTGAGGAGGCAAGCACTGTTCAAATTCTAAATTTTTATCCTAAATAAAACACTGTTAATGCTTCTAAATGCTTTAGTGTACTAAATATTGGTTTTACTTTTTTCTATTTCCATACACATTTATAACCAACAGTAAAAGAGTTTTCTGGGTTTTTTCTTCCGTTTTTCTTCTTTCCTCTTTTTGAGACAGAGTCTTACTCTGCTGCCCAGGCTGGAGTGCAGTAGCATGATCATGGCTCACTGTAACTTCAAACTCCTGGGCTCAAGCCATCCTCCCACCTCAGCATCCTGAGTAATGGGGACTACAGGTGCATGCCACCATGCCCCGCTATGAGAGACAGGGTCTTGCTATGTTATCCAAGCTGGTCTTGAAACTCTAGCCTCAAGTGATCCTCTTGCCTCGGCCTCCCAAAGCACTGGGATGACAGGTGTGAGTCACTGTACTCAGCGAAGAGTTTTTAATGTTTTGGCAATAATATTTAAAGGTCTTGGAACAAGCTAAATTTACGCCATTAAGACCGCTCTGCGTGATTCAGCTTGCATGGTCATTTTATGGTCCAGCCCTACCATGCAAAGTATGGACTGTCTATATACTATAAAAATAAGAAAGAGATGAAAGAAAAATCCAGAAGAGATAGGTCTACCCAGAGAGTGAAGGGGAACAGAACTTAAGGACTACTATTCTTATTTCACAATATAATACTACAGCTAAATAGTCATCTTTTCCTTCTCCATCGTGTCTTCTCTCTAAATAACAAAAGAAATAAGCAAGGATGAAACAAAGATGCCAATTACCAAGAATGGATAACTAAGAATTTATGTTCCTCACTTTAAAATATTTTATCTTAAAATCTATGTATCCTAAAAGTAGAGATAAAATATGTTTTTATTCAATTTATGTATAGATTAGCTATTTAGCTCAATATTACTTTGTAGTAACAAGGGATATGTTAACTGTGGGGAAGGAGATTATAAAAACCTATCTCCATTAATGCTATACACTGTAAATTACCTACCGAATAGCCACTACCATTGGTAATAAAACTGCTGTTTTGTTTGGGAAGACAATGTCTATCCTCAAGCCATGAACTATGAGATGGTAATTATGACAACTCACTCAATTTCCTAGGCTCCTTTGAGCCAAGTGACTGAATTCTGCCCTCTTCTCAACTAAGGAGAAGTTTATTGAGGGAGATTCCAGAAAAATTTTGTATCCCAGATAAAAAAGGAACATACATCTGGCACTACTCCCTTTGCCATCCCACCTCACTCTCACCTTGAATGCAGATGTGACATCTAAAATTTCAGGAGCCATATCACATCCATGAGGCAAAAGGTATAAGAAAAAGGCCCAAGAGAATACCAGATATGTTGGCCCTAGCATCGTCAGAAACCTAAACTAATGCCAGCAACCAACCACCTCCAAACGTATTACTATGTGGCTAAGGGCCAGAGAGCAAGGGGACAAATATGCATTTCTTAAACCACAGTCAGGTTTTCCATTGTTTGCAGCCAAAAGCATTCCATGGATTAATAATTCTTAAACTAATCAAATATAAGGATAAATTGTCAAAGACTAAAGAAAACAAGAGTGCTCTAATTTATAGAGGTAGAATACCAAGCAGAATAAATTCTTCCTGCTTTAATTTGTATTTCTACTTGTACTGTGATAATGTTTGTACAATTACTTTAAAAGAAAAAAAGAAAAAAAACAAGACACATCAATGCAATAAAAAAAATTCTAAATTTATCTAGTTTTTTTCACACTTTAAATTACAGGCATATCTTGGAAATATTGCAGGTTTGGTTCCAGACCACCACAATAGAATGAATATTACAATAAAGTCAGTCAAACAAATATTTTGGTTTCTGAGGGCACATAAAAGTTAAGTTCACACTTTACTGTAGTCTATTCAGTACACAATAGCATTATGTTTTAAAAAACATGTGCATACCTTAACTTTAAAATACTTTATTGCTAAAAAATGTTAACAGTCATCTGAACCTTTAGCAAGCAATTCACAATCTTTTTGCTGGTAAAGGGCCTTGCCTCAATGTTGATGGCTGCTGACTAATCAGGGCAGCGGTTGCTGAAAGATGAGGTGACTGTGGCAATTTCTTAAAACAAACTAATAATGAAGTTTATCACATTGAATGACCCTTCCTTTCACCAAAGACTTCCCTGTAGTACATGATACTACTCGACAGCATTTTACCCATAAAACTTCTTTCAAAACTGGATTCAGCTCTCAAACTCCACCATTGCTTTATTAATAAGCTCACTGAATATTTCAAATCCCAGCTGGGCACGGTGGCTCAGGCCTGTAATCCCAGCACTTTGGGAGACCAAGGTGGGTGGATCACCTGAGGTCAGGAGTTCCATACCAGCCTGGCCAACATGGTGAAACCAAATCTCTACTAAAAATACAAAAATTAGCCAGGTGTGGTGGCAGGCGCCTGTAGTCTCAGCTGCTCAGGAGGCTGAGGCAGGAAAATCGCTTGAACCTGGAAGGCAGAGGTTGCAGTGAGCCAAGATCATGGCCACTGCACTCCAGCCTGAGTGACAGAGCGAGACTCCCTCTAAAAAAAAAAAAAAAAAAAAAAAAAAAAATTCTAAATCCTTTCTCATTTCAACAATGCATTCAGCATCTTCATCAAGAGTAGACTCCATCTCAATAAATCACTCTTTTTATTTATCCACAAGAAGCAACTCCTTACCTGTAAAGTTCTATCATGAGATTGTAGCAATTCAAGCCACATCTTCAGGCTCTACTTCTAATTCTAGTTCTCTTGCTATTTCCACCACATCCTCAGCGACTTCCTCCACTGAAGTCCTGAATCCCTCAAAGTCATCCATGAGGCTTGGAATCCATTTCTTCCAAACGCCTATGAATGTTGATATTTTGACTTTCTCCCATGAATCACCAATATACGTAATGGCATCTAGAATAGTGAGTCCTTTCCAAAAGGTTTTCAATTTACCTTGCCCGGAACCATCAGCGGAATCACTATCTATGGCAGCCTTAGCCTTAAAAAATGTCTTTCTCAAGCAATTAAAACTTGAAAATCGAAATCACCCCTTGATTCATGGGCTGTGTTAGCAGGCATGAAAATAACAGAGATCTTGGGTGACAAGGTGCATTGTCAATGAGCAATAATATTTTAAAAGGAATGTTCTGAGCAGTACATCTAAACAGTGGAATTAAAATATTCAGTAAACTATGCTATAAACAGACATGCTGTCATCCAGGCTTTCTTGTTCCACTTACAGAACAGAGGAAGAGTAGATTTAGCATAATTCTTAAGGGCCCAAGGACTATTGGAATGGTAAATGAGCACTGGCTTCAGCTGAAAGTCACCAGCTGCATTTGTCTCTAACAAGAGAGTCAGCCTGTTCTTGGAAGCTTTGAAGCCAGGCACTGACTTCTTCCCTCTGAAAGTCCTAGAAGGTATCTTCTTCCAATAGAAGGCTGCTTTGCCTGCATAAATAATCTGTTTGTTGTTTAGTGTAGCCACCTTCATCAATAATCTTGGCTGGATTTTCTGGATAACTTGCTACAGCTTCCCCATTAGCACCTGCTCCTTCACCTTGCACTTTCATGTTAGGTAGATGGCTTCTTAAACCCCATGAGCCAACCTCTGCTAGCTTCAAACTTTTCTTCTGCAGCTTCCTCACATCTGTCAGCCTTAACAGAAGTGAAGAGAGTTAGAGGCTTGATCTGGATTAGACTTTGGCTTACTGGAATGTTGTGACTGGTGATCCACTCAGACCATTAAAAATTTCTCTATTATCAGCAATATGGCTGTTTTGCTTTCTTTTCACACGTGTTCACTGGAGTAGCATTTTCAATTTCCTTTGGGAACTTTTCCTTTACATTCACAATTGGCTGATTATTTGGCAGACGAGGCCTGGCTTTTGGCCTATCTTGGCTTTCAGCGTGCCTTCCTTACTAAGCTTAATCATTTCTATTATAGATTTAAAGTGAGAGATGTGTGACTCTCCCTTCCACATGAACACTTGTCATTGTAAGGTTATTGTAAGGTCATTGTGAGGTTATTGTAAGGTCATTGTGAGGTCATTGTAAGGTTACTGACTGACCTAATTTCAATACGGTTGTGTCTCAGGGAATACGGAAGTTTGAGGAGAGGGAGAGAGACAGGAGACTGGTCAGTCGGGAGAGCAGTCAGATAACACACATTTATTGATTAAGTTCACCATCTTATATGGGTGCAGCTCCTGGAGCCTCAAAACAATTGCAGTAGTAACACCAACAATCACCGACTACAGATCATAACAGATATAATAATGAAAAAGTTTGAAATACTGCAAGAATTACCAAATTGTGACAGAGACATGAAGTGAGCACATGGTGTCGGGAAAATTACACAAATAGACTTGCTCAAAACAGGATTGTCACAAACCTTCAATTTGTAAAAAAAAAAAAAAAAAAAAAAAAACTGCAAAGTGCAAGAGAGCAAAGCACAGTAAGATGAGGTATGTCTGTACTGACCTACTATATACTTCTTTTAAGAAGTGTATGTCTGGCCGGGAGCAGTGGCTCATGCCTGTAATCCCAGCACTTTGGGAGGATGAGGTGGGTGGATCACCTGAGGTCAGAAGTTTGAGACCAGCCTGACCAATCAACATGGGAGAAACCCCGTCCCTACTAAAAATACAAAATTACCCAGGCGGGGTGGTGCATGCCTGTAATCCCAGCTACTCAGGAAGGCTGAAGCAGGAGAATGGCGTGAACCTGGGAGGCAGAGGTTGCAGTAGGCAGAGGTTGCAGTGAGCCAAGATCGTGCCATTGTACTACAGCCTAGACAACAAGAGCAAGACTCCATCTTAAAAAAAAAAAAACAAACAAACAAGAGAAGAAATACATCCCCTTCAGTGCTAATCTCTTTCAAAAATGTAAACATTAGGAACCTTACCAAATACTCTACTCCTTTTATTATATTTATATATCCAACTCATGGCTACTTTTACATAGCCTTTATTGTATTTATATATCCAACTCATAGCTGCTTTTATGTAGCCTTTATTATATTTATATATCCAACTCATAGCTGCTTTTATGTAGCCACAACAAACTACAGTAGTGAGCCTTAGTCCACATGCTTGCTAACCAATATTACACTAAAACCATACACACAGGACAGGGAGAAACAAATGAACATAAGTCAATTTAGAAAACAGTGATTTGTCCCTTCCTGTCATATCCCTAAAACATTAATAAACTTCCAGTCTCTCCACTCACCACAACTTACATCTCTCCCTATAACTTACCTCTCTCACCATCCTCCCTTTTTCTACTACAAGATTCTACCCAGGGTAACCAACACAGGTGCAGGTTTCTTGCTGAGTGACTTAAAAGATGAAAGCCTCAATGGGAAAAACTATGGTGTCTATGACTCACTCAATGATAATCACAAAGCACTTGAACATCTATTATCACTTCTGTCCCTTATAAAAGTCCTGTTAAGGGAACAGGATATCACTATTTTCATTTAGAAACAAAAAACTGAGGCTTCAAATGTTAAATTACTCACTGGATTCACAGAACTAACCAACTGACAGTTAATTCACAAAATTAACTGGCAATGGTAGAATCTCTTACCCCACATATCTCTCTCTTATCACTCCATGGCAAAAATTCTCAAGAGTTATTTCTATCCTTGTTCTCCATAATCATCCCATTTCATACCAGTCTATAATCAACTATGTTACAGAAACTGTCCCTATCCCGATTAACGGTCTCCAGGTGCCAAATCCAATGTCCAGTCATCTGTGCTCTTAGCTGTCTTCTCAGCAGCATTTGACCAGGTGATGACTTTCTTTGAAATGTTTCTCTCTTGGCTTCCTAGACACTCTTACTGGTTGTGCCTCTGCCTCGCTGGCTGCTCCTTCTTTCTCCTTTGCTGGTTCCTCCTCCTCCCAGCCTTGACATATTAAACTGGCCCAAGGTTCAGTTTTCAGACCACTGTCTATTCTCACTCTTTAGTGATCTCACCTAGTGACATTGGTTGATATTCCTTTTGATGTCAATGATTTCCAAATGGGTATCTCTCTCCCAACCTGCCCATAAAACAGGAGCTTCCATCCATGTGCATGGAGGTGCTCAGATAACCAACTCCAGAGTTAATGTTTCTGCCTGCCATAGGAAGCTTATCAGAAATCCCCTTATCCAGTATGATAAAAGTTTGGTTAAAATTTTTAAAAGTTGAAAATTCTCAGTCTGAAGCAGAGACTCGTTCAAAAGAAGAAAAAGATGTATATCTTACACATATTCTTTTTATTTAAAACACAAAGGGTCATTCTATTTGTCAATCTCTTCACAGAGGACCAAAGCGTTTTCTTTGAATGTGGGTCCACAAATAAATACTCCATATCATCTTTCTTGCATAAACTGTAACACACTGAATTGTCCCAAGATTTCAAGTGTCATTTTATTTTAAATAGAACAAGAACATAAAGACACCAACAAAGCATTCTAAATACAGAATGCTTCTATATTTTTATTATTGTTCTCAACCTTTTATAACAGGCATGCCCATATTTAATTCTACAGCAATTTTTCATAAAACAACTCGCTTTTCCAAGTTAGTTTTCAGACAATTCTCTTAGTTTTCCAACAAACTCTCTTTTTAAACTCACTACTCATCAGTTTACATGAGACAATGAATTATGTAATAACAATGATTAAAACAGCAAGCAGAATGAGGATCTTGGTGGCATATGATTCAAATGAAAGGAACAGAGGCGGACGGTACACCAAAATGTATTCTATTAGCTTTGGATATTTAAGGTGCTACTGGCATCAAGTAATAGCTTTTATGGTGAAAACGGAAAGCACTGGTCAGTCTGAGCCCATTAAGTTGGAGATGGGTTAAGAAAGTTACTGATTTCCACTGCCTGCTTCTACCACCAGAAAGCCGTATTTCCCTAGCTCTACTCTTTTAGTAAATGGCAAATATCCAACTGCTAAGCTAAAATCCTTAAATCCTCTGCTCAGCTAAAACCCTTAATTCCTCTCTCTTTCTTACCAATGAGTAAGGCATCAATATTGTCTTTCTAGAAACCTTCAAAATATTTTCTGGATATATTCACTTATCGTCACCTCCATCCCTATCACCTACAGTCCAACGTGCCATAATCTCCAAACTGTAATGACTTTGTAACTAGTCTCCCAACTTCTATTCTTACCTCTCCCCGGACTGATTCTTCACATAGTAGCCCAGGAAGAACTTTGCAAAATGTGAATGAGATAGCACTGTTTCCCTACTTTAAACTCTTCAATGGCTAGCCATTATTCTTGAATAAAATTCAAACTCCTTGCCATGCTCTACCAGGTCCTAAAGAAGCCAGCCCATACCTACTTCCCTAGCTTCATCCCATACCAGTCTCCCCTTGCTCACTGCTTTGGGCACAATGACTCTCCTCTCCATTCTCTAATATGCTAAAACTCCCACAGGGCCTCTGCACATGCAGCTCATTCTGCCTGGAACACTTTTCCACTGACTCTTCATAAAAGCCACTCATTTTTCAGATGTCACCTCAAATGTTATCTCCTCATATGGGTCTCCATTGATCATCCTATTTAATAAAGTCTTCATTCAGACTGTCACATCCAAGTTACTCTAAATCACAACATTTTGTTCTTTTTTTCCTTCATAACAGTTACCAGAGTAACTATCTTATTATATGCTAATATGTCTCCTTCTGCTAAAAGGTAAGGTCTCATTAGAGCACGAGCTTCCTCCATCTTGTTCACCATTATTTTCTTACTATCCAGTTCAGTACCATTTCCTGAATGGAAAAATGAACTACTTGAATAATTCTAGCTGAAAATATTCTCTATGAGATGCAGTGAAATTTCTATACACAAAAATCCTAACCTGATCTCCACAAAAAGAACGGTATGAGAATTTCACAGCAGCTTTATTTGTAATAGTAAAAAACTGGAAAAAAAAATCAAATGTCCATCAACAGGAAAATGGATAAACAAATTACTGTGTATTTATATTAGGAAATATTACTCAGTAATAAAAAAGAATAAATCAGTAATACAAAGTCTAATAAAAGTTTTTTGTGAAAGAAGCCAAACAGAAAAGAGTACATTCTGTATGACTCCATTTATATAATGTTCAGAGCAAGAAAAAGCATTTATTATAATAAAAATCAGAACAGTGGCTGCCTATAAGTTGGAGACTAACTGGAAATAAGCACAAAAGAACTGGAAATATTCTATAACTTGATAGGTGTATGGTTTACATGGGCATATATGTTTATAAAACCGATTAAATCATTTACACTATTCAAATTTTATTACAATTTTTTTTTTTTTTTTGAGACAGGGTCTTACTCCATCACCCAGGCTAGAGCACGGTAACACAATCATGGCTCACTGCAGCCTTGACTCCCCAGACTCAGGTGATTCTCCCACCTCAGCCTCCCGAGTAGCTAGGAGTACAGGTATGCACCACCACATCCAGCTAAATTTTTGTATAGATGGGGTTTTCCTTGTTGCCCATGATGGTCTCAACTCCTGGGCTCTAGTAATCCACCCACCTCAGCCTCCTAAAGTACTGGGATTGCAGGCATGAGCCACTGCACCCAGCCTACCATGAATTTTTAAAAAGGCAAAAAAGTCCTAAATTCATTCACTCCCACATCACATCCGATGCAGAAACCCAAGAAAGAGACTATTCATCATCATATCAAGATCTACTTATTAATTTGTTCATCTGCCTTCTAAATTCTTACTCTTCGCAGGCAGAAAATTAAAAAGGTTTGCACCAAACTGAGTGTCTTGTGGCAACACAGCAAGAAAATATCTATCACTACAAAAGATGATGAATTATGCATTTATACATAAGTAAACCATATAAAAGTACGACACAAAGGACGAAACAGTATGTAAGCCATTACAGAAGAACTAAACAATAAGGAATATTGATGAATGCTAAGGTACATAAAATGACTATGTGACCTGGGACACCCATCATGAGTTGTGTGTTAAGGAACCCCTAAGCCACAGGCAAGAATGCTGTAGTTTTCAACTTCTTTCTATCCCTAAAAACATCTGAATACAATATGTATATTTTCTTATCCTTATACTCTACTCCCTAAACAGTCATGTTAAGAATCACTATATAGAGCTGTAACAACCAAAACAGTAGCCACGAGCCAAATGCAGCTATTCAGAAATTAAAATGAGGCAAGGACAAATGGAAAGCTGAATTTTTAATTTTATAAAATTTTAATTAATTTATAATATATTAAACTATTAGAAAGATTTAAGTATACCTGTAATAACTTGGAATGTAAATTTACTATTTCACAGTAAATTTTTATGAAATATAAATACAAATCAAATATTTCTAATAAAAATTTAGTGTTATAATTGAAATGTGGAAAATTTAAACTGGTTATGAAGACTTAATACTAAAAAAGATCACGTAAAATAGCTCATTAATAATTTTTCCCTGATCATATTTCAAAATTATATTTGAGATTCACTGGTTTAAATATATTATTGAAATTAATTTCCCTTTTTTTTCTACTTTCTTTTTCTCTTTTATGAGCCTAATATTATGAACATATTTTTTTTTTAATGTAGCTACTGAAAAACCTTAAAGTATATATGTGGCACACATTCTATTTCTACTGAATAGTACTGTCCTAAAGCTTGTATCTAAATGCAGAAGATATATCATTATGATACATTAATTTGAATATTTCAAACATCTCCTGACCTTTTCACTTGATTGTCTTCTTTTCTTTAGTTGAATAAAATCTGTTTCCACCCTTTCTGCCAGCTCTAGTTTCCTCTTGTTTCTTTTAAATGCAGCTAAACTGAATCCTATAAAATAAAATAAAATAAAAGACATTAAATATAACATTTAAGAAATACTAGGGCAATGAGTCAAATAAGATATCTGAAGAGCCTTCCCAGAAGAAAATCCTTAAGAATGTTAAATTAAGGTTTAAAAAGTATTTTCAAGGTATACAGGGATAGCAGGAAAATAAGAGATATAAACTAAGTTTTTAAAATTAAGAAAAAGGTCAAACCCAGAGAAACAAAGGAGTCCTGAAGGTAGACACTACCCTCTCAGTATCTGTTGATGCATGCCTCCTCCAACTGTGGTTTTAAAGGTCTCTGCGCATAGGAGGTAAGAGATGAAACTTGGGCACAATGCAGTATGAGAAAACACACTGGAGATTATCCACAAAGAAAGGAGAAAGTCTCAAAGGTTGATATGCCCAGTGAATAGAAGAATGAGAAAAAAAGTCACCAGGCACCAAAACATAAGATAAAGTAAATAAAACATTTTTTAAACCAGAAAACTTGCAAGTCTCAGCTTTGGTTCTAGATGTAAAGAGGAAACATCTCCCTAGAAATTTCATGACTAATGAGGGCATTTAGATAGGCTTCGAGTAGAATTCTTATTACCTGTGAGACCCCAGGGTAAAAAAGTGATCTCAGTGTGACAGTGCTTCAAAGGGCCTCCAAACACAAATGCAAATACTCCCTAGAAAAACAAACTGGCCTTAACTTATCCAGACCTCAAAGAACCCCTATGTTTCAATCAACATGTGCTCATAGTTTTAAAAGAAAAATTCACAAAACAAGTAAGAGATAAATTATCAAGAATAAAAGCCAGCCAAATATCAGAAAGCATAATCTGAACCGCAAAAATCTCAGATACGATTTAATCAGATAAGAATATAACATATGATTATCAGATAAGAATCAGATAAGAATATAACATATGTTTATCCTCAGAGAAATAAAAGAAATATATCAAAAATAGGATTAAGCAGCAAGATGATAAACTGACCAGGCTGAATTGAAGAATAAATTGAGCTTCAATCCACCAATAAATAAAATAATCAAAATTTTAAAACTTGATATACAAATCTTAACAGCCAATGAGATCCAGCTGATAAGAGAAATTACAAACTGGAACATAACACTGACAAAGTTACTGAGTAAAGTTTTCTGAAAATGGCAGACTAAGTCATTCAGAGTAATTATCCATGGAATATTCCTAAAAATGTTGGGTAAAATATTTAAAATACCACCTTAAAAGCACTCAAAACTTTACAAGTACTAAGCTAAATTCTTGGGTAAACTGTGGATTACTGCACTGTGAACATTTGCCAACACTAGCACACTTGCATTTGACTAAATGGCATCAAGGAAAGGGATACATCAGGCCCAGAGCCCATTAAGAGTAGAGAGCTTTATAGGAGACACTCCCCACAATAAACTGGGAATGTAAAGGGCTAATTCTCTTAGAGTAAAGCTAATCCATAACTAAGTCCATTACTCCCTCTATCTCAAAAGCAAATGCATGCAGTCAATATTGTCCCAGATTATAGCAGAGCATGAGACTGAGAGAAGATTGTGGGAGAAAACAGGGAGAAGGCAGAGAAAAAGAAATAACAAAGTATTCGAAAAAGGTGGGGAAAGAAAACTATCTCTGAGAAACTTTTGGTCTCATGGGGCCCTTGCATAGATTTGCAAATATACACACTGTACAATCCCAGAAGGAAAAGAGAGAAGGAGAAGATGGTTAACTTGAAGAAATAATAACTGAAAACTTGCCAACTTTGATGAAAGATATGAACACCCAAGACATAAAAACCCAAGAAGCTCAAGGAACTCCAAGTAGGAAAACTGGGAGATCCATACCAAGGCACATTACAATCAAATTGTCAAAGACCAAAGACAAAGAGAGCATCTTGAAAAGCAGATTATCACCTACTAGGGATCCCCAATAAAATTATAAGCAGATTTCTCATCAGAAACTTTGGAAGCCAGAAACAGTGGGTTGATATATTCAAAGTGCTGAAACAACAAAAGCATCAACCAAGAACCCTGGCTGTGGCCAAACGGTCCTTCAAAAATGAGGGGCAAATTAAAATACTCTCAGATAAACAAAAACTGAGACAGTTCTTTTTTACTGGACCTACCCTGCAAGAAATGCTAAAGGAAATCCTTCCAGTTAAAATAAAAGAACCTGGCCGGGCGCGGTGGCTCAAGCCTGTAATCCCAGCACTTTGGGAGGCCAAGACGGGTGGATCACGAGGTCAGGAGATCGAGACCATCCTGGCTAACAGGGTGAAACCCCGTCTCTACTAAAAATACAAAAAACTAGCCGGGCGAGGTGGCGGGCGCCTGTAGTCCCAGCTACTCGGGAGGCTGAGGCAGGAGAATGGCGCGAACCCGGGAGGCGGAGCTTGCAGTGAGCTGAGATCTGGCCACTGAACTCCAGCCTGGGTGACAGAGCGAGACTCTGTCTCAAAAATAAATAAATAAATAAAAGAACCTTAGACAGAACTCAAAGCAGTAAATAAACAATGATCTCTGATAAAGACAAATACATGGACAACTGTAAAAGCTAGTCTTATTGTAATTTTGGTTTCTAACTATGCTTTTTGTTTTCCACATGATTTTATTTATTTATTTATTTATTTATTTTTTGAGACAGAGTCTCCCTCTGTCGCCCAAGCTAGTGTGCAGTGGCACAATCTGGGCTCACTACAACCTCTGCCTCCCAGGTTCAAGCGATATTCTTGCCTTGGCCTCCCAAGTAGCTGGGATTATAGGCACGCACCACAGCGCCTGGCTAATTTTTTGTATTTTTAGTAGAGACAGGGTTTCACCATGTTGGCCAGACTGGTCTCAAACTCCTGAGCTCAGGTGATTTGCCCACCTCAGCCTCCCAAAGTGTTATAATTACAGGTGTGAGCCACCATGCCTAGCTTATTTTCTACATGATTTTAGAAACTAAAGCATTAAAACACTACCAGTCTGTTTTGGGACAAACAATGGGGAAAGATACAATTTTGTAAAAGAGGGTTGAGATAGAGCTGTATAAGAACAGAATTTTTATTTGTTATTGAAGTTAAGCTCGTCTAAATTCAAATTAGAATGTTATAATTTTAGAATGTTACATGTAATCCCCATCATAACCACAAAAAAAAAAATAGCAAGACAATATACACAAAAGAAAATGAAAAAAGAACAACACAATAAACCAAGTAGATCTAAAAGATATAAACAGAACACTCTATTCAACAACAGAATTCACATTCTTCTCAAGTTCACTTGAGATATTTTTCCAAAATGTCCCATTTGTACGTGAGCACAAATCAAATCTCAATAGATGTAAAAGATAGGTATTGTACAATGTATCTTCTCCAACTGTAACAGGATGGAGTTAGAAATCAATAGTAGAAGAAAACTGAAAAATGCACAAATTGTGAAAACTAAAATACAGAAAGAAATCACAAAGGAAATTAGAAAACGCTTAGATGTGAATAAAAATTAATACACCAAAACTTACAAAGTGCATCAAAAGCCTTATGAAGGAAAAAATTGTACAGCTATAAACACATTTAAAAAGAAAAAAAAGATTTCAAACAACAACCTAGCTTTAAAACTTAAGGAACTAGTAAAAGAAGAATTAAACCCAAAGCTAGCAGAACAAAGGAAATAGAGATCAGAGTGGAGATAAATAAAATAGATAATACCAAAAAAATAAAGAAAAAAAATAAAACCAAAGGTTCATGGAAAACATTAACAAAATTTAAGATCTTTAGCTAGATTAAGAAAAAAAAGACAAATTACTATAATCAGAAATCAAAGTGGGGACATTACTACTGATTCTTCAAAAATAAAAAGTATTACAGGCCAGGTACAATGGCTCATGCCTGTAATCCCAGCAGTTTGGGAAACCAGTGTGGGTAAATCACTTGAATACAGGAGTTTGAGACCAGCCCGGGCAACATGGTGAAACCCTGTCTCTACAAAAATACAAAAAATTAGCCAGGCATGGTGGCATGCACTTGTAGTTGCAGCTACTCTAGCGGCTGAGATGGGAGGATCGTCTCAGTCTAAGAGGTCAAGGGTGCAGTGAGCCATGTTTGTGCCACTGTACTCCAGCCTGGGCAACAGAGCAAGACCTTGTCTCAAAAAAAAAAATTATATCTCTATATACATATATATGTGTGTATGTGTGTGTGTTGTGTATGTGTATATCTGTGTATGTATGTGTGTATATATATGTGTGTATACATATACACGTGCATATATATATATATATGCATATATGTACACACATATAAATAAGAGAGTTCTATGAAAAACTGGGTACCCAAATATTGGATGACCTAAATGAAATTAACAAAGTCCAAAAACACAAAACCTACCAAGACTGCATCATGAAGAAACAGAAAATCTGAATTAACCCATAACTAGTAAGGAGACTGAATCAATAATCTAAACTCTCCTGGCAAAAAAAAAAAAAAAAAAAAAAATTCCCAGACTTCATGGCTTCACTGGAACATTCTACCAAACATTTAAACAACAAACACCAAAAAAAGTAACAAAGAGGAAACATTTCCAACGTCATTATATGAGGCCAGCATTATCCTAATACCAAAACCATACAAAGACACCGTAAGAAAGCTACCAACCAATACTTCTTAGGAACGATGACGCAAAATTCCTCAACAAAATACTGCCAAACCAAATGCAGCAGCATATTAAAAGGATAATACACACGACAAAGTGCAATTTATTCCTAAGAAGCAAAGGTCGTTCAACATATGAAAATCAATGTTATACACCAACAGTAACAGGATGAAGGGAAAAAGCCTTTTGATCTTTTTTTTTTTTTTTTTAACTATGTTGCTCAGGCTGGTCTTGAACTTCTGGCCTCAAGTGATCTTCCCGCCTCAGTCTCCCAAAGTGCTGGGATTATAGGCATGAGCCACTCCACCCAGCATGATCATAAATGGATGCACAAATAATCATGTTACAAAATTCAAAATTGTTTCATAATAAACACACCAAACTAGAAATAGAAAGAAATGGCCGGGCGCGGTGGCTCAAGCCTGTAATCCCATCACTTTGGGAGGCCGAGAAGGGCGGATCACGAGGTCAGGAGATCGAGACCATCCTGGCTAACACGGTGAAACCCCCGTCTCTACTAAAAAATGCAAAAAAACTAGCCGGGCAAGGTAGCGAGCGCCTGTAGTCCAAGCTACTCGGGAGGCTGAGGCAGGAGAATGGCGTGAACCCAGGGGGGCGGAGCTTGCAGTGAGCTGAGATCCGGCCACTGCACTCCAGCCTAGGCGACAGAGCAAGACTCCGTCTCAAAAAAAAAAAAAAAAAAGAAAAGAAATAGAAAGAAACTACCTCAACACAAAAAGGCAAAATGTGAAAAGCCCACAGCTAACATCATATCTATGGCGAAAGACTGAAAGCTTTTCCCCTAAAATCAGAAACATGACAAGGATATGTACTTTCACCACTTCTAGTACTAGAAGTCCAAACCTAATATTAGAAGTACTAGAACAAGAAGTCCTAGAAGTACTGGAAGTTCCAGTCAAGGCAATTAGGCAAGGAAAAGAGGTAAAAGCCATTCAAATTGGAAAGGAAGAAATAAAATTATGACTTGATCGTATACTTGGAACATCCTAAAGATCTCTAACCCCGCCCCCCAACACAAACACATAAACCCACTGGAACTAACAAATTCAGCAAAGTTGTATGATTCAAAATCAATACTCAAAAATCAGTTGCATTTCTATAAATTAACAATGAACAATTTAAAAAAGAAATTAAGAAAGCAATCCCATTTACAACAGCATCAAAAAGTATAAAAATGCTTAGGAAAAAACAAAAATCAAGGAGGCAAAAGACTTGTATGCTGAAAACTACAAAACATTGCTGAAAGAAATTAAAGATGTTAATCATGAAAAGACATCCATGTTCATGAATTGGAAGCTTTAATATTATTAAGATGTCAATACTACTTAAAGCAATCTACAGATTCAGTGTAATCCCTAACAAAATCCCAATAGTGTTTTTTTTAGAAATAGAAATATCAATCCTAAAATTCATATACAATCTAAAGGGACTCTAAATAATCAAAACAATCTTGGAAACAAAAAAAAAGTTGGAAGTCTCACTTTCTAATTTCAAAACTTAGTGCAAAGCTACAGCAATCAAACAGCATGGAGGCCAGGGGTGGTGGCTCATGCCTGTAATCCCAGCACTTTGGAGGCCAAAGCAGGCGAATCATTTTAAGTCAGGAGTTCAAAACCAGCCTGGCCGACATGGTGAAACCTCATCTCTACTAAAAATACAAAAAAAAATTAGCCGGGCGTGGTAGTGGGCACCTGTAATCCCAGCTACAAGGGAGGCTGTGGCAGAATTGTCTGAGCCTGGGAAGCGGAGGTTACAATGAGCAGAGGATCGCACCGTTGCACTCCAGCCTGGGCAACAGAGTGAGACTCCATCTCAAAAACACCAGTATGGAAATGGCATAAAGGCTATTACACAGAAAAATGCAATAGATTAAAGAGTTCAGAAATAAACTCTCACATGTATGGTCAATGATTTCACGAGGGTACTAGCACCATTCAATAGGGAAACCACAGTCTTCAACAAACTGTTTGAAAGACTAGATAACTACATGCAAAATAATTAGACCCCCACTTTATACCATATACAAAAATTCATTCAAAATGGATCAAAGACCTAAATGTAAGAGCTAAAACTATAAATCTCTTAGAAAACAACATAGGAGAAAAGGTTGGATATAACACCACAACATAGACAATAAAAGAAAAAAAAGATAAAAATTTAAAAGACACAATGAGTGAAAGACACAATCAATGGAGTGAAAAGGCAACTCATGGAATGGGATATTTGCAAGTCATATCTGACAAGTGTTAATACCCAGAACACATGAAGAATTCCTATTATCTCAACAAGAAAAACCCTGATTGAAAAATAGGCAAAGGACTAGGATATATGTTTCTCTAAGAAAGATATAAAAATGGCTAATAAGCACATGAAAAGACACTTTAACAGCATAATCATTATGGAACTGCAAATCAAAACGACAATGAAATACCAACTCACAGCCATTAGGATGCCAACTATTTTTTAAAAAGTAAAGGAAAAAACAAGGATATGGAGAAATTGGAACCATGGTGCACTGTTGATAGAATATGAAATGGTGCAGCCACTATGGAAAACAGACAATATGGTGGCTTCTCAAAAAATAAAAATAGAATAACCATGTGATCCAGCAATTCCATTTCTGGGTACCCAAAAAAATGGACAGCAGGGACTCAAACAGATATTTGTACAGCCATGTTCACAGTAGCATTATGCATGACAGCCAAAAAGTAGTGTAACCCACGTATTCATCAATGGATGAGTAGATAAACAAAATGTGGTATATACATACAATGAAATATTAAATTCTGACACATGCTACAACATGAACCTTGAAGAAGTCATGCTAAGTGAAATAAGCCAATTACAAAAGGACAAGTACTCTATGATTCCACTTATAAAAGCAGAATTCATAGAGACAAAAATGAAACTAGCCAGGGACTAAATGTAAGGGACATGGGGAGTTACTGTTTAATGGGTACAGTTTGGGTGTTACGAGATGAAGAGGGTTCTATAGATGATGATAGTGTTAGTTCCATAACAGTAAGAAAGTATTTAAAGCTACTGAACTATGCCATTAAAAATGTTTAAGATGGTAAATTTTATGTTATGTGTATGATACCATAATTTTAAAAAGAACCACAAAAAAGTACAAGAATGTTTACAGAAGCTTTATTCGTAATAGCCAAAAATTGGAAACAACCCAGACATAAATGGGCAAATGGCTAAACAGTGGTAGTACCTCCATACCATGAACACTCAGGAATGAAAAAAAAAACAAGCTATTGACAAACACAATGTGGATGTTATCTCCAGAGAGTTAGAGTCAGGAGCAGAAAAAAAAAAAAAAGTAAATACCAAAAGGTTACAGCCCATGTGATACCATTTATATTACATTCTTGAAATGACAAAATTATACAAACGTAAAATATATTAGTGGCTATCAGGGGTTAAGGTGGGAAAGAAGATAACATCACTGATCACTAGAGAACTGCAAGTCAAAACCACAATGAGATACTATCTCACACCAGTCAGAATGGCTATTAATAAAAAGTCAAAAGATAACAGATACTGGTGAGGTTGTGGAGAAAAAGTGCTTATACACTGCTGGTGGGAGTGTAAATTAGTTCAGCCATTGTAGAAAGCAGTGTGGTAATTCATCAAAGAGCTAAACACAGAATTACCATTTGACCTAGCAATCCCATTACTGAGTATATACCCAAAGGAATACAAATTGTTCTGTCATAAAGACACATGAATGCATTTGTTCACTGCAGCACTATTCACAATAGCAAAGACATGGAATCTACCTAAATGCCCATCAATGATAGACTGAATAAAGAAAATATGGTACATATACACCATGGAATATTATGCAGTCATAAAAAAGAATGAGATCATGTCTTTAGCAGGAGCATAGATGGAGATGGAGGCCATTATCCTTAGCAGACTAACACAGGAACAGAAAACCAAATACCACATGCTGTAGCTTATAAGTGGGAGCCAAATGATGGAAACACATGGACACATAGAGGGGAACAAAAGACAGTGGAGCCTAACTGAGGGTGAGGAGAAGAGGATCAGGAAAAATAACTAAAGGGTACTTGGCTTAATACCTGGATGACTAAATAGTCTGTACAACAAACCCCTGTGACGTGAGTTAACCTATATAACAAACCTGTACATGTGCCCCTAAAATTAAAAGTGTTTAAAAAATAAGTATTAGGAAAATAAAATACAGAAAATGTGAAGAAATTATCCCAAAATTTTCTTTTAATTTCTCCAAATTTGAAGCATATAAATGTCCAGACTGAATGTGCAAAATGAGCACTCAACATAAAGAATAAAAAAAAAAAAAATGCCCCAAGATGCTTCATTGTGATCATCAAAACATGGGAATTAAGAGCTTCCTTCCAAACAGAAAAAATACACTAAAACATTTGTGAGTCTTATTGCATAATAGCAAGATTGGAAACCAGACAATAAGATAACAATTTCCTCAAAAACCTAAGGGAAACTGACTTTCAGTCTCGTATGTACTGAATAAGGAATAAAAAGGGAAGAAAAACACATGAGATCCAGGAAACAGAGAACCTGATACCGGAGAGAGGCAAAGGAGATCACAAGGTGAAGCAAGGCACAGTCCAGGATGGCAGCCATGCAGCAGACCTAGTAAGACTCTAGACTGGAAGGTGCCAGGTAGCCTATCTCCAAGGGGAAAAAAAAGGGAACTGACAGATGACCTAATTTGTTTGCCTGATATAAGAACTGTAAAATAAGTTCCATTGGAAAGACTGTAAGACATAATGAGTGACAGGAATCATGGGAATTTAAAACTCTCATAATCCAGCCCTACTGCTACACACACATTTCTCTTCCCTCTAGCCTCCCTACATTACAACTTTTAGCACTACATGAATATTCATTCCGAATATAATTTTTTTTTTAGAGACAAAGTCTCGCTCTGTCACACAAACTGGAATACAGTGGTGCAATCATAGTCCATCGCAGCCTCAAACTCCTAAGCTCAAAGGATTCTCCTGCCTCAACCTCCCAAGTAGCTGAGAGTACAGGAGTGCATGACCACACCTGGCTAATTATACCCTATTTAACTAACTTGGTTTCCTTGGAGTTAATCCTCATTTTATCATTTGATTATTTAAATTATATTCACAGATTTCAGTGATAAAAATAAAATTTTTATTTAAAAAATAATTAGTGCATATTTTTAATATTTCTTTCTCATGTATGCAAATATTTTTTAAATAGACATATAATATACACAAACATACATACTTATAACTTCATTTTTCACTTTTTTCAGTCATTAGATTTATACATTATCAGAGATTAGTCTTCATAATAATTTCTAGTTACTTCATAACATTTCATTTTAAGAATATATGATCATTTACTTACTCATATTCCTCTGTGTTGGGTATAAGATTTTTTCAAAATTTTGTATATTCTTAATAATGCTCACTTGAGCACCCTTCTATATAAATCTTTGTCTATCTCCAATGACAGGTTCCTAGAAGCAGAACACTTAGTTGTACTACTTAGTTGTCCTCTAAAATCTCCGCCAATTTACATTTGTACCTACAATGTATTATGATTATTTAACCAAACAATTACCAGGAATAATATGTTTTAAATCTTTCAAAAGTAAAAGTTAAAAGGGAACAAATTTAACATGTACTCATTTTAATTTGAATTTGCCTGTTAGGTTATATTATGTACTTAGGACTTTTGATCATTTTTATATTGGGCGATTACTTGTACTTGTGCTGTTTTTAATTTGGTAAATTTGGTAAATTTCTTCATAGATTAAGGATATTTATCCCTTTGTCATATTTGTGATAACTGTTTTTCAGTTTAACTCTTTGTAGTCACACCTTTGTTTTTCCTTCCCTTGCACTTGTATCTAAAAAGTCCTTCCCTCAGCTCAAGGACTATTAAGTACTGACCTATATTTTCTTCCCTTTCTCTCTCTCCATCTCTCTCTCTCTCACTGAAGGGTGGTATTATGGTTTTATTAGTTATTTTAAGTAATTTCTAAAAGGGATCTTTTAGCAATACTTTTATAAAAGCATAAAGAAGCAGTGAGATGACCTTGGGAATATAAAGGTGGCTTAAAATGAAATAACTTTCTACATATCTTTTAACCACAAATCTTTCAACATGTAAGTTTTCTTCCATAAATATCTGTACTACGTGGGTCATAACAGAAGCAATATTATACTTTCAGGTATATATGCTCATATAGCTTAATTTTTTTTAAGTTTTTACTCACTTGTGGTCATGATGTTAGGAGGGCAAGAGGGTATTCCATGATCTACTGCCCATCTGTAGGCTCCTTCTCCAACTAAAAAGCTAACAACAGAAAAATTATGTTTAAAATTCAGTGTCATCTTCTCCTACATATTCAATAAATATAGGTAATATGGTAAGGCAATTGAGAAAAAGTCTTGCATATGGACATAATTCCTGATTTACCTCAAAGTAATAAGATGACTGCATGCTAAAAAATTCCTGAAAATTTTTCCCCAAATTAGAAATTTTACAATTGGAATGTTACAATACCATTTGCAATAACTGATTAGTAAAAATTGGCAAAACTCAACATAATAAGATGTAAAAATAGTTGACTTCTCAGTAGAAAATATTAAGATTTATCTTGGACAAACAGGGTTCTCAGTTAATGTCACAAGACTGATTAATCAAATTAACAGTTTGCAATTAAGTGAATGCCTTCAGATTTGGCATTATTACCTAGTAGAATACCTGGATCCATCCAAAATTAGTGGGTACATCTAGAGATGCTCAAATATGTATGCTTACATTTCTAAGCCTTGATGCAATAAAAATATATACATAACCCTCAGAATCATTTGTACTGTGGTAAGTAAAGTACTATGGTATGTCTCAAAAGTAACTTTTTAAGTCCTAAACAGCAAGTTTTAACATAACAAAGTGGATAAAAGGATACTGATAGCTAAATATAAAAGACTTGTTTTCAAATATTTCAAATAGCATGTAGGATAATTAACTATCCCATTCTCTAAATAATTTGATTAAGCAAATAGTAATAGCAAGCAGTTACCATAATAATTAATCACTCCATCTTCTTCTATAGCCAACTACTTAAAGATCTCAGCCAGCTAGTAATGGATTCCTTGAACTTGTGCCTACTTGCTAGTTTTCCACTCCCTATTTTTTGTTTCTGTTATTTTAATCATTCCAACACTAAAAACTCGAAGTAATACATATTGAAGTCTTAAGATTTGACTGTTAATAAGACCAGTGACAGACTGGCAAAACAAAATCTAAGTAGATCCTCAAAAACATATCCAAATGGCTCCAATGGGAAACCAAATGGTTAACCACAATAACTGCTTTCTAATATACATAAAGATGGGGATGGAGGCACTATTTTAAATAGAAAGGAGAGAAGGCCAATGAGAATAAACAACTTTACCTCTTTAAAATTCTATTTAAAAAAAAAAATTCGAAAGGATTCTAACAACAGAAAACAGTTTTTCCTATTCTTGTAAGAAATGAAATCCACTGCAAAGAAAAGCTGTCACATAAAGTTTAAATGTTAAGATAATTTAAATAGGAGTGTGGATGCAAATCTGAACTGTCCTGATGGCATTTTTAGCATTTCCTTCTTCTAGGAAAAACAAAAACTGATAAAAGAAATAATTCTCTTCATGAGAAGATGTAAAAGAGAAGCTGAAGTAGTAAACTAAATGATCAAGACAAAAGTTTGGAGTTGAATCTAATATTCTCAGCACTCCCATTGGTCATTTTGGGTTCAATTCCAGTATCTGGAATCAGTGAGGGGCATTTTACAAAATATTCTTAGCTTTATTTTATATATTTTTTAATCATTCAAAGGTTTGATTCTAAGTAAAATCAATTTGCTATTGTCAGCTATTTAAGTTTTTAAATACTTCGGACATTGTAAAATATTCACAGGGAGGCAAATAGTTGGATGTCATCTTATGGATAAGCATACTAAATATCTACCCTTTTTCTTAATAAGAAATTACTGTATAGTAGATCATCATCGCACAAAATATCATATAATTGCTTTTGAAATCATTTTAGCAGAAGCTTTTACTAAAAACTGTACTGACATGTCAAAAAAAAAAAAACTCACATTCCCAAACATTAAATGCAGTACCAATTCAAACTTCTCTCAAGCATTCTTCTGATTCTCCAAGGAGGCAACTTTTAGACAAGGTTCACGCCAATCTACTTCGAAGTCCCATTGACTCTATCTTTATAACACATCTGGAATCTGACCACTTCTCACCACCTTCACTGCTATCACCTTGGTCTGAGCCACCATCATCTGATACCCACAATGCTGCAGTGGCCTCACTATTTTTATGCTTGCCTTGCCCTCTACTCCCTGACCCCAGACAATTCTCAATACACCTGCCACTAAAATCCTTGTAAAATACAATTCAGGTAATGGCACTCCTCTTTCAAAATCCTGTAAAACCTCTTGTGAGGACCAGTGCAAAAACTAGAGTCTTTTTAAAAATCTATCAGCTCCCATGGAATCTGATTCTCCCCACTCCCCAATTAATCTCTTATTCCTCTTGCCCCCTTGTGTACTCTACTCGATGTCTCGTAAAGCCACAAACATATCAAGGAGGCTCCTGCCTCAGGGTCTTCACCCTGACTGTTCCCTCTGTCTGGCTGTTTCCCTAATTTCCCAAATGGGAAACTCCTTCACATGCTCAAACATCCCTCCTTGATGAGGCCTCCTTAAAAATGCATCCCAATACCCTGTACTTCTCTACCCAGTACTCACAATCCCCTTATTCTGCTCCTTTTCCCTTTTTCCACCTTCTAACATATTATATAATTGATAAATTTACACATGGTTATCTGTTAGTTTATCTTTGCATAAATTCCTTAAAAGCTTCAAGCTTCATAAGGGTGAAGATCTTCGTTTTTTCATCAACATATCTCAAGCATTTAGAACAATGCCTGAAGCATTCTAAACATTATGCCATGTTCTAACATATACAACTGTATTCCCACAAAATTCATAGTTTGAAACCTCACCCCCAAGTATTGCAATGGCATTAGGAGGGGGGGCCTTTTGGGAGGTGATTAGGTCATAAGGGTGAAGCCCTCTTGAATGGGATTAGCCCTCCTGATTGCCCCCTTTAATGGGACACTGAATTCCCCAGCTCCTTGATCTTGAACTTCCCAGCCTTCAAAACTGTGAGAAACTTTTATTGTTTATAAGCTACCTAGTTTACGGTATTAAGGTGTTTTGTTATAGCAGAAACTCTCTAGAGTTCACTGTCTAAATGTAATATAGTCAAAAAAAATTTTCCCTGAGTACCCTAAATCAACATAACCAAATTTATAACGTTTTTACTTCAAGCTTATTTACATGTGATCCAAATATTTCTAGTCATCTCATTTCTATTATAATTTAGACGGTGAACTTCCAGGTACATGAGAGATTTTTCACTTCTGGACAAGATGGAGAAAAAAATAAAGACAAAATATAGAAAGTAGCAGTTTTCAGACATTGAGACATTAGGCAACACAGGACAGTGATCCTCGAGAGAAAGGAAACAAGGTAAACCTTGTGATTGTCTTACTGCAATCATAGGGTTCACCTTCATTATTGCCTAGAGTTTCTAAACCACAGCACAGGAGCTCCAGCAGTATCTCTGAGTTGAAGTGACATAGTTGGGCATCCAGAGAGGCCACGTAGCCACAGTTCATAAGACCGAGTACCAGCGAGGAGAGAACTGCATATAGAGAGTACTCTAGAGATCTGCAGAGTATCCCTCTAGTCTTCAGCTAAGTAGAGATCAGTGTATGTGTAAGAAGAAATTACCCAAAGCCTTGGAACAAATGAAATGAAAGTTAAAAAAAAAAAAAAAAAAAAAAAAACCAAGTCTCCAAGTTCAGACAGCCAGGAACAACAGCTCCTGCTCCCACCAGCCAAAGTAAAGGCCTCATTCTAGGTGCATCTGTTATAATACTTTGAAAGATTCCACCTCAATAGCAAGGCAAAATTAGCTCAAGGCCAAATGCTTCTCATCTCATGTAACAAAGTTTAAAGCGAGACCTGAAAGGCTCAAGCTGTTTTTAAGTAACTTAGCCACATCCTAGAATAAAATGTAAGAATAGTTTTTAAAATACAAAAATACACAGCACCCAAAAAGGTAAAACTCACAATGTCTGAAACCCAATAAAAATTACCAAGCACGCAAAACAGGAGGAAAAGGTAACCTATAATGAGGTGAAAAATCAACTGAAAACTATCCATAAATAACAAAGAGGACAGAATTAGCAAACAAAGATATTTAAATAATTGTTATAACACTATTCATATGTTCACAAAGCTAGAGGAAAGTTTAGGCATGTAAAGTAGATACATGGAAGACATTTTTTTAAAGATGCAGATCAAACTTGTAGAGATAAAAATAACAATGTCAGAAATAAAACACAAACTGAACGGGATTAACAGGCAGCAAGATATTAAGTGATTAGACAGAAAAATAATTAGTAAACTTAAAGACAGCAATGAAAACTATTCAAACTGAAACAGAAAAAAACAATGAAAAAAGTAAATAAATCATCAGTGATCTGTAAACTACTACAAGGGGCTGAACTTATGTGCAATCAGAATTGTGAATAGAAGAGACAGGGATTCAGAAAAAAATATCTGAAGAGATAATGAGCAATTTTTTCCCAAAGTTGATGAAATATATACCCCCACACAACCAAAAAGCAAAATGAACCCAAACCAAAGTTATTACAAGAAAACTATAAACCAGTATCACTCATTAACATAGATGTAAAAGTTCTTTACCAAATATTAGCAAACTGAAGCCAACAATATATAAAAAGGATAATACATTATGACCAAGTGGAATTTATCCCAGGAATGCTGCTTTACCAGTCAAAAATCAACAAATCACTAAATTAGCTAACTAAATTTTTTAAATTATAAGATCATCTCAATAGACGCAGAAAAGCATTTGACAAAGTACAACACCTATTCCTACTAAAGTTCTCAGCACACCAGGTGATACGGTTTGGCTGTGTCCCCACCCAAATCTCGTCTTGAATTGTAGCTCCCATAATACCCATGTGTCGTGGGAGGGACCCAGTGGGATGTAACTGAATCATGGGAGCAGGTTTTTCCCATGCTGTTCTTGTGACAGTGAGTAAGTCTCATGAGATCTGACGGTTTTATAAAGGGCAGTTCTTCTGCACACGCTCTCTTGCCTGCCACCATGTAATGTAAGATGTGCCTTTGCTCCTCTTCGCCTTTTGCCATGATTGTGAGGCTTCCCGAGCCAAGTCGAACTGTGAGTTCATTAAACCTTTTTTTTTTTTTTTTTTTTTTTAAGCGACAGAGTCTCGCTCTGTTACCCAGCCTGGAGTGCAGTGGTGTGATCTCGGCTCACTGCAAGCTCTACCTCCCGGGTTCAAGTCATTCTCCTGCCTCAGCCTCCTGAGTAGCTGGGACTACAGGCGCCCACCACCACACCCAGTTAATTTTTTGTATTTTTTAGTAGAGATGGGGTTTCACCGTGTTAGCCAGGATGGTCTTGATCTCCTGACCTCGTAATCCGCCCGCCTCGGCCTCCCAAAGTGCTGGGATAACAGGCGTGAGCCACCGCGCCCAGCCTAAACCTCTTTTTTTTTAATAAGTTACCCAGTCCTGGGTATTTGTTCACAGCAGTATCAAAATGGTCTAATACACTAGGAAAAGAAGGGAACTTTCTCAACATGATCAAGAGCATCTGTGATTAAATACCTGCAGCAATCATCAGACTTAATGGTGAAAGACCAAATGCTTCTTCCCTAAGATCACAAACAAGGGAAGGATGTCCATTCTCACACTTCTCTACTGTACATTGCATTGGAAGTTCCAGCCAATGCAATAAAGCACAAAAAAAAGTCAGTCAAAAGAATCTAGATTAGAAATAGAAATAAAACTATATTCATTCCCAGGAGACATAATATTTATGTAAAAAATCTTGGCTGGGCACGGTGGCTCATGTCTGTAATCCCAGCACTGTGGGAGGCTAAGGCGGGCGGATCACCTGAGGTCAGGTGTTCAAGACAAGCCTGGCCAACGTGGTGAAACTCCTCCTCTACTAAAAACACAAAAATTAGCAGGGCATCGTGGTGCATGCCTGTAATTCCAGATACTCAGGAGGCTGAGGCGGGAGAATTGCTTGAACCTGGGAGGCACAGATTGCAGTGAGCTGAGATGTGTTGCACTCCAGCCTGGTCCACAGAGAGCAAGATTCCATCTCAAAAAAAAAAGAAAAGAAAAAAAGAAAGAAAGAAAATCTTATGGAATCTATAAAAACTGGGACTAAAACAAATGGATTTACCAAATTCCCATGATAGAATGTCAATATGTTAAAATCAATCATATTTCTACATATTGACAACGAACATTTGGAAATTAACATGCTTAAGTACACCATTTACCACAGCATCAAAAAAAAGAAGTGCCGGGTATAAATATAATAAAAGCTGTGCAAGATCTATACACTGGAAACTATAAAACAGTTGAGAGAGTTTAAAAATCTTAATAAATGCATATATTAGAATCGCAAACAAAATTCTGGCAGGCTATTTACGGAAATGGAAAAACTAATTCTAAAATTCATATGAAAATGTTAAATACCTAAAATATCAAAATACTCAAAACATAAAGTTGAAAACTATGTTTGTGAGAAAACCAGCTACTTCCAGACAGGTGTACCATTATTATATAATATCATTTTAATAAAGAGGTAGCCATCACTTTCACCTGTATGTTTTCTCCTTGTAAAATATTAAAATATTGCATATGTCCCCTTGGACAATTGCCTCATCTTACTCCCTCCTCCCTCCTTCCCTGAGGTGATCACAGCGGGCTTCGTAACCTACTTTACAAGTCTTTTCTGTACATCTATGCACGTATTTATGTAGCCACAGAAAATTAATATGCTGTAATAATATGAAAGAATATATGGCAATGAGAAAAGCTTAAAATCAGGGTTATTGTTACCTAGAGGTAGGGCAGAGATGGGGGTCAGGGTGAGCATGTGAGACAGTGGAAGGAACAAGGAGTACATTTTAAAACTCTTCCCTTTTAACTTTGGAAAGATTTTTAAAATATTGTATTACTCCTGTTAAGTGTTTGGTTGAATGATCACAAGACATTGTAGGCAGAAATGTAAATTGGCAGAATTTAGTCTAGGCAGCTCCAAATCTTTTGGTGGTGTTTTATTTCCTATCCTAGGTGTCAGGAAACAGGTATGCATCATATTGTTTTGCAAATTTAAGAAAACAGAAGTCAAAATGAACATATCATCAGCCACTTGATTTTTTTACTCTACAATGTGAGATCTATTTCTGAACTGAATCGTGTCCACCCAAAAATTCATTTGTTGAAGCCCTAGCCCTCAATATGATAATATTTGGAGATGGGGCCTTTGGGAGATCATCGGAGTTGGATAAAGTCATGAGGGTAGGGCCCTCGTGATGCTATTAGTGTCTTTATAAGAAGGAAAGTTTTCTCTCTCTCAACAACCCCTTCCCTACACCCCTATCTCTAGTGTAAGGACCCAGTGAGAAAGCAAGATAGAAAAGGAACGCTTACCAGAAACCAAACAGGCTGGAACCTAGTTCTTGGACTTCTTAACTTCCAGAACTGTGAAAAATACATTTCTACTGTTTAAGCCACTGAATCTAAGGTATTTTGTTAAAGCAGCCCAAGTAAATTAATTCTAACAGTAAGCCATGTTACTATACGTAAATGTTTCTCTCCTTTTTTCTAATGCCACAGGATATCTAATAATATAACTAGAAAACAGTTTATTTAGCCATTGATGGATATTTCGGGAGCTTACAATTTTATATTCTACAAACAACAATGCTATAGCCTTCTTGTGCTGTATGAGCCTTCTCGTGAAGGCATTTTGTCTCAGGATAGAAATGATGGGCATACAACGTGCATTTTTAATTTGTACTTAATAAATAATATCAAATTGTCTCTCAACCAGCTGTTTATGTTCCCATCAACAGCAAAAGAACCGATTTTTCTATGCCCTGAATAATTCTGCATATTGTTGGTCTTTGTTAATTTTGCTACTTGAAAAAGGTGAAAATATCATATTTTTTTATTACTAACAATTCCTTGATTAATATTATTGGGCACCTTTTCATATGTTTATATCCCATTAATATTTTCTTTCCCATAAATTGCCTATTTGTATCCTTTACCGATTTTTAAAATGTGAGCTGTCTTTTTATTGATATTTTTTAGTTCATAAACACTCTGGATAATCTTTTGTTTGCTACATATCCTGCAAATAATTTTTCTCAGTTCCAAAGGACATACTGTCTTTTAATTCTGATCGTAGTATCTTCAGTTGTATAATCCGTATACATCTTCACCTGTCATATGTTTCAATACTTAGCTTTATTTTTTATCTTAATAAATTCTTTGCTGCCTCATAGTCATAAGAATACTCTCCCATATTTTTTCTTAATATTTTTATGCTACACTTGCTTACTTTTGGGTTTGGGCGTTTTCTTAGTGATATGACATCGGAATTTAATGTTCTTGCACTAGGTGGTCAACTGTCCCAACACAATTTATTTAATACACCATTATTTTTCCCCACAATGATTTGAGATGATACTGTTGTCACAGACCAAATTCCCTCATGCACTGAGTCAGCTTCTAGACTTGCAGTTCTTACTGATCTTTTTATCTATACCTATATCAACCTGTTTTAATTCCTATAGTATTATATAAAAGTATCATGCTATCCATTAAGTACGTCCAACCCTTTCATCTGTTTTACAACTGTCTTTACTATTCTTTTACACTTGTTCCTCCATATAAATTTGAGAATCTGCTTGGTAAACGCCATGAGGAGTGGGGGCAACAGGATTATAGTAGACTTGTAGGTGAACTTCCAAATGCTTTTTACACTGTTGATGCTATTTTTCTTGCCAACCAAACAACTACATCTCTTTCTCTCTATTGGGTACAGGTCTTCTAAATTGTTTAGTTCATGTTAATTAGGTTCTACACACAATAGAAAATATTGGGTGAAAGAACGCAGTCATGTTTAAATGTACATTACAGAGAATATAAATCCAGAGACAATCTCTGCACTTATTACTCCCTTAAAAAGGTATGGATAGAAGGACTCCACATGTACCTACTAAACAAATACTTAGTAAATTTTAGATGATAATCTCATACCAGTTAAACAAAACAGCATTGGTTTAACATAAATCATGAGAGAAGTTATTTTTTTAATAAATCATGAGGGAAGATTTTTTAAATCACTTTTCTCACTTTCAGAGTTACCAGGAAACTTACTGAAATCAATCCAACAGATATTAGAAAGGATCTCAATAAATCAGATTTGCTACCCCTTACCACTGCTTGATCAAAAACACATATTAAAAATTAATATTTGAGAATTTTTTCATAATTGACTCTCTAGTGCCATAATTAAACTCGGATATATATAATTAAAATCTTAAATCTATCCGGGTAAAGGATTTAAGATTTTTTTAAACTATATTATTTTCTGTGACTTCAAAACACAGTAGAATCAAAGTGATTCCTACAGCACTGTCACCACAACTTTGAACACAAAACATTCATGTAACCTCCATAACCAGGCATGCTGAGTATAGACTAAGTATAACATGGTATTAAAGCATAAGTTTTAATATTGTTAGGCATGCTAACAGTATGATGGCTATGTTTTGCAAACACAGAATTACTTACAAAACTATTTCAGGGTAAACTACGGTGTCGGGGATTTGCTTTAAAATACTATAGGGGCCAGACACAGTGGCTCATGCCTATAATCCCAGCTCTCCGGGAGGCCAAGGCAGGAGGATTGCTTGAATCCAGGAGTTTGAGATGAGCCTGGGCAGCACAGCAAGACCCCATCTCTACAAAAAATAAAATATCCAGGAATGGTGGTACATGCATGTAGTCCCAGCTACTCAGGAGGTTGAGGCAGGAAGATCTCTTGAGCAGAGGAGGTCAAGGCTGCAGTGAGCCATGACTGTGCCACTGCACTCCAGCCTGGGTGACAGAGTGAAACCTTATCTCAAAAAAAAAATAATAAAATAAAATAAAAATAAACAAAAACAAAAAACCCTATAGCAAAAAACCTGAGATGCATGAGACAGATAAGAACAAAACACTGGTAATTACTGGAGCTGGATCACAGGTTCATAAGGGCTATTTACTATATTCCATGTACTTTTATGCTAAGAACTTCTCAAAATTAAAAACTACTTTAGACTCTAGACTACAATGTGTAAGTTTTTTTTTTTTAAGTTTCAAAATAAAATGAGCCCAGTTGAACACTGACCCCCTTTCTGCTTTCATTCATAATATTCTTTTCCATCCAGAACTTTATCAGCTGTACAAAATGTTCCATGGTCACAGAACAAAGTTTATCTTCTTCTTCAAAGGCATGCTACCTGGTGTGTAACCAACAGCATCAGCCTTCTGTGGATAGAAATGCACTAAAGACAGGGAAAGTTGGGAAGAACAAAGTGGTTACCAGGGAGGAATTCTGCCAGCCGAGAGCTTGCCCTTCTGCCCTTCACATAAGAGTCTGTTGGCAACTGAGACTGGGTTCTTGATTCCTATAAAAAAAAAATTGGCAAAAAAGATGTCAGAAATGTCTTTCAGTTTCCCACTCAGTTTTGCAGTTGTTTCAATAAAACAACTTGAATATATCTTGGAAATTCTTTTTTGATATATCAAGTAATACTAATGAAAACCCTTAATAACCATGAGCCATAAGAGTTAAATCAAAAAATAAATGAAAACCTAGAAGCAAGAAAAGAACAAATATAAAATACATATTCTCATGTTTTGTCATGTGCTACAGAAGCAAAGGCTGAACTGAAATACTACATATTTAAATTAGGTTCCTTTTTTAACAGATTTCAGAATAGAGTGTTTAAAATGAACTTAAAATGTGATACTATCTTACTATCAAAACTATATACATGCTCCAGGCATTTAGTGACCACAAGACCATAAACTCCCTTTAAAGAATAAACATCATTATAAACAGCTTCAAGTTGACCTTGCAGATAAAAATTAATGGGGGAAAAATAAGCCAAAACTTTTAAATGTCACCTACGAGAGAAAGAACAGGGAAATGTCCTTCAAATTGGGTAAGGGTGGGAGAAGAGGCCAACTGTATAAAAGATTGTAACCTAAAATGTGGTTCAGATTCTTTCCAAGAGGTCAACCAGTATGTACAAGTGAGGTGATGGTGCTTATCCAGGAGAACTGACAGGACAGTTTGAGTGTGATAAACACTGTCAAGTTGACAATGACAAAGACAATGACAGTGATGACAACAATGATGATGATGGTGGTGGAAGGCAATGAAAGTAACTATTTCCTAATATGCTGCAGGCCCAGTGCCAAATTCTTAAATGTATCGGATGGGTTCGCTGATCCTTCAATTCTGTCATATAACCAACACTTATTAATCCTATCTGATTAATGAGAAAACATTTATAAAGAGAGTTAAGCTGCCTGCCCATGATCACAGCACTGAATTTTAACACGGAGGCAGCTAATATCGAAGACCATACCCTTCATCATTAATCTATGCCTGCCTTTCAGGACACTAATAATACACACAAATAATCAGTGGGATATATAAAGAGACTAGAAAAATTTAAATTAAGGCTAACAGATCGACTCTAAGCAAAACCAATTGTAGAAATGTAGCTCAATACCAAATCTTCCACAAAAAAAGTATGAAATACAAAACAAGATAAAGAAAACCCCAAATCAGGTCTCCTAGTTCTGAAAACAATATAGTTCTGGATGTGATGATTCAATATTGAAAAGACATTAATCTTTTCCAAGTTAACTTATAAACCCAAATCTTTAATCCAACTTATAAATCCAATTTGTAACTTTATATGTATTATTTATAAATCAACAATTTATAAGTTATAAATTGGATTTATAAGTTATAACTTATACATATATAAGTTGTATAAACATGTTATATAAACTTATAAATGTATAAGTTATAACTTATAAATCCAATTTATAACTTATAAATCCAATTCTCCATCAAACCACAAAAGGATTTCCATGATGCATGAGAAGCTGACTCTTAATCAGGAAAAAAAAAACTTTGAAAAAGAAAAATGAAGAGGTATTTACCCTGCAAGATATCTTTTTTTTATTTGAAGCTATTCTAATTAAAAAAGAGTGGTTTGAGTACAAAATAAACAAATACGTCAATGGAATAGAATAAAGCTAAAGTTCAGAAACAGACACTTGTGAATTTAGGTATTTAATATTTCAGATCAGTAGGAAAAGGGTTAACTACATATAAGAGGGAGAAAGAACACAAAGGTAAAAGCCTAGGAGTCAGACTACTTTGTAACTGTTCCAGTTAATCAGTTTATCGCTTCTCAGCTACAAATTCACCCTTTGTTGCCTGATGTGTGAAAATGGATACGGGCCCTCTAAGTATGTTTCCTTTGCCAGCTAGCACAATGGGTAAGCTTTGTCAGTAGAGGACACTAAAGAAACACTGTAGGAAGAAAGGGTATCTTGCTCACCAGGCTTCACTTTGGCCAATGTGGTACTCTCCTGTGCTAAGTGCCCACAGGGAGCAGCTTTCTCCAGCATTTGAACATCATGTTTTCTCCAGCTCCTGATTGGTGCCACAGCAGCATAGCTGAGAGCTCCAGAAAGAATGAGACCACACTCCAATTCAGGACGTTGATCCCCACACCCAATGCTCAGCCCCACAGGCACACATAGCAAGGATTTATAAGTTATTTATAAGTTCCACAGGGTGCCTGTGCAGTGAGCCAAAGGCCAATCTTTATCCTGCCCAAGGGAGGTTTAATTCTCACAGCATCTTGACCTCTGTGTGCTCACCTACCAGCCTGAGCTTGCCTCTGCCTCACAGGATTGATCCTACTCACACAATAACTGTAGACTAGCTCTGGCCTGGGTAATTCAGCAACTTCTCTGCATACAGTGGATGATAGCCACACCTTCTTCAGTGAGGTCTAAACCTACTGCCAAATGTGTTCTTCTTTGGGTATTCTCCCTCTGCCCTAGGATACATTTTTGAGTTCTCTTCCCATGTTTACAGAGTTACTCTCTAATCACTGCTTAATAACTCTTTATATTAAACTTCTATTTAAACTATGGTACGGTTTCTGTCTTCTAGTTTTACCCAGAATAATACAATGTCCTTGGACAAACTACTAAATCTCTCTTGTGTCTCAGTTTCCTCATCTGCAAAGCACAGACCTTATAAGAGCATTGTGAGAATTAAATGATTTAAAAGCATAGACCTCATAATGGTATTACATAGGATAAAAGCATAGGCCTCATAAGGGTATTGTGAGAACTAAATGATTTAAAATATGTAAACCACTGGGCCGGACACAGTGGTTCACGCCTGTAATCCCAGCACTTTGGGAGGCTGAGGCAGGTGGATCACCCGAGGTCAGGATGTCAAGACCAGCTTAGCCGGCATGGTGAAACCCGTCTCTACCAAAAATATAAAAATTAGCCAGGCATAGTGGCACACGCCTGTTATCCCAGTTACTCAGAAGGCTGAGGCAGGAGAATCACTTGAACCCAGGAGGCGGAGGTTGCAGTGAGCTAAGATCGCATCACTGCACTCCAACCTTGGCCAACAGGGCGAGATTCCGTCTCAAAAATAAATAAATAAATAGCTAGATAAATAAATAAATTTGTAAACCACTGTAGAACAATGCCTACAGTATTAGAGTCATTTAATAAACTGTACTTATTCAATTAACTATGTAGGAACAATTTTCAGTCATTTCAGGAAAAAAAACGCATTCAAGAGGTAAAGGAAAAATAAACTATACATGTGTTAGAAGAAAATACAAGTAAATTACGCTTATAAATTATAAGAGACTTTAAGAAATACAAAATACAAAAGCCACAAAAGAGAAAGCAGTAAGTTGGACAAAGAAAAATTTTTAATTGCAATATGATTAAGGATATTATAAACAGAGTTAAAAGGTAAGCCACACAACAGGTATGAACAGGTAGTACCCAGAGAAATCCTAATGGCCTTCAAACACATGAAATTTGATTAAATACCAATAAAACTTCATAATAAAAAAAAGTAAAAGTTAAACGAACCACCCTTTCTTAACTATCACAAAAAAGAAATGATAGAAAACATCAGAACAAATAAATAACCAAATTGACCTAAGTGACACATACAGAGCACTGTACTCAACAACTCCAGAATACATATTCTTTTGAAGTTCACATGGAAATTTACCAAAACACACCATAATCTGAGCCATACAGCAAGTCTCTAAAATCTTCAAGGGATTGGTATCATACATAGTACATTCTCTGGCCACAGTGGAATTAAACTAGAAATCAATAAAGAAAGCTAACGAAAATGTCTTTAGGCAAACAAATTTGACAACTCATATTAAATAGACAAATTCCGAGAAAAATGCACATGAAAAAGAAAATACAATCATATAAATGCTAAAAATATTGAATCCTACTTTTAAAACTTCCCACAAAGAAAACCCCACTAATTTGAAATAATTTATGAATTCTTTCAAACAATTAAAAAGAAATTATTCCAATCATATACAAACCTTTTCAAAGAATGGGGAAAAAAAAAATCCCCAACTCTTTTTTTTTTTTTTTTTTTTTTGAGACGGAGTCTCGCTCTGTCACCCAGGCTGGAGTGCAGTGGCGCGATCTCCGCTCGCTGCAAGCTCCGCCGCCTCCCAGGTCCCAACTCATTTTTGAAAGCAGCCGTAACAGTGTACAGAAACAAATTATCACACAGCCACCTAATTTCCCAACACAATTCTATGAGGAAAAGACTTCCTTTCAATAGAGGGCAATGAACCATTTGGATATCCATATGAGGAAAAAATAAACAAATGTTGACCCCTATGTTACATATACAAAAATTAACTCGAGCTTGATAAGAAAGCTAAATGTGAAAGATAAAAACAATAAAATTACAGAAAGAAAAGAATGAAGACTATCTTCATAACTTTGAACAGGCAAAAACTTCTTAAAATACAAAGAGTTAATCATAAAAGAAAAGGTTGCTTTTAATGAACTTAAACTTCATTAAAATCAGAAACTTCTATTCATCAAAAAACACCATTAAGGGACTGCAAAGGCAAACCACAGACTGGGAGAAGATATCCATAATACATGTATCTTACAAAGGATTTGTATGTAAAATATTTAAAATACTCCAACAAATCAATAGAAGATATAATCAAATAAAAATCTGCAAAAGGTGCAAACATGCACTTCTCAACAAGGATATCTAAATGGTCAATAAGCATATGAAAAGGCTCTTATAAGTCACTAGGGACACTCGAATTGAACACCACTACACACATAAGTCACTAGGGACACTCAGTAATACCACTATACACATATCAAAATGGCTGAATTTTAAAAACAATAACAATACCAAAAATTGGCAAGGATGCAGAGTAACTGAAAAGCTCCTACACTGCTAGTGGGAGTATAAATTGCAACAGTTACTTTTGAAAACCAGCAGTATCTATTAAAACAAAACATATATGCATATGTACCTAAAGAAGTACATATGTGGCCGGGCATGGTGGCTCACGCCTATAATCCCAGCAGTTTGGGAAGCCGAGGCCGGCAGATCACTTGAGGTCACAACTTCAAGATCAGCCTGGCCAACGTGGTGAAACCCTGTTTCTACTAAAAATACAAAAATTAGCCAGGCATTGTGATGGGTGCCTGTAGTCCCAGCTACCTGGAAGGCTGAGGCAGAAGAATCAATTGAACCTAGGAGGCAGAGGTTCATACATATTTCATGTATATTTTACTTTAAAAAATGAAGTATAAAACATGAGACATATCTTTTATGTACTGATGTGGAAAAAATCTCCAAAGATTATATTTAAATCTAAAAAGTTTATAATAATTAACACATTTATTTTTTAAGAAAACAAATACAGGCACAAAATAAAACTGTGTTTCTATTACATAAAAATATAGATAAAAGCACTGGATTTTTACTGGTTAAACCCCAGGGAGAAAGGAAATGAGAAAGAAAAGATTTGGAGGATCAAAGGTAAACTTTATTTATATTACCTGAAATTTTTTACAACAAAAACTACAGTGTGTATTTCAAATTGTAAAATTAATATTCTCAATCAAGTATTAAATGTCTTTAATCTCTTCAAGGGATACAGGAGAATGATCAAATTCAAACCAAAAACTACTTATAACTAAGACTGTTATGTTTTAAATTCAATAAAAAAAGAAGAATATTTGTTTTAAACACTATTCCAAGCAGTAATGGTGAAAAAGACCATAATCATCTTTAGAAGGCATGAAACGGTCACGTGCACGATTCTCCAAAGATAGTAGGTCATAATGCCCACATACCACTCAGTGCTCCAACTGCTCCAAAATTTAAGGATTTTCCATCCATTATGCTGGCATCACACTCAATTTCACCTAACAGATTTAGATTAGATCCCATTCCTGCATTTGTAAAAGGAGAATCCTAAAAGACAAAAACAAAAATTAAAATATTAGTCTTAAAAAAAGTATTAATGCCAATCCTTCATGAAATTTTCTACAAACTAGAAGGTGAGAGAATACTTCCCAACCCATCGTATGATGCCAATACCACCCTGATGTGAAAACACGACAAAGATATGAGCAGGAAAGTACAGATGAATATACTTTATAAATATTGACCCAAAAAAATTATCAAAGAAATACCAGCAAAACAAATCCAGCAAAATATAAAATGGATTGTATATCACAAACAAGAGGAAAGTAAGATTGGTTTAATGTCTGAAAATCAGTGTAATACCCTGTATTAATAAAATACAGGGGAAAAAAACATATCAAAAACAAAAAACACAGAAAAAAGGCATCTGACAAAATCCAACACCCTTTCATGAGAAAAACAGAAAACTAAATAAGGGAACTTCTTAACTTGACAAAGGGGATCAATGAAAAGGCCAGGCCAGGAGCAGTGGCTCACGCCTGTAATCCCAACACTTTGGGAGGCCGAGGTGGGAGGATCACTTGAGCCTAGCTGTTTAAGACCAGCCTGGGCAACACAGTGAGACACCATCTATACAAAAAAACTTAAAACTTAGCCAGGTGTGGTGGTGTGCATCTGTGGTCCCAGCTGCTTGGGAGGCTGAGGAGGTCCCACTTAAGCCTGGGAGATCGAGGCTCGAGTAAATCATAATTATGCCAAAAAAAAAAAAGTCCAGAGTTAACATTATAATTAATGGTGAAAGACTGGATGCCATCCCCTAAGATCAGGAACAAGACAAGGATATCCACTCTCAGTACCTATTCACTAATATACTGTACAATCTAACCAGACAATTAGACAAAAAGAAGAAAGAGAAAGAAAGAAAGGAAGGAAGGAAGGGAGGGAGGGAGGGAGGGAGAGAGAGAGAAAGAGAGAAAGAAAGAAAGAACATCTAGATTGGAAAGGAATAAGTAAAACTGTTTCAAGATAACATGATCCTGTATACAGAAAATCCTAAAGACTCCACTAAAAAAAATTAGAATTACTAAGTTTAGGAAGGTTGCAGGATATGAGATTAATATGCAAAAATCAATTGGATTTTTATATATTAGCAATAAACAATCTGAAAATGAAATCAAGAAAATCTCACAGTAACATCAAAAACAAAAAATAGAAATACATTTTTTAAAAGAAGTATAAGACTTGTATGCTAAAAACTGTAAAACACATTGAAAAAATTTTTAATTCAATACCTAAACACGTGGAAAAACATTCTATGTACATGGACCAGAAGACTTACTGTTGTTACAATGCAATACTCCCCAAATCAGTCTAATTCAAAATAATCCTTTATCAAATCCTAGCTACTTTTTTGGCAGAAACTGACAGGCTGATCCTAAAATTCATATGGAAATGCAAGAGACCCAGAATAACCAAAACAATGTTGAAAAGAACAGAACCGAAGGACTCACACTTCTAGGTTTTATAACTTTCTGCAAAAGTAAAGTAATCAAGACAGTGTAATATAGACAAAAAGCTATGGATAGATATATAAATTGATATAATAGAACTGAGAATCCAGAAATAATATACCCTTATACTTATAATCAACTCAACAAGGTTGCCACAACAATTCAATAAATATTTTTTTTTTTTTTTTGGTTTTTCTTTTGTTTTTTTTGAGATGGAGTCTCGCTTCATGGCCCAGGCTGGAGGGCAGTGGCGTGATCTCCACTCACTGCAAGCTCCGCCTCCCGGGTTCACACCATTCTCCCGCCTCAGCCTTTCGAGTAGCTGGGACTACAGGCACCCACCACCATACCCAGCTAATTTTTTGTATTTTTAGTAGAGACAGGGGTTTCACCATGTTAGCCACGATGGTCTCGATCTTCTGACCTTGTGATCTACCCGCCTCGGCCTCCAAAAAGGCTGGGATTACAGGCATGAGCCACCGCGCCTGGCCAGAAGATATAGTCTTTTCAATAAATGGTACTGGGACAATTAGATATCCATATATAAGAAAATGAAGTTGGACCCCTATCTCACACCATGTATGAACGTTAACTCAAAGTGGACCAAAGGCCTATATGTAATAGCTAAAACTACATAACTCTTCAAAGAAAATATAACAACGAATGTTCATAATCTTGGGTAACAAAATAGTTTTAGATATGACACCAAAAATACAAACAACCAAAGAAAAAACTAGGTAAATAGGACTTCGTCAAAATGTAAAACTTTTATTTCAAAGGACACCATAAAGAAAACAGGGGAAAAAAACACAAAATGGAAGAAAAAAATTGCAACCCATGTATCTAATAAGGAGTTTATATCCAGAATATATATTTTTTTAAAAATTCCACAACTCTAAAATAAAAAGATGACACAATTTAAAAATGGGAAAAGAATATGAATTAACATTTCTCCAAATAAGATACATAAATCAACAGCAAGGACATGAAAAGATGTACATGCCATCGCACTCCAGCCTGGGCAACAAAGTGAGACCCCGTCTCTAAAAAATAAATAGATAAAAACCAATTCTAAAAATAGAAAAATGTGGCCAGGCATGGTAGCTCACACCTGTAATCCCAGCACTTTGGGAGGCCGAGGCAGGCAGATCACTTGAGGCCAGGAGTTCGAAACCAGCCTGGCCAACATGGTGAGACCCTGTCTCTAATAACAATACAAAAATTAGCCGAGCATGGTGGTGGGCACCTGTAATCCCAGCTACTCGGGAGGCTGAGGCTCAAGAATCGCTTGAACCCAGGAGGCGGAGGTTGCAGTGAGCCAAGATCATGCACCACTGCACTCCAGCCTGGGTGACACAGTGACACTCCATCTCAAAAAAAAGAAAAAGAAAAATGTTCAACATCTTTTGTCATCAGGAAAAGGCAAATCAAAACCCACAACAAAATACTACTTCAAACCCACAAGGATGGCCATAATTATACAGATAACAACACATGTTGGCAAGTATGTACGGACATGCAAGTAAGCAAAATAATGTGGCCCACAACCAGAGGAAATATCAAATAATAACAACAAACGTAGAAATGACATCAATGACCAAATTAGCAAACAATTTTAATGTTAGCTAACAATGTTAATGTTACCTAACAATTTTAAACTAGATTATATAAACAAACACACTCTATATGTTCAGGTAGGTATATGAAAGTATTAGCAAAAGAAGGAAAGAAAAAAAAAACTATAAAAATTTTTGACCAGGCACAGCAGCTCACACCTGTAATCCTAGCACTTTGGGAGGCCAAGGAGGGAGGATCACAACGTCAGGCATTCGAGACTAGCCTGGTGAACATGGTGAAATCCCATCTCTACTAAAAATACAAAAATTAGCTGGGTGTGGTGATGCTCACCTGTAATCCCAGCTACTCAGGAGGCTGAGGCAGGAGAATCGCTTGAACCCGGGAGGTGGAGGTTGCAGTGAGCTGAGATCATGCCACTGCACTCCAGCCTGGGTGACAGAGCGAGACGCCGTCTCAAAAAAAAAAAAAAGATTAAAATTTTTAGAGATGAAACAGACAATAATTTAAGGTAAAGGCATTTGAAAATGGTTAACAGTAAATTTGGCACTGCAGAAGAAAATAGCAATAAATGTAATAATATAGCAATAGAAATTATCCAAATTAAATGACAAAGTGAAAAAAGGAAAAAGAAGAAAAAGGAGGAGGAAAAGAAAGAAAAAAAACAGTACTGGAGAAGAATGGGAAATATCGAATGATCCAACATGCATGTAACTGGAGTCCCAAAAGAAAGTAGAAAAGTGGATGAACAGTAAAAATATTCGCCAAAAATTATCCAAACTTAATAAACACTATAAACATACAAATTCAAGACGCTCAACAATCCCCAAATAAAATATGAATAAAAATACATCAGAGTACATCATAATCAAAATGCTGAAAACCAGTAATAAAATCTTTGTTTTTTTTGTTTTTTGTTTTTTTGTTGTTGTTGTTGTTTTGTTTTTTTTTGTTTTTTTTTTTTTTTTTTGAGACGGAGTCTTGCTCTGTCGCCCAGGCTGGAGTGCAGTGGCCGGATCTCGGCTCACTGCAAGCTCCGCCTCCCGGGTTCACGCCATTCTCCTGCCTCAGCCTCCCGAGTAGCTGGGACTACAGGCGCCCGCCACCTCGCCCGTCTAGTTTTTTTGTATTTTTTAGTAGAGACGGGGTTTCACCGTGTTCGCCAGGATGGTCTCGATCTCCTGACCTCATGATCCGCCCGTCTCGGCCTCCCAAAGTGCTGGGATTACAAGCTTGAGCCACCGCGCCCGGCCACCAGTAATAAAATCTTAACAGCAACAAGAGCAAAAAGACACATGTGAAAATGAACAAAAATATTAAAGCAGATTTCTGGTCAGAAACAATGCAAGACAGAAGACAATGGAGTAATCTCTTTAAAGAACTAAGAGAGGAAACAAACTAAAAACTGAGAAAACTACAAAATGTCTTCATAAAGTAAAGGCAAAATAAAGACTTCTTCAGGCACACAAAAATTGGGATAATTTTTCACCAGCAAACCTACACTATGAGTAATGTTAAAGGATATTCTACAGGTCAAACAAAAAAGATACCACATGTAAATCTGCAAAAGAATGAAAGTGATTAATACTCTAAATAAGTGGGAAGATATAAATAACTTTCATCTCATTTTCAAAGTGCTTCAAATGATAATTGTTTAAAGCAAAAATAATAACAGTGTACCATAACATATACAGGTGCAAACTATAGGGCACAACTAGCACAAAGATTGAGAGGAATGAATGGAAGTGTATTGTTACAAGCTTCTGACATTACACATGAAGGTCTATAATATTAATATAATTTGAAAGTAGACTGTGATAATCCAAAAGCATATTTTGCAAATGGTAGGGCAATTACTAAAAAATAAAAGAAGTGTAGAGCTAATAGAATAAAAGTGGAGGAAAAAATGGTTCATTTTTTAAAAATCCTCAAAAGATAGCATAAGAAGAAGAATTAAGAACAAAGTAGACACAAAAGGAATAGAAAATAACAAGATGATCGCTTTCTATGCAGCCGTATCAACAATTACATTAAATTCAGCTGGGCACAGTGGCTCACACCTGTAATCCCAGCACTTCAGGAGGCCGAGGCAGGGGGATCACGAGGTCAGGAGTTCAAGACCAGCCTGGCCAACATGGTGAAACCTCATCTCTACTAAAAATACAAAAATTAGTTGGGCACGGTGACGGGCACCTGTAATCCCAGCTACTCTGGAGGCTGAGGCAGGAGAATCACTTGAAACCAGAAGGCAGAGGTTACAGTGAGCCGACATAGCACCACTCCACTCCAGCTTGGTCAATGAAAGCGAAACTCTGTCTCAAAAAAAAAAAAAAATTACATTATATTCAAATTGTCTAAGGACTTGAATTAGAGGTTCATTGACTGTCAGAAAACTTTACAAGAAACTGTCCTTAATTATAAAAGCACAGATAGCTAAAAGTAAAAGCATATTAGAAGATATTACCAGAAATATATCAAAACATCCCTTCTCTCATTGCTCATATTAGTGATGTCTCACTCTTCTTTTACATTCCTAATCCGTCTGGCTTGATGTTGATAAATTTTATTAATCTTTTAAAGAACTAACTTAACTATTGGTTTGGTTGACTTTCTGTTTTCTATTTCATTGATTTCTACTCTCATCTTTATATCTGTTTTTTCTTTTTGCATACTTTGGATGACATGCTTCTCTTTTTCTAGTTTCTTAAAATGATAGGTTAAATAACTGATTTCAGATCTTCCTTCTTTTCTAGCAAGCACTGAATGCTACAAATTTCTTCAGAATGAGGAACATCATCCCTCTTGAATATACGTGCCAAAATCCTTAACAAAATACTAACAAATGTAATCCAGCAATATATAAAAAGAACAATAGATTAGAGCCAAGTGAGATACATCCCAATAATACAAGACTAGTCCAACATTAGAAAATCAATTAAAAGACTAGGAAAAATCACATGATCATATCAATAGTTGCTGCAAAAACATCCTAAAAATATCTCAGTATCCATTCATGATGTTAAAAACTCTCAGAAATCTAGGAATAGAAGAGAATTTCCTTAATTAACTTAAAGATGATAATACATCATAATCAAGTAGCATTTATTCCAGAAATGCAAGGCTGATTTAACAGTTTTAAAAAAATCGCCTTCCATTCCAAGATGTCTGAATAGGAACAGCTTCAGTCCGCAGCTCCCAACATGACCAACACAGAAGATGGGTGATTTTTGCATTTCCAACTGAGGTACCTGGTTCATGTCACTGAGACTGGTCGGATGGTGGATGGAGGCCACGGAGGGTGAGCCGAAGCAGGGTGGGGCATCGCCTCACCTGGGAAGCACCAGGAATCAGGGGATTTCCCTTTCCTACCTAAGGGAAGCCGTGACAGACTACACCTGGAAAAACGGGACACTTCTGACCAAATACTGTGCTTTTCCCATAGTCTTAGCAACTGACAGACCAGGAGATTCTCTCCCATGCCTGGAGAATAGACCGCTAGCGAGACTAATAAAGAAGAAAAAAGAGAAGAATCAAATAGATGCAACCAAAAATGATAAAGGGGATATCACCACTGACCCCACAGAAATACAAACTACCGTCAGAGAATACTATAAACAACTCTATGCAAATAAACTAGAAAATCTAGAAGAAATGGATAAATTCCTGGACACATACACCCTCCCAAGACTAAACCAGGAAGAAGTTGAATCTCTGAATAGAACAACAAGAGGCTCTGAAATTGAGGCAATAATTAATAGCCTACCAATCAAAAAAAGTCCAGGACCAGACGGATTCACAGCCGAATTCTACCAGAGGTACAAAGAGAGCTGGTACCATTCCTTATGAAACTATCCCAATCAATAGAAACAGAGGGAATCCTCCCTAACTCATTTTATGAGGCCAGCATCATCCTGATTGACCAAAGCGTGGCAGAGACACAACAGAAAAAGAGAATTTCAGACCAATAACCTTGATGAACATCGATGCAAAAATCCTCAATGAAATACTGGCAAAGCAAATCCAGCAGCACATCAAAAAGCTTATCCATCACGATCAAGTGGGCTTCATCCCTGGGATGCAAGGCTGGTTCAACATATGCAAATCAATAAACGTAATCCATCACATAAATAGAACCAACAAAAACCACATGATTATCTCAATCGATGCAGAAAAGGCCTTCGACAAAATTCTAAAGCCCTTCATGCTAAAATCTCTCAGTAAACTAAGTACTGATGGAACGTATCTCAAAATAATAAGAGCTATTTATGACAAACTCACATTCAATATTATATTGAATGGGCAAAAACTGGAAAAATTCCCTTTGAAACCTGGCACAAGACAAGGATGCCCTCTCTCACCACTCCTATTCAACATAGTGTTGGAAGTTCTGGCCAGGGCAATCAGGCAAGAGAAAAAAATTAAGGGTATTCAATTAGGAAAAGAGGAAGTCAAATTGTCCCTGTTTGCAGATGACATGATTGTATATTTAGAAAACCCCATCATCTCAGTACAAAATTTCCTTAAGCTGATAAGCAACATCAGCAAAGTCTCAGGATACAGAATCAATGTGCAAAAATCACAAGCATTCCTATACACCAATAACAGACAAATAGAGAGCAAAATCATGAGTGAACTCCCATTCTCCATTGCTACAAAGAGAATAAAATACCTAGGTATCCAAATTACAAGGGATGTGAAAGACCTCTTCAAGGAGAACTACAAACCACTGCTTAACGAAATAAAAGAGGACACAGACAAATGGAAGAACATTCCATGCTCATGGATAGGAAGAATCAATATCGTGAAAAATGGCCATACTGCCCAAGGTAATTCATAGAGTCAATGCCATCCCCGTCAAGCTACCAATGACTTTCTTCACAGAATTGGAAAAAACTACTTTAGAGTTCATATGGAACTGAAAAAGAGCCCACATTGCCAAGACAATCATAAGCAAAAAGAATAAAGCTGGAGGCATCACACTATCAGACTTCAAACTATACTACAAGGCTATAGTAACCAAAACAGCATGATACTGGTACCAAAACAGATGTATAGACCAATGAAATAGAAGAGAGCCCTCAGAAATAATACCACACATCTACAGCCATCTGATCTTTGACAAACCTGACACAAACAAGAAATGGGGAAAGGATTCCCTCTTTTAAAAATGGTGCTGGGAAAACTGGCTAGCCATATGTAGAAAGCTGAAACTGGATCCCTTCCTTACACCTTATACAAAAATTAATTCAAGATGGATTAAAGACTTAAATGTTAGACCTAAAACCATACAAACCCTAGAAGAAAACCTAGGCAATACCATTCAGGACATAGGCATGGGCAAGGACTTCATGACTAAAACACCAAAAGCAATGGCAACAAAAGCCAAAATTGACAAATGGGATCCAATTAAACTAAAAAGCTTCTGTACAACAAAAGAAACTACCATCAGAGTGAACAGGCCACCTACAGAATGGGAGAAAATTTTTGCAATCTACCCATCCGACAAAGGGCTTATATCCAGAATCTACAAAGAACTTAAACAAATTTACAAGAAAAAAACAACCCCATCAAAAAGTGGGCAAAGGCTATGAACAGACACTTCTCAAAAGAAGACATTTATGCAGCCAACAGACACATGAAAAAATGCTCATCATCTCTAGCCATCAGAGAAATGCAAATCAAAACCACAATGAGATACCATCTCACACCAATTAGAACACAAGCTAGAGAGGATGTGGAGAAATAGGAACGCTTTTACACTGTTGGTGGGAATGTAAATTAGTTCAACCACTGTGGAAGACAGTGTGGCGATTCCTCAAGGATCTAGAACTAGAAAGATCATTTGACCCAGTGATCCCATTACTGGGTATATACCCAAAGGATTATAAATAATGCTACTATAAAGACACCTGCACACGTACATTTATTTTGGCACTATTCACAATAGCAAAGACTTGGAACCAGCCCAAATGTCCATCAATGAATTAAGAAAATGTGGCACATATACACCATGGAATTCTATGCAACCATAAAAAGGGATGAGTTCATGTCCATGAAATTCTATGCAACCATAAAAAAGAATGAGTTCATCCAGGGACATGGATGAAGCTGGAAACCATTATTCTCACAAACTATGACAGGGACAGAAAACCAAACACAGCATTTTCTCACTCATAGGTGGGAACTGAACAATGAAACACTTGGACACAGGGCAGGGAACATCACACATCAGAGCCTGTCAGGCAGTGGGGGACTAGGGGAGGGATAGCATTAGAATAAATATCTAATGTAAATGACGAGTTGATGGGTACAGCAAACCAACATGGCACATGTATACCTATGTAACAAACCTGCATGTTGTGCACATGTACTCAAGATCTTAAAGTATAATTTTAAAAAAAATCAATGTAATTCACCGTATTAAGAGAAAAAGGGAAAAACCATAGATCATCTCAGTAGATACAGATAAAGAGGCTAATTAAATCCAACATCCATTCATGATTTAAAAAAAGAAAAAAAAGAGAGTCGGGAGCAAGATGGCCGAATAGGAACAGCTCCAGTCTCCAGCTCCCAGCGCGAGCGACACAGAAGACCGGTGATTTCTGCATTTTCAACTGAGGTACTGGGGTCATCTCACTGGGGAATGCCGGACAATCGGTGCTGGTCAGCTACTGCAGCCCGACCAGCGAGAGCTGAAGCAGGGTGAGGCATCCCCTCACCTGGGAAGCGCAAGGGGGAAGGGAATCCCTTTTCCTAGCCAGGGGAACTGAGACACACAACACCTGGAAAATCGGGTAACTCCCACCCCAATACTGCCCTTTAAGCAAACGGGCACACCAGGAGAATATATCCCACAACTGGCCGGGAGGGTCCCACGCCCACGGAGCCTCCCTCATTGCTAACACAGCAGTCTGCGATCTAATGGAAGGCAGCAGCGAGGCTGGGGGAGGGGCGCCCGCCACTGCTGAGGCTTAAGTAGGTAAACAAAGCCACTGGGAAGCTCAAACTGGGTGGAGCTCACAGCAGCTCAAGGAAACCTGCCTGTCTCTGTAGACTCCACCTCTGGGGACAGGACACAAATAAATAACAACAACAAAAAAGCAGCAGAACCTCTGCAGACGCAAACGACTCTGTCTGACAGCTTTGAAGAGAGCAGTGGATCTCCCAACACGGAGGTTGAGATCTGAGAAGGGACAGACTGCCTGCTCAAGTGGGTCCCTGACCCCTGAGTAGCCTAACTGGGAGACACCCCCACTAGGGGCAGTCTGACACCCCACACCTCACAGGGTGGAGTACACCCCTGAGAGGAAGCTTCCAAAGTAAGAATCAGACAGGTACACTCGCTGTTCAGCAATATTCTATCTTCGGCAACCTCTGCTGCTGATACCCAGGCAAACAGGGTCTGGAGTGGACCTCAAACAATCTCTAACAGACCTACAGCTGAGGGTCCTGACTGTCAGAAGGAAAACTATCAAACAGGAAGGACACTTATACCAAAACCCCATCAGTACATCACCATCATCAAAGACCAGAGACAGATAAAACCACAAAGATGGGGAAGAAGCAGGGCAGAAAAGCTGGAAATTCAAAAAATAAGAGCGCATCTCCCCCTGCAAAGGAGCACAGCACATCGCCAGCAACGGATCAAAGCTGGTCAGAGAATGACTTTGACGAGATGAGAGAAGAAGGCTTCAGTCCATCAAACTTCTCAGAGTTAAGGAGGAATTACGTACCCAGCGGAAAGAAACTAAAAATCTTGAAAAAAGAGTGGAAGAATTGACAGCTAGACTAATTAATGCAGAGAAGGTCATAAACGAAATGACAGAGATGAAAACCATGACACGAGAAATAGCGACAAATGCACAAGCTTCAGTAACCGACTCGATCAACTGGAAGAAAGAGTATCAGCGATTGAGGATCAAATGAATGAAATGAAGCGAGAAGAGAAACCAAAAGAAAAAAGAATAAAAAGAAATGAACAAAGCCTGCAAGAAGTATGGGATTATGTAAAAAGACCAAATCTACGTCTGATTGGGGTGCCTGAAAGTGAGGGGGAAAACGGAATCAAGTTGGAAAACACTCTTCAGGATATCATCCAGGAGAACTTCCCCAACCTAGTAGGGCAGGCCAACATCCAAATTCAGGAAATACAGAGAACGCCACAAAGATACTCCTCCAGAAGAGCAACTCCAAGACACATAATTGCCAGATTCACCAAAGTTGAAATGAAGGAAAAAATCTTAAGGGCAGCCAGAGAGAAAGGTCGGGTTACCCACAAAGGGAAGCCCATCAGACTAACAGCAGATCTCTCGGCAGAAACTCTACAAGCCAGAAGAGAGTGGGGGCCAATATTCAACGTTCTTAAAGAAAAGAATTTTAAACCCAGAATTTCATATCCAGCCAAACTAAGCTTCATAAGTGAAGGAGAAATAAAATCCTTTACAGATAAGCAAATGCTTAGAGATTTGGTCACCACCAGGCCTGCCTTACAAGAGACCCTGAAGGAAGCACTAAACATGGAAAGGAACAACCGGTACCAGCCATTGCAAAAACATGCCAAAATGCAAAGACCATCGAGGCTAGGAAGAAACTGCATCAACTAACGAGCAAAATAACCAGTTAATATCATAATGGCAGGATCAAGTTCACACATAACAATATTAACCTTAAATGTAAATGGACTAAATGCTCCAATTAAAAGACACAGACTGGCAAACTGGATAAAGAGTCAAGACCCATCAGTCTGCTGTATTCAGGAGACCCATCTCACAGGCAGAGACATACATAGGCTCAAAATAAAGGGATGGAGGAAGATCTACCAAGCAAATGGAGAACAAAAAAAAGCAGGGGTTGCAATCCTAGTCTCTGATAAAACAGACTTTAAACCATCAAAGATCAAAAGAGACAAAGAAGGCCATTACATAATGGTAAAGGGATCAATTCAACAGGAAGAGCTAACTCTCCTAAATATATATGCACCCAATACAGAAGCACCCAGATTCATAAAGCAAGTCCTTAGAGACTTACAAAGAGATTTAGACTCCCATACAATAATAATGGGAGACTTCAACACTCCACTGTCAACATTAGACAGATCAACGAGACAGAAAGTTAACAAGGATATCCAGGAATTGAATTCATCTCTGCACCAAGCAGACCTAATAGACATCTATAGAACTCTCCACCCCAAATCAACAGAATATACATTCTTCTCAGCACCACAACGCACTTACTCCAAAATTGACCACATAATTGGAAGTAAAGCACTCCTCAGCAAATGTACAAGAACAGAAATTATAACAAACTGTCTCTCAGACCACAGTGCAATCAAACTAGAACTCAGGACTAAGAAACTCAATCAAAACCGCTCAACTACATGGAAACTGAACAACCTGCTCCTGAATGACTACTGGGTACATAACGAAATGAACGCAGAAATAAAGATGTTCCTTGAAACCAATGAGAACAAAGATACAACATACCAGAATCTCTGGGACACATTTAAAGCAGTGTGTAGAGGGAAATTGATAGCACTAAATGCCCACAAGAGAAAGCAGGAAAGATCTAAAATTGACACTCTAACATCACAATTAAAAGAACTAGAGAGGCAAGAGCAAACACATTCAAAAGCTAGCAGAAGGCAAGAAATAACTAAGATCAGAGCAGAACTGAAGGAGATAGAGAAACAAAAAACCCTCCAAAAAAATCAATGAATCCAGGAGTTGGTTTTTTGAAAAGATCAACAAAATTGACAGACCGCTAGCAAGACTAATAAAGAAGAAAAGAGAGAGGAATCAAATAGACGCAATAAAAAATGATAAAGGGATATCACCACCGACCCCACAGAAATACAAACTACCATCAGAGAATACTATAAACACCTGTACGCAAATCAACTAGAAAATCTAGAAGAAATGGATAATTTCCTGGACACTTACACTCTCCCAAGACTAAACCAGGAAAAAGTTGAATCCCTGAATAGACCAATAGCAGGCTCTGAAATTGAGGTAACAATTAATAGCCTACCCACCAAAAAAAGTCCAGGACCAGATGGATTCACAGCTGAATTCTACCAGAGGTACAAGGAGGAGCTGGTACCATTCCTTCTGAAACTATTCCAATCAATAGAAAAAGAGGGAATCCTCCCTAACTCATTTTATGAGGCCAACATCATCCTGATACCAAAGCCTGGCAGAGACACAACAAAAAAAGAGAATTTTAGACCAATATCCCTGATGAACATTGATGCAAAAATCCTCAATAAAATAATGGCAAACCGGATTCAGCAGCACATCAAAAAGCTGATCCACCATGATCAAGTGGGCTTCATCCCTGGGATGCAAGGCTGGTTCGACATTCGCAAATCAATAAATGTAATCCAGCATATAAACAGAACCAAAGACAAGAACCACATGATTATCTCAATAGATGCAGAAAAGGCTTTTGACAAAATTCAACAGCCCCTCATGCTAAAAACGCTCAATAAATTCGGTATTGATGGAACGTACCTCAAAATAATAAGAGCTATTTATGACAAACCCACAGCTAATATCATACTGAATGGGCAAAAACTGGAAAAATTCCCTTTGAAAACTGGCACAAGACAGGGATGCCCTCTTTCACCACTCCCATTCAACATAGTGGTGGAAGTTCTGGCCAGGGCAATCAGGCAAGAGAAAGAAATCAAGGGTATTCAGTTAGGAAAAGAAGAAGTCAAATTGTCCCTGTTTGCAGATGACATGATTGTATATTTAGAAAACCCCATTGTCTCAGCCCAAAATCTCCTTAAGCTGATAAGAAACTTCAGCAAAGTCTCAGGATACAAAATTAATGTGCAAAATCACAAGCATTCTTATACACCAGTAACAGACAAACAGAGAGCCAAATCATGAATGAACTTCCATTCACAATTGCTTCAAAGAGAATCAGATACCTAGGAATCCAGCTTACAAGGGATGTCAAGGACCTCTTCAAGGAGAACTACAAACCACTGCTCAGTGAAATCAAAGAGGACACAAACAAATGGAAGAACATACCATGCTCATGGATAGGAAGAATCAATATCATGAAAATGGCCATACTGCCCAAGGTTATTTATAGATTCAATGCCATCCCCATCAAGCTACCAATGAGTTTCTTCACAGAATTGGAAAAAACTGCTTTAAAGTTCATATGGAACCAAAAAAGAGCCCGCATTGCCAAGACAATCCTAAGTCAAAAGGACAAAGCTGGAGGCGTCACGCTACCTGACTTCAAACTATACTACAAGGCTACAGTAACCAAAACAGCATGGTACTGGTACCAAAACAGAGATATAGACCAATGGAACAGAACAGAGTCCTCAGAAATAATACCACACATCTACAGCCATCTGATCTTTGACAAACCTGAGAGAAACAAGAAATGGGGAAAGGATTCCCTATTTAATAAATGGTGCTGGGAAAATTGGCTAGCCATAAGTAGAAAGCTGAAACTGGATCCTTTCCTTACTCCTTATATGAAGATTAATTCAAGATGGATTAGAGACTTAAATGTTAGACCTAATACCATAAAAACCCTAGAAGAAAATCTAGGTAGTACCATTCAGGACATAGGCATGGGCAAAGACTTCATGTCTAAAACACCAAAAGCAACGGCAGCAAAACCCAAAATTGACAAATGGGATCTAATTAAACTAAAGAGCTTCTGCACAGCAAAAGAAACTACCATCAGAGTGAACAGGCAACCTACAGAATGGGAGAACATTATTGCAATCTACTCATCTGACAAAGGGCTAATATCCAGAATCTACAAAGAACTCAAACAAATATACAAGAAAAAAACAAACAACCCCATCAAAAAGTGGGCAAAGGATATGAACAGACATTTCTCAAAAGAAGACATTCATACAGCCAACAGACACATGAAAAAATGCTCATCATCACTCGCCATCAGAGAAATGCAAATCAAAACCACAATGAGATACCATCTCACACCAGTTAGAATGGCGATCATTAAAAAGTCAGGAAACAACAGGTGTTGGAGAGGATGTGGAGAAATAGGAACACTTTTACACTGTTGGTGGGATTGTAAACTAGTTCAACCATTATGGAACACAGTATGGCAATTCCTCAAGGATCTAGAACTAGATGTACCATATGACCCACCCATCCCACTACTGGGTATATACCCAAAGGATTATAAATTATTCTACTACAAAGACACATGCACACGTATGTTTATTGCGGCACTATTCACAATAGCAAAGACTTGGAATCAACCCAAATGTCCATCTGTGACAGACTGGATTAAGAAAATGTGGCACATATACACCATGGAATACTATGCAGCCATAAAAAAGGATGAGTTTGCATCCTTTGTAGGGACATGGATGCAGCTGGAAACCATCATTCTTAGCAAACTATCACAAGAACAGAAAACCAAACACTGCATGTTCTCACTCATAGGTGGGAACTGAACAATGAGATCACTTGGACTCGCGAAGGGGAACATCACACACTGGGGCCTATCATGGGGAGGGGGAAGTGGGGAGGGATTGCGTTGGGGAGTTATACATGATATAAATGATGAATTGATGGGTGCTGACGAGTTGATGGGTGCAGCACACCAACATGGCACAAGTATACATATGTAACAAACCTGCACGTTATGCACATGTACCCTAGAACTTAAAGTATAATAAAAAGAAAGAAATTTAAAAAAAAAGAAAAGAAAAAAAAAGAAAGAAAAAAAAGATCCTGGAAGACAAGGAATAGAAGGGAACTTTCTCAACCACATAAAAACTTATTTATGAAAAACAGTTATCCCTATATCTGTGTGTCTATATTTTAAAAACAAGCTAAGTGAATCACTGAGTTAGTAAGCTCATAGGCTACAAGACCAATATATAAACAAAAACTTTTTCTATATAGTAGCAACAAACTATTGGAAATTAAATGTTTTTAATACCAATTATCATAGCATCAAAACATGAAATACTTGGGAATAAACATAATATATACAAGATCTGTACACTGGAAACCACAAAATAATCTTGAGAGATATTTTTTAAATCTCAATAAATGGAAATAAATACTATGTTCATGAATTGGAAAATTCAGTATTATTAAATTGATTAACAGGTTCAACACAATATAAATTCCAATGTAAATTCCAATATTAATATAATCCCAATATAAATTCCAACAGTCTTTCTCTTCTTGTAAAGGTTGACAAGTCAGTTTTAAAATACTCATGTAAATGCAGAGAAACTAGGATAGCAAAGAAATCTCTGGAAAAGAAATGTAGGGACTCACATTGCCTAATTTCAAGATTTCAAGAGTGTGGCATTGACATAAATTTACATATATAGATGAAAGAAATGGAATAGAGTCCAGAAATAGACACACAGAGAAATGGTCAATTTTCGCTAAAGGTGGCAAGGCAATTCAATGGAGAAAGAATAACATTTTCAAGAAATTATACTAGAAAAATATACAAAGGAAATAAAAGACATTTACCTCACACTAGAATTCAGGAAAAATTCTTTTTGAAAAGGACCATACACCTACATGTAGGGGTTAAAACTATAAACACTGTAAAAGAAAAAATAGGATAAAGTATTGTGACCTTACATTAGGCAAGGATTTCTTATACAGAAAAACATAAATTATACAAGAAAAAATAATTGAATTTTATCAATTACGTTTTTACTGTTAAAAAGCAATTATTAAGAAAAAGCAAGCCATTATATATATACATAAATATGTGTATGTATACACACACATACATACATACATAGGTTAGTACAAAAACATATATTTCCTTGCTCTGTCAGCTGAGAGGCCCCATAAACAATGATACTCCAATAAGCACACCTAGCACCCAAGTCTTGGATTCTAATACTATTCTCCAATAAGGTAAAAGTCTTCCTTGGAGAAATGGATGATTCTAGGACTGAGGCAAGAAATGTACAAGGTAAGCCTGGCCGGGTGTGGTGGCTCACACCTGTAATCCCAACACTCTGGGAGGCCCAGGCAGGAGAATCACTTGAGCTCAGGAGCTCCAGACCAGCCTGGGAAACACAGTGAAACCCCATCTCTAAAAAAAAAAAAAAAATACAAAAATTAACCAGGCGTGATGGCAAGCACCTGTAGTCCCAGCTATTGAGAGGCTGAGGTGGGAGGATGGCTTGAGCCTGGGAGGCTGAGGTTGCAGTGAGCTGTGATCATGCTGCTGCACTCCACCAGCCTGGGCAACAGAGTGAGACACTCTCAAAAGAAAAAAAAGAAATAAGCCTGGAGCATCTTATCCTACCGGAAAGTAAGGAAGGGCTCAAAAATTAAAAAAAAGAACTCACAATGATGGGGATATATCAAAGGGCCACAAGGGCCAACTGAAAGAGCTCCCAATGGCCAAAGCAGAAACAATTTGAGCAACAAAATAAATAAAGCAGTATTAGACTACAACTAAAAGGATAAAATATCCATGAGTCCATACTGATAGAGATTCATTACTGAATGAATAAATAAATAGGAGGAAAAAGAAAATTTTTGCAAAAGAATTCCAAAAATATTAGCTATTCCATGCTCAAAAAGGTGAAGCATAACTCTCCATTCCTTAAGTGTGAGGTATGTATACTGACTTCTTTCTGAAGAATACAGTAAATGTGTAGGGTGAATAAAGAATACCTTTACTGTGGAAAAACCCAGCAAACACTACACTGTGTAAGGCATGTGACAGAAGTCAACATCAACAGCAATAAGTCATGGTCATAATATGTACCCTTGATATCGTATGATGAGAATGAAAATTTATCTCGAAGGCCTTCCACCTAAAAACCCATAACCCCATGGTAATCATGACAAAAATATCATACAAATCTTAATTGAGGGACACTCCACAAAACACTGGACTAGTACTCCTCAAAAAGGTTATGGTCACAAAAAAAACAAGGAAAGTCTGAGAAACTGTCACAGGCAAGAGAATCCTAGAAACACGACAACTAAAAATGTAATGTGGTATCCTGGATGGAATCCTGGAAGAGAAAAAAGACATTAGGCAAAAACTAGGAAAATCTGAATGAAGTATGGATGTCAGTTAATAATGTATCACTATAGGTTCATTAATTATGACAAATGTACCTGCTAATTAAGATGCTAATTAGGGAAACTGGATATTAGCATATGAGAATTCTCTAAACCAGAGGTCCCCAACCTTTTTGGCACCACTGAGACCAGTTTCATGGAAGACAATTTTTCCATGGATGGGTGGGGAATGGTTTTAAAATGAAACTGTTCCACCGCAGATCATCAAGAATTAGATTCTCATAAAGAGCGTGCAACCTAGATTTCTCATATGCGCAGTTCACAATAGGGCTCCTGCTGCTATGAGAATCTAACGCCACTACTGATCTGACAGGAAGCAGAGCTCAGGCGGTAATGTTCACTCACCCACCACTCACCTCCTGCTGTGTGGCCCAGTTCCTAACAGGCCACAGACTGATACCAGTTCGGGGCCCTGGGGTTACGAATCCCTGCTCTAAAATATCTTCACAATTGTTTTGTAAATCTTTAAACTGTTCTAAAATAAGTTTATTAAAGAAAAATGGGGCCAGGCACAGTGGCTCATGCCTGTAATCTCAGCACTTTGGGAGGCCGAGGCAGGTGGATCACCTGAGGTCAGGAGTTCAAGACCAGCCCGGTCGACATGGTAAAACCCCGTCTCTACTAAAAATACAAAAAGCAGCTGGGCATGCTGGCGTGCATCTGTAATCCCAGCTATTCTGGAGGCTGAGGCTAGAGAATCGCTTGAACCCGGAATGTGGAGGTTGCAGTGACCTGAGATCACACCACTGCACTCCAGCCTGGGAGATAAAGTGAGACTCCATCCCAGAAAAAGAAAAATGGGCCAGGCACGGTGACTCACACCTAATCCCAACACTCTGGGAAGCCGAAGGGGGCAGACAGCTTGAATCCAGCAGTTCAAGACCAGTCTGAGAAAAATGATGAAACTCAGTCTCTACAAAACAAACAAACAAACAAAAAAAAAAAATATATATATATATATATATATACAAAAATTTGCCAAGCATGGTGGTACAAGCATGTAGTCCCAGCTACCCTGGCGGCTGAGGTGGGAGGATCGATTGAGCCTGGGAGGTGGAGGCTGCAGTGAGCCATGATCATGCCACCACTCTCCAGCCTGGGAAACACAACAATACCCTGTCTCAAAAAAATGAAAATAAATAAGTTTTATTAAAGAAAAATCAAACCACAGTCTGAGAGAAAGATTTTATCAAACATATTATCTCTTAAAGGACTTCTATCCAGAATTTATTTTTAAAAACCCATACAATGCAGTAAGACAATCCAAAGTTTTTAAGGGGCAGTTTTACACAGATTGCAAATAACACATGAAAACATGCTTAGCATCATTAGCCATAAAGTGTCTCTTATTGACCAAACTCTATTCAAATTCCCCTGAACTATTTTTCAATTGGGCTAGACTTTTGGACTTCCATGTTTATCTCTGCACTGTTCAACGTTAATAAGAATCTTGCTAAATCAGTCTGACAAGATACTCCCACCCTTGATATCTGGTCATCCTCGATATTTAATCAGATGCCTCATTCTCCACCATCCCCCAAGTGACATCTCATCACTGTGGTCTGTCTCCAGCAAGAATTCTGTTAGGTCGATGTCGATTTAGCTAGAATCACCCCTTACCTGTGATGTTTCCTCTTGGTAATTTTCCATCCACTGACCCTCACCCAGCTTTTTAGCTATAAATTGTCACTTGTCTATGCTGTATTCAGAACTGAGCCCAATCTCTCTTCCTCACTAGAAAATCCCATAGCAGTTGATATGGTCTGGATGTTTTGTCTCCTTCCAATCTCATGCTGAAATGGGACCTCCAGTGTTGGAGGTGGGCCTAGTAGGAGGTATCTGGGTCATGGGGGTGGATCCTTCATAAATGGCTTGGTGCTCTTCTCAAAGCAATTAGTTAGTTTTCACTGTATGAGTCCATGTGAGATCTGGTTGTTTAAAACAGCCTGTCACCTCTTCCCTCTCTTTCTTGCTGCCTCTCTCACCATGTGATATACCAACTCCTCCTTTGTCTCCCACCATTATTTTAAACTTCCTGAGGTCTCACCAGAAGCTGAGCTGATGACAGATGCTTGTATAGCCTGCAGAGCCAAGAGCCAAATAAACCTCTTTTCTTTATAAATTATCCAGCCTCAGGTATTCCTTTATAGCAACGCAAAAGCAACTAATACAGCAGTGGTTCCTACAGCTATCACAATAGTTCCTCCCTTGAAAAAAGTCTGCCTTACTACCTTTCACAAGGGTCATAAATTATTATTTCACATTAACAGTAGTCATTAGGGAAATGCAAATTAAAACCACCAGATACCATTATATAACCACTAAAATGACTAAAATTTAAAAGACTGACAAAACTAAGTATTGGCAAAACTGCAGATCTATCTATGGAAATCTGAATGAATTATATACATTGCTAGTGAGAACGCAAATGGCAAATTGTTTAGCAGTTTTCTTTAAAGTTAAGCATACACTCACCACAGACTCAGCAATTCTACTCCTAAGTATTTTACCTGTGAGAAATGAAATCATATGTTCACATAAATTCACATAAAGTCTACATAAAGACATATATATATTCCTGATACACCCAGCAATATGGGTGAATCTCAAAAGCATTACGTGAGTGAAAGAAGCCAGTCACAAAAGATCACAAACTGTATAATTCTATTTAGAATAAAATCTAGAAAAGACTGAACTATCATGACAAAAAGCAGATAATAGTGGCCAGGGGCCACTGAAGGAGAGGATTCACTGTGGATAGGTATGAGGGAAATTTGAGGGTAATGGAAATGTTATATATCATGATTGTACTGGTGGTTACACAATTGTATGTATTTGTCAAAACTCATTAAATTGTACACTTACCACTGATCAATTTTGTTGCATGTAAATTATACTCCAATAAAGTTGACAAAAAAGTAGTATGCCTATTACTTGACATAAACTAATCAGCCTATATACTAACTTGCCCCTTATAAATAATAAAGTCACTTTTCAAGGGTGAGACAGGAGGATCACTTAAGATCAGCAGTACAAGATCAGCCTGGGCACCACAGTAGGACCCGATCTGTCCAAAAATTTTATTTTAAATAGCTGGGCATGAGGGTGCATGCCTGTAGTCCCAGGTACTCGGGACAGAGGTCAGGGGGACTGCTTGAGCTCAGTAGCTCTAAGCTACAGTGAGCTATGATTGCACCACTGTGCTCCAGCCTGGACAACAGCATGAGACCTTTCCCTAAAAAAAATAATAAATTTAAAATAATATGTGAGAAGAGAAGTTTAGAGAAAAAACAGTAAAAAGAAATTAACAAAGCCTCCAACAAATAGGGGACTATGTGAAAAGACCAAATCTACATCTGATTGTTGTACCTGAAAGTGATGGGGAGAATGGCACCAAGTTGGAAAACACTCTGCAGGATATTATCCAGGAGAACTTCCCCAATCTAGCAAGGTAGGCCAACATTCAAATTCAGGAAATACAGAGAACGCCACAAAGATACGCCTCGAGAAGAGCAATTCCAAGACACATAATTGTCAGATTCACCGAAGTTGAAATGAAGGAAAAAATCTTAAGGGCAGCCAGAGAGAAAGGTCAGGTTACCCACAAAGGGAAGCCCACCAGACCACCAGCGGATCTCTCGGCAGAAACTCTACAAGCCAGAAGAGAATGGGGGCCAATATTCAACATTCTTAAAGAATTTTCAACCCAGAATTTCATATCCAGACAAATTAAGCTTCATAAGCGAAAGAGAAATAAAATCCTTTACAGACAAGCAAATGCTGAGAGATTTTGTCACCACCAGGCCTGCTTTACAAGAGCTCCTGAAGGAAGCACTAAGCATGGAAAGGAACAACCAGTACCAGCCACTGCCAAAACTGCCAAAATGTAAAGACCATCAATGCTAGGAAGAAACTCCATCAAATAACGAGCAAAATAACCAGCTAACATCATAATGACAGGATCAAGTTCACACATAACAATATTAACCTTAAATGTAAATTGGCTAAATGCTCCAATTAAAAGACACAGACTGACAAATTGGATAAAGAGTCAAGACCCATCAATTTGCTATTTCCAGGAGACTCATCTCACGAGCAGAGGCACACATACGTTCAAAATAAAGGGATGGAGGAAGATCTACCAAGCAAAGGGAAAACAAAAAAACCCAGGGGTTGCGATCCTACTCTCTGATAAAACAGACTTTAAACCAAGATCAAAAGAGACAAAGAAGGCCATTATATATTGGTAAAGGGATCAATTCAACAAGAAGAGCTAACTATCCTAAATATATATGCACCCAATACAGGAGTACCTAGACTCATAAAACAAATCCTTAGAGACTTACAAAGAGACTTCGAGTCCCACAGAATAATAATGGGAGACTTTAACACCCCACTGTCAACATCAGACAGGATCAAAGAGACAGAAAGTTAACAAGGATATCCAGGAATTGAACTCAACTCTGCACCAAGCAGATCTAATAGACATCTACAGAACTCTCCACCCCAAATCAACAGAATATACATTCTTCTCAGCACCACATCGCACTTATTCCAAAATTGACCACATAGTTGGAATTAAAGCACTCCTCAGTAAATGTAAAAGAACAGAAATTATAACAAACTGTCTCTCAGACCACAGTGCAATCAAATTAGAACTCAGGATTAAGAAATTCAATCAATACTGCTCAACTACATGGAAACTGAACAACCTGCTCCTGAATGACTACTGGGTAAATAACGAAATGAAGGCAGAAATAAAGATGTTCTCTGAAATCAATGAGAACAAAGATACAACATACCAGAATCTCTGGGACACATTTAAAGCAGGGTTTAGAGGGAAATTTATAGCACTAAATGCCCACAAGAGAAAGCTGGAAAGATCTAAAATTGACACCCTCACATCAAAATTAAAAGAATTAGAGAAGCAAGAGCAAACACATTCAAAAGCTAGCAGAAGGCAAGAAATAATTAAGATCAGAGCAGAACTGAAGGAGACAGAGACACAAAAAACCCTTCAAAACATCAATGAATCCAGGAGTTGGTTTTTTGAAAAGATCAACAAAATTGATAGACCGCTAGCAAGACTAATAAAGAGGAAAAGAGAGAAGAATCAAATAGACGCAATAAAAAATGATAAAGGGGATATCACCACGAATCCCACAGAAATACAAACTACCATCAGAGAATACTATAAACACCTCTACGCAAATCAACTAGAAAACCTAGAAGAAATGGATAAATTCCTGGACACATACACTCTCTCAAGACTAAACCAGGAAAAAGTTGAATCCCTGAATAGACCAATAACAGGCTCTGAAATTGAGGCAATAATTAATAGCCTACCAACCAAAAAAAGTCCAGGACCAGAAGGATTCACAGCCGAATTCTACCATAGGTACAAGGAGGAGCTGGTACCATTCCTTCTGAAATTATTCAATAGAAAAAGAGGGAATCCTCCCTAACTCATTTTATGAGGCCAACATCATCCTGATACCAAAGCCTGGCAGAGACACAACAGAAAAAGAGAATTTTAGACCAATATCCCTGATGAACATTGATGCAAAAACCCTCAGTAAAATGCTGGCAAACTGAAACCAGCAGCACATCAAAAAGTTTATCCACCATGATCAAGTGGGCTTCATCCCTGGGATGCAAGGCTGCTTCAACATATGCAAATCAATAAACATAATCCAGCATATAAATAGAACCAACAACAAAAACCACATGATTATCTCAATCGATGCAGAAAAGGCCTTCGACAAAATTCAACAGCCCTTCAGGCTAAAAACTCTCAATAAATTAGGTATTGATGGGACATATCTCAAAATAATAAGAGCTATTTATGACAAACTCACAGTCAATATCATACTGAATGGGCAAAAACTCAACGTATTCCCTTTGAAAACTGGTGCAAGACAGGGATGCCCTCTCTCACCACTCCTATTCAACATAGTGGTGGAAGTTCTGGCCAGGGCAATCAGGCAAGAGAAAAAAATTAAGGGTATTCAATTAGGAAAAGAGGAAGTCAAATTGCCCCTGTTTGCAGATGACATGAGTGTATATATTTAGAAACCCCACAGTCTCAGCCCAAAATCTCAAGCTGATAAGCAACTTGAGCAAAATCTCAGGATACAAAATCAATGTGCAAGAATCACAAGCATTCCTATACACCAATGACAGACAAATAGAGAGCAAAATCATGAGTGAACTTCCATTCACAATTGCTTCAAAGAGAATAAAATACCTAGGAATCCAACTTACAAGGGATGTGAAAGACCTCTTCAAGGAGAACTACAAACCACTGCTTAACGAAATAAAAGAGGACACAGACAAATGGAAGAACATTCCATGCTCATGGATAGGAAGAATCAATATTGTGAAAATGGCCATACTGCCCAAGGTAATTCATAGATTCAATGCCATCCCCATCAAGCTACCAATGATCTTCTTCACAGAATTGGAAAAAACTACTTTAAAGTTCATATTGAACCGAAAAAGAGCCTGCATTGCCAAGACAGTCCTAAGCAAAAAGAACAAAGCTGGAGGCATCACACTACCCGACTTCAAATTATACTACAAGGCTACAGTAACCAAAACAGCATGGTACTGGTACCAAAACAGATATATAGACCAACGGAACAGAACAGAGTACTCAGAAATAATACCACACATCTACAACCATCTGATCTTTGACAAACCTGACAAAAACAAGAAATGAGGAAAGGATTCCCTATTTAATAAATGGTGCTGGGAAAACTGGCTAGCCATATGTAGAAAGCTGAAACTGGATCCCTTCTGTATACCTTATACAAAAATTAATTCAAGATGGATTAGAGACTTAAATGTTAGACCTAAAACCATAAAAACCCTAGAACAAAACCTAGGCAATACCATTCAGGACATAGGCATGGGCAAGGACTTCATGTCTAAAACACCAAAAGCAATGGCAACAAAAGCCAAAATTGACAAATGGGATCTTATTTAACTAAACAGCTTCTGCACAGCAAAAGAAACTACCATCAGAGTGAACAGGCCACCTACAGAATGGGAGAACATTCTTGCAATCTACTCATCTGACAAAGAGCTAATATCCAGAACCTATAAAGAACTCAAACAAATTTACAAGAAAAAAACAAACAACCCCATCAAAAAGTGGGTAAAGGATATGAACAGACATTTCTCAAAAGAATACATTTATACAGCCAACAGACACATGAAAAAATGCTCATCATCTCTAGCCATCAGAGAAATGCAAATCAAAACCACAATGAGATACCATCTCACACCAGTTAGAATGGCGATCATTAAAAAGTCAGGAAACAACAGGTGCTGGAGAGGATGTGGAGAAATAGGAACACTTTTACACTGTTGGTGGGACTGTAAACGAGTTCAACCATTGTGGAAGACAGTGTGGCGATTCCTCCAGAATCTAGAATTAGAAATACCATTTGACCCAGCCATCCCATTACTGGGTATATATCCAAAGGATTATAAATCATGCTACTATAAAGACACATGCACACGTATGTTTATTGCGGCACTATTTACAATAGCAAAGACTTGGAACCAACCCAAATGTCCATCGATGACAGACTGGATTAAGAAAATGTGGCATATATACACCATGGAATATTATGCAGTCATACAAAAGGATGAGTTCATGTCCTTCGTAGGGACATGGATGCAGCTGGAAACCATCATTCTCAGCAAACTATCGCAAGAACAGAAAACCAAACATTGCGTGTTCTCACTCATAGGTGCAAAGTGAACAATGAGAACACCTGGACACAGGAAGGGGAACATCACACACCGGGTCCTGTCATGGGGTAGGGGGAGGGCAGGGATAGCACTAGGAGATATACCTAATGTAAATGACGAGTTAATGGGTGCAGCACACCAACATGGCACATGTATACATATGTAATAAACCTGCACATTGTGCACATGTACCCTAGAACTTAAAGTATAATAAAAAAAAAAGAAAAATAAATAAAATAATATACATAAATGTTTTAAGTGGTCATCTGATCTTCTGATGTAACTCATTTTGCATAATTAATAATCATGTCCACTAAGTAGCCAGTGATCCTTTTAAAATCTGTCAGACTCTGTCACTCTTCTATTCATAAACCTACAATACTTTCCCATCACACTTAGAATAAAATCCAAAGTCCTAATTTTCAACATTTACAAGGCCCTATATGATCTGACCCTTCTCTCCCTCTTCCAATCTACTCCCCGTATTCTTCTCCCTTACCACACTCCAACCCACATTGCGATTCCTTGAGCACACCAAGAACACCCCTACCTCAGGGCTGTTGCATCTATTATTCATTCATTCCTTTGAGATGCTGAGCTTCGTGAGAGATTCTAGTGAAAGAAGAGGGCCCATAAATATATACTGCATGTGTGTGTGCATGTGTGTTTGTGTGTGTATAAAGATGCATGTACATGTATGCATAAATACCTGAGGTCCCACGGTGATTAGTATCACAAAGAAGAAGTGGAATATGAAGGGACAGTGGGGTACTTTTCCCTCTGAACAAGAACTCCCTTCCCCAACATCTTCATATGGCTCTCTCTCCATTTCATTCACGTCTCTGTTCAAAACCCAGCTTTATCAGAGAGTCCTCTCCTTACTGACTTACCTAGAATAGCATTTCCCCAGCCATTCCCAACCATTCTCTTATCTCTATTTTATTCCTCTTTATGGCACTTTCCACTACCTGACATTATACATAATTTTTGTTTGTCTACCTCTCCAAATAGAATGTAAGCCCCTTAAATATAAGAATTTGTCTTTTTAGGTGCTATATCCCAATATGCAAGGCAATGCCTGGCACATGGCAGGTAGGTAATCAATAAGTATTTGCAGAATGAATGAATAGCAGTTAATTGTGACTAGATATAAACAGAGTAATTATTGTGAGCTATAACCCCTTAAGCAAGCTGATACTTATTAATTCTTATAGATTGCTCCTATAGAGAAATGTCAGGAAAATGTAGCGGAGTGTTAAGAATCTAATCTTTTCATGATTAAAACAAGAGAAATTAAACAAACTTAGACAACAGTATTTTCTATTTCTAAAAACTGGAATTCTAAAAGCAAAATATATTTTAAGTTTACTCATAACTTTTCAAGGAGACACAGCTTTAAAAAGTGAGACACTCTTTGACTAATCAATGCAGCAAAGAGAGGGCAGAAAGGCCAAAAGGCAAGTCAGGAGCTACTCTCCCACAACGACATGGAAACCCTTTCCTATTAATGAAATTTTGGAACCCCAAGCCAAGGCAAAAATCTGCAAGAAATCTGAAAGAAATCTACTCTTTCACTATAAACCACACCTTGTATTACCCATTTAAAGTCCTTCGTTGAAAGCATAAAATAATATAAGAACTGTTTGCAAGGCTCCAAGTATACTGTACCTCTGAGGATCTATTATGAGACCTCTATTAACAGCTCTTACAGATGCAAACAATTTAGTTTTCAAATGTTGTACAAAAACTAGACTGGCACATTATAAAATCATTTTTATATAAAATGATTTCTGTTTATCCAATTTCCAATCTTCCCTTAAGAAGAAGTCAGACATTAACAGGAAATTACTAATATGTTAGTACTCACACTCTGTCAGTCAAGTGCAAATTCAACAAACACATCATTAGATACATGAAATAAAGTAGAATATATAACTCTTGTTGAAAATTGAGTGTCCTATCAAAATCATTTTAATTGAGTTTGTGACCAGTCCAGCCAACATGATGAAATGCCATCTCCACTAAAAATACAAAAATTAGTCAGGCGTGATGGCGGGTGCCTGTAATCTCAGCTACTCGGGAGGCTGAAGCAGGAGAATCACTTGAACCTTGAACCTGGGAGATAAAGGCTATAATGAGCCAAGACTGCACCACTGCACACTCCAGCTGGGTGACAGAGTGAGACTGTCTCAAAAAAAAAAAAAAAATCATTTTAATTACTAACTTCATTGATAAGCAGGTATTTTAACCTTCAAAACCTGAGAGAGGTGGGGGAACAGCTTTTGAAATGAATTTTCTTGCATCTTTTTAAAAGGGTTACAAAAACAGGGTATGTACTCCATGTCATTATACTCTTTTTCAAACTAACACTAGTAAAACTTGTATAATATGCCTATCTTAGCTAGCACTACTCTAAGAATTACTAATTTTCTGGAATCTCAACATCAGTTTTCATTTACAAGATGAATGGAGGCCAATGAAACTGTATTACTGACCAAAAAAAATCATTTGGGGATTTTTTTTTGTTGTTGTTTAGCAGCCAGTTAAGTTCAAAATTTCAAGAATTGAATGGTTAAAAGATTTCCAATTTAGATTCCTCTGTGGTAGTATAGATTAAGAGTCATTAATTCAACACAGATTTATTGGGCACCAATGTACCAGGCAAATCTTTTCTGTAAAAGGCAACATATATAAACTAGTTCAGGCTTCGTGGGCCACATAGACAATGCTACTACTGAGCTCTGCCACTGTAGCACAAAAGCAGCCAGAGAAAATACACAAATGAATAAGCATGGCTATGTTCCAATAAAACTTCATATATGGATACTGAGATACGAATTTCATATACTTTTCTGGTGTCATGAAATATTGTTATTCTTTTGATTTTGTTTCAACCATTTAAAAAAGTGAAAATCATTCTTAGTTTGCAGGCCATTCAAAACCAGGCATCTGCCCAGATTTGGCTTTCAGGCCATAGTTGGCCAATCCTTGATCGAAACCATGGGGATATAGCAGTGGACAAAACAGAAAAACATTCTTACCTACATGGAGCCTCAATTCTAGCCAAGGGAGACAAACAATAAGAAATTAAATACATTAGATAACATATCAGAAGTAAACAGGAGAGTGAAAAAATAAAACAGGTAAGTGATGGGAGTACTGGGGATGGTCAGAGGGCTTTTATTAAAAAGAAAACTATAGCAGTAGTTACAATTTATTTTTCCTTTTTTTTTTTGGACACAATTTCAGACTTACAGAAAAGTACAACAGTCTAGTATCTAGACTATATAAAGATCTCCAAATTTCAATAACAACCCAAAAAAGGCAATTTGAAAATGGGCAAAAGACTTGAACAGACATAAGTAAACATTTCTACCAAAAAAATACACAAATGGCTACAGGCACATGTTAATATATTCAACATCACCGCCATCAGAAAAATGAAAACCAAAACCACAAAGATTTTACTTCACATCCACAAGGACAGCTATGATGACAAAAACAGAAAATAACAAGTGCTGACAGAGATGTAGAAAAATTATAACCTTGCATATTGCTGCTGCAAATGCAAAAAGGGTTTGTTCAGTTGCCATGGAAAAAGGTTCAACAAAAAGTTAAACAAAGGCCAGGCGCGGTGGCTCATGCCTGTATTCCTAGCACTTTGGGAGGCTGAGGCAGGCGGATCACTTGAGGTCAGGAGTTCGAAACCAGCCTGGCCAACAGGGTGAAACCCCATCTCTACTGAAAATATTTTTAAAAATTAGCCAGGCATGGTGGTGGGCGCCTGTAATCCCAGCTACTCGGGAGGCTGAGGCAGGAGAATCGCTTGAACCTGGGAGGCGGAGGTTGTGGTGAACTGAGATGGTGCCATTGCTCCAGCCTGGGCAACAAGAGCAAAACTCCGTCTCAAAAAAAAAAAAAAAAAAAAAGTTAAACATAGAATTAATTATCATATGACCTAGCAATTTCACTTCTAGGTATATACCCAAAAGAATTGAAAAAATTTACTCTAATATTTATATAAAAGTATTCCCAGCAACACTATATGCAATTGCCAAAAGGTAGAAACAACTCAAATGTCCATCAACGGATGAATGGATTTGGAATGAAACAAACTGTGACAGATACATGAATAATGTTGAATACTGCTCCCCCAAAAAATGAAGTACTGATACATGCCACACTGTGAACAAACTTCAAAAACATTATTCTAAGTGAAAAAAGTCAGACAGAGAAGGCCACATAAATGGCATGATTTCATTTATATAAAATATCCAGAAAAGGCAAATCCATGGACAGAAAGCAGATTGGTGGTCAACAAGGGGGAAAGGATAAAAGAATGAAGAGCAACTGCTTGATGAGTATGAGGCTTCCTTTGGGGAGATAAACATGTTTGGAACTGAAAGTGGTAGTTACACAACACTGTGAACATTTTAATGCCATGGGATTATGCATTTTAAAATGCCTCATTTTGTATTGTAAGAATTTCACTTCAATTAAACAAAAAAGGCAGACACAAAAGAATACATAATATATGATTCCATTTACGTGAAGTTCTAGAACAGGCAAGACTAACATATGGCAATAGAGGTCAGGACAGGTGTTACCCTGAGGTGACTGAAGGGGGCACAAGGGGCCTTCTGGAGGGCAGAAATGTTCCGTTCGCTGATCTGGGTGCTAGTGACACAGGACTACGTTCACTCTGAAAAGAATTCATGGAGCAGTCCCCTTAAAATAAATGTGTATAGTTTTCTGTATGTATACTATACACACAAAAAAGTTTTGAGACCATAAAATTCTCAAAATAAGATTGCAAATTTTTAAAAACCTGTTACCATTGTGAATTAAAGGGTCCAAAGGATCTCTCTGTATTATTTCTTATGTCTGCATGTATCCACAATTAACTCACAAAGTTTTTTTTGAAGAGTCAAAGAATTAAAATTTCCAGACTCCCATCCCCAAAGATTCTGGTCCAGGCCATGTGAGTTGAAAGCTAGGGAATCATCATTTTTTAAAATAAGCTACCTCCAACAATTCTAATCCAGCCCTCACCTTGAGGAATTCCAACTTAAATGAATTCATCAGCTGCTTAACTTCACATTTTCCATGAACCACATCTTGAGGGGGCTTGTAAAGGCATCTATCGCAACAGCACAGAGGATATTGGGAGTAAAAAAGCTACAAGTGATCCATGAGAGACTACAAAAGCTAACCACTCTGGGGCTAGGATTCAACCCTAGAAAAAAAATTAGATGAACTGGAGAAAAGTTAATAAAATGGGAGACAGTCAATGGTAAACAGACACAGAAACCTTTCTGAGCAATCATCACAAATACAGCCATACATATTATACACACACCAGGGACTTTCCTTATGTTTTCCATTAAGATATAATGCAATCAAGATAAGATAAATGACGTTGGAAGCTTAATATCCTTTAGGAAGTTATCAAGACAAAGTGTGAAAATCAGTGCAGTATGCTTGGACTTACAGTATATTCCTTCATCACAAACAGTAAAAACAGTATTTCACTCCTGAAACTAGAGGTAAATAAAGAAACAATTTGGTTCAACCTTATTTGGATCACAGAGGTTTGGGATCTGCTTTGGCCTCAGGTCAAAATTCTTTGGAGTGATATACTTTGGTGTTAGTTCAAATTGTTTCAATGAGGATTTTTTTGAAAAGTCTAGTTTGATTTGAAGTTCATTTTCAAAATAATAAGTTAATATTTAAGTCCAATTCCTATTCTGAAAAATTAAATCAAAGCTCATTCCAGCTTTATTATTAGTTTGGTAGAAATCCCTATTACAACAATTTGCAACCTCTAGACCATTAAATTAATGAGCATTAAACCATACATTCATTCCCCTGGCCCTTGCAACAAGACAAAAGTTGGCATCTCTGTCCAAGACTTATTTCCAGCTGTACCTTAAAATGAAGCACAGTGCTACACAAGCTCCTACACTCAAAAGAACCAGCTGTCACTCAGCTCTGGCAGATTGTAGGCCTGAGAGAATGCATGCTCCATGAGGCCAGATCTCATTTTTGCCAAGAGAATTTAGAAGTCCAGATGCTTATATTAGTCTCCTCATTTTTACATGTTGACAACAAATTCCAATTTTTAAAAGCTAGTCTATGGGCCAATCAACACGCATCTGTGAAATGTCTCTTTTGCAATCTCTGGCCTACATCACTTTGTAAGATTAAGAAGGTCCAGATGCAAGCTTCTCCAGTGCAAAATCTAAGCTTGCATAAGTCTTCAGTTTTCCATACAATTCAGGTTTCAGGGAAAGTAGCTCTCTGACACAAATGACAGTCCTAACAACAAATTTTATTATCATGCTTAAATATTTAAAATATTCAATTACCTCTTGCTACTTAAAGAAACAACTAATATGGAAGTAACCTGTACTGCAGTCTACCAAGAGTCCACTCACCTTTACTAAAAAGAGCCAGATTAGTGGTCAAAAATGCTGCATATCTTCTGATTACAACAAACAAAATTTGTAATACCTTTTTCCTTCTCCAAAATGAGTCAGATGAACTTTCTACTCAGAGTCCATAGGAAGTCATGGTATTTTTCTCAAATACCAGAAAACTAATAAAATATCATGGTATTTTTCTCAAATATCATTAGTATAGACAACTTCATCTACAACTTTACCCAGTGGTAGACTGCCTATCAAGATAAAACATGACATTTTTTTTAGAACCAGTAATTTGTAGCAAACACACACACATACACATTCCCCATACACAGAAGTGCATGGGAGGTAGGGCTATAATGTTCAGGTAACATGCAAAAATGGCAAAGATATAATCAGGTAAAATAATTATAGGATAATAAGAATCTGTCTATAAATTAGATAACCAGCCCCCACATAGGCAAAAGTTGACTCTTCCATTGCCACTATGAACGTTAATGACTTCAAGATCAAGAAAGTAGGCACATGACATAAAATAAGTATTAAATTTTGAAGAAATCCTGGCATTCAAATGCACAGGGTTTACAGAAGAAAAATTATTTGGTAAACATAGATACAGTAACAAGATAACCAACTCACATTATCTGTTCAAGTACTCTGCCCAGGAAATTAAAATTACTAGACCCAGGACTTGCCCTTCCATCTTCTCTCCCAGCGTGCCCATTCACCATTTCTCTGCACTTATTTTAGGATATAGAGGATGGGTTTGAAGAATGTAAATCTATCAATTATACTGCACTTTGTTCAGTTCTGGAACAAATGCTCAATGAAAAGGAGGTAAAACTACGGCAAAACATTTTTTATTAGTAATAAATTTAACTGTGTTAACTTTGTTTTCCATGACAAAGTAATTAGAGAATATGGACAATAATAGAGATCTGCAACATAGAAGCCACTAGAGGATTATTAATTCCTTCTAAGTTTTGGTATGAGATTGATCTAAAAACAGAATTTTCATAACTGGAGCTAATTGGAAGTCACATTATTTGTTATCATGGGACTACAGAAAGCAAGGTCAGAAAGAAGCTAGACTTAACATCCAATTTAATATCCAGTTTGCAAGTAGTTGCTAACTGCAGCTTAAAATATTTCCAGGGAAGTTATTATATCCATGTGAATATGAACATGTTGTGCCAAAAACACAGAAAACATGCAGTTCTCATACAGCAGAGGGTGATTTGCCATTATAAACACTCTTAAGTTAATGCTTGTATAGGAAAAGTAGTAGATATTTGCAAATTCATTTTCGGATCACTGAAAATTAAAGCCAGAAAGCCTATTTTCAGCCATGTATTGAAAAAAAGGCACATGAGATTATTTCTGTAGCGATGCTTCCTGTTCTTAGACTTATTCTCAGTCACATAAGAACATTTTCACCCAAATACTGGCCAATTATAAACAATTAAGACATGCTTTAGTGAGCTATATATTATTATGTTTGAGGTTGTAGCCAATTAATATTACATTTATAAAGTGTAAAAAGTTCAAGAATTAATGAACTTTAACCAATAAGTTTCAGCAGGGTTAGCCACAAAACACTTTTATTGGGTCCAAATGAAGTATCTTTCCTTCATTAATACAGAACCACAGGGCATACTTGGAAATCTGAGGTTCAATTATCTAAAAAAAGTTCCTAAGGAAACAAAAAACTTTCCATTTTTGTTCTGTTACTGCTCCTAAACGACAAGGTATTCTTTCTTTTTTGGCATTCTCTCTTTTCTCCCTATCTCAGGACATATTTACAGATGCACTGGCTGCTTTACAGACATGCTAAAGGTTCTTGCTGCAGTTGATCAAAGTTGGAATGTTTGAGGAAATTACTCAACTTAGACAGCCTGGAATTATATCTAGCCAAATAGTTCAAGCACTCTACTTTTAACATGTGTTAAAGTGATATTTTAGCTATCCTGGATGTAAGTTGAGAGAACATTTGTTTGCATCACATTCTGTGAACACTTGAGTCAAATACAGTATGCTGAATATCAGGTTTTAGTTTCTGTGACAGTTCATTTTTTTTAACTATTCAATTTATAAAAGACAACATATTTTATTTTAAAAAAAAAAAAACCCTCACACAGCAACATATATAGTAGAAACTAAGGCTTTTTATGATCTTCTTAAAGTGCCCAAGCTTTTCTGGAAATGTCAGAAAAAATTGAACCAATGTTAATATTTGTTCATTAGAGCATCTGTTAATCTGACATAAAATATTCTGTCCAAAAATGGAAACTTTTTTTTACTTTTTCTTGCACTGCCCACTATGAGCTCAATAATATTTTTATTATTTAAAATATTTTCATAAAAAGGCACTGCACATCTGCACTCACCTCCTTTCTATTACTAATCTGCCTAATTTAAAAAGACACATATAACATTATTAAGCAGAAAAATGACATCACAACAGTTCTTCACATTTTTTTTTTTTTTTTTTTTTTTTTTTGAGACGGAGTTTCGCTGTGTCGCCCAGGCTGGAGTGCAGTGGCGCGATCTCGGCTCACTGCAAGCTCCGCCTCCCGGGTTCCCGCCATTCTCCCGCCTCAGCCTCCCAGTAGCTGGGACTACAGGCGCCCGCCACCGCGCCCGGCTAGTTTTTTGTATGTTTAGTAGAGACGGGGTTTCACCGTGTTAGCCAGGAGGGTCTCGATCTCCTGACCTCGTGATCCACCCGCCTCGGCCTCCCAAAGTGCTGGGATTACAGGCTTGAGCCACCGCGCCCGGCCAGTTCTTCACATTTTTTTAATTGAAAGTCACAGAATTACAGTACAGTTACTTGTCAAAAACATAACACAAATCTCTAAAACAAAATATTGGCTTCAATAAACTTTCACATCTGAAATAGTTTTAAACTTTGTTTTACTTGGATTATTTATGATGTCCAGGAAGAGGTTAGCACACACAGTACCTGAAATTGTTCTTTCCACAAGAGCTACAATAGAAAAGACAAATGTAGCTGTTTCTCCAGTACTGCCAAATTTGGCAGCCACTTATACTTCCCTTCAACCTAAATAAGTATACCTTTTAACCATATTGACAATAAAATCACTCAAAAAGAACCTAACAGACCATGGAATTATGATAATTTAAACCATCCTTTTATCAAATAACATGGTCAGAACTGGAGAGGAAAGAGGGATAATGGTAACTTTTAAGTCCTCTACTAAGCTTTTTTTAACAAAAAGACTTCCAACCCACTAGAAAATGTCGCTAACATTTGCACATACTCCAGAAAAGGGAAACGTAAATGAATTCCCCACTCTGAATGTGTTACAGCGCTGATGCCCTGTGTTACACTACATGCGTGTCATGAACTGTCAGGAAATGTGTACACCATGCAGGAGGCTGGACCCTGAGCGAGAATGACTGCCAGTAAAATATGCCTGGCAATGGGAATGGCCAAAGAACTTTTGTCAACTGGTATGTCTAAGATTCAACTTTAAGCTGATTTCTATAGTGAGGTACAATCCTTCATTATTCTAACACTTAGGTAAAGAACACATGAAAGAGAGAGAGGAGAGCAAGATTTAGAATCTTGATGAGAATCTTAAAAATTATGTAACTTAAGTTTCTTCCTCTTTCTTTTCCAGATTCTGAATAAAGGGGTGGATTTGAGAGATGGAAAAAAACTTAAAATCAAAAGGTAGTCTTTGAAATTAAACACCATCATACCAGCCTGTGATTTTCCAAACATAGAAAAATCTTATTAGCCTACCTCCTTCATTACCAAGAGCAAAACAAACAAAAACAGTAGATGTTAAGGTATAAACCTAATGCCGCAAATGATACAGATCCAAACAAACACAAATACACACACACACATACACGCACACACACAGAATGATTCAAAAATCACAACACTATAAATTCTAAGACCAATGAATCTAATTAAATCCCTTTTGTGTAATATCCCTATTAATATAGGACTAGAAGACATTTTACACTCAAAAATCCAAAAGTCTAAATTGCTTCCACATAGTCAAAACACAGGATTTCCACTAACTCCACCACACTACCATATGTGGCTTTCGGTAGCTCAAAACTGAATTCCAAAATGAAGTATATTTTTGAGAGTAACAACTCCCAGAGAAAAACAAGGGCACACATATAGAGTTCCATGCTCCTCAGGAATTGCTAGGTCTGATCTTGGACCCTCTCTTCTACTAGATTCAGCCAGAATGAATATATCTGATGAGATCCACATACCTCATCAAGAAATGGCTGGAAAAGGCTAAAATAGTTCTTCATGGTCCCATTACTACAAAGTAAAAGCATGACAAGCTCTATACTCAAGTGTTTTGACATGGTCAAAAGCTGACACCAGGTTTGCTACAGTGTAAAATTAATCTAGAATGTAATCACTGATTCCGTTTTCTTTTTATTCTTAAAAAAAAAAAAAAAAAAAAAAGGTCGTTGGGGAAGAAATCACTGCTTTTCCATTAAGCAGGTACTTTGTGCTAGAGAGCATGTGTCATTTCTAGGGTCTCAGAAAAAGAACAGATGTATCTATGTGTAAACACAAACAGTAAGTTACAAGTTGCCCCTTAGTACTAAAGGCAAGAATCAGCATCAGTACTCAAAACAGTGTTTTAAAAAGAGCGTAACTTACTTTTACTGTCCCAGGCTAAATGGGCTCTGTCTGGTGCTTCTTTGTCTGCACATGGCCACCCACAGCCTGTCTTCTAATTAAATCAATGCTCTAGCAGCAGAACAAGCAAACAAGTTGCCTCCCATCTGCGTACAGCTCTTCAGGACACATTTCCCTTGTTCAGAAGGTGGAAATTCTTGGGAGAGGTGATTTTCTCTGCCTCTTCACAAGAAGAACATGGATACTTGGCTGGATGCAACTCCATGAAGTGTAACTGTGTGTGTACACCTCAAAAAATAAAACAAAAAATGCAGAGAAACATAAAGACTCCATAAACAGCTGGAATACACAGAAATACTGAAGCACCACTGGGAATACTGCTAAACAGACAGGCAAAACAGGGTCTTTGAAATAATCAATA